>NC_058117.1:22091693-22445026 GCF_914725855.1 Thunnus albacares
TTCAAATGCTTGGGACAACAGAAATGATTAATTCAAGAATTGAGAGAAACAATTGACTTTACCTCGTACGTAGAGATGGGCAGGAGCAGAGTAACGGGTCCCAACACTGTTCATGGCAACACATTCATATTTCCCCTGGTCTGACTCCTCGCTGTTGTCAATTTGCAGGGCTCCTGTGTAGTGGATTAACAAATTTAGCTGTCTTGACAGTTGTGGAATAAGAGATGTAACTTGGCATGAAACCACAGCAAAAGTCTGTACAGTGACTCGCTAGAGAGCCTGTAGACAACTAGTCTAACCCAATTCATGCGTATTTAAGTGTCTCAGACATGGACGCAGTTTTGTCAAGAAAATGCTTACGGCAACACAAGCATTTAGCTGATTTGGCAAGTTTAAGAAAACTGCTATCAGAGTATTTGCCTAGTCATGTTAAGGAGAAAAAGACCGTGACTGAGGGTCAATTAACATTTCACAACCATTACAGACTGATTAAGCCTTCTGCTTATGGAAATAACTGACAAACAAAAGTGTTTGTGTCTTGGGTTGGGTTATCTTTCTCAGCCAGATGTTAGCATCAGGCTAAGCTATGCTGCATAAATACTACTAAAAAATGTAGCAGAATGAATGTAATAGTTAAACAAGTGATCAAACTGCCTCTTAATACCAACAACTGTGCAATCTGTGTTTTACACAGTTTTACCAAAGACATTATTTATAGTTGTGGGCCTTGAGAGGAATGGTACTCGTATCAATTTATGAGTTTTGACCTGAAAGTAAACAATGTTTCAGAAATCCTAATTGTTGAAATAAAACTGAAATGCAACCATATTTAACCTACATGTAAATTGGTGACTTAAATGTTCTGGGCATGCTCCTGCAAAACAACTGGCACTGCAAGTATCTTTTCTCCACACATTTAGCAGTGAGGTCATTATCATGTTCTTTCATTACCAACTATTTGACCATGTCTCACAGAAGCCCTCCAGGGAGACACTCCTCTGCCAAACGGCTTAGATTAGTATTCACACTCCCAAGTAGCTGTAGTCATCAGACAGAAGGCTACCATGTTGTTTCTAACAAAACATGAAAGCCCAGGAGACCTGTCTTGGTGTGGTCATTTGACACTCATGTCCATAACCATCATGTAATCATAGTTACTGAATTCCAAATGGCTGACAGATGAGGCGGGTTGTAGTTTGACAAATTGAAAAGAGATCAACAGCAACAAACTTACCTGAATCCCCTAATTGAAAAAAATACATGTTTAAAATCCCAAACTACTTTTTTCAGCAGTACATTGTATGTCACAAGTGACTGATAACAGTTAATATGTCTCCAAAACAGCATGGTACTAGCATGAAAGGAAGTCAGCCACCATGCAGTTTGAAAATTACAAAAATATTAGGATACATTTTCACATCATGCAGTATGAGACTCGAATCAAGGTGAGACCAAAAAAAAGAAACAAAACTGGGCAGAACAGTGACATGTGATAATACCACCTTTTACAATGTTACAATTTCATTTAGCAGACGCTTTTATCCAAAGCAATGTACATCTGAGAGTTAATACAACACAAGCAATGATCTAGTCAGAAACTTGAGAAAAAACTCAAAAAAACTTGAGTAAGCGCCATACAGCAAAGTTCAAGTCTGATAGGACATAGGTGCCAACAAACAGTGCACAGAGGCAATGCATTGAATGTATAGAAAAAGTTTTTTTTTTCAGTCCATCAGTTGTGGAGGTGTTCGCAAAGATCACCGCATGTCAACGCATCCCTCCAAGGTGTTTGCTCTGCACTTTGAGCTCATCATTGTCTGATTCAGCACTGACATGTACCTGCATACTAATGTCGGTGTCACCAATCTGTCAATCTGCCCATTCTCCCATGGGAGAAAACAGTGTTCTACATTCCTTGTACAGGAAAGTGGAAAGTTACTGCTATGGCAATTGTCAGAGATTGCTTCCAACTACTTGAACACTAGTGGATCCTCTACAAGGTAATTTCTTTGTTTTCTAGTATGGAAATAACATGAAGGGCACAGAGGCTGCCATAAGGCTGCCTTAACTCCTAAGACTTGAACATATAAATAAATATGGGCTGTATTCAGAGCCATGGATGAACAGACAGTGAGACAGCTGGTAGTTCCAACAAGCTCCAAATGTATTTAGCTTGCAAAACAGTGTTGAAAGATTAGTTAGTAATCCACTTAAAAAAGTGGGAGAAAAACATGGCTTCTGACAGGCCACAGTTAAAAAATGAAAGAACTAATACAGAGTAGAAGCCACTTAAATGCAATATTACAAAGTTCAGTGTACTTAAAGCTAGAGTGCGGGACTTTTGTCTCCCCCTTCTGGCAGTGAGAGTAAAGGGGGGCACTTGGCTGTGATTCCCTGATACAGGCATGTAGCACGATCTCATGCACACCCTGAATGACAGGCATTCAGAGAGGGCCAGTAAAAACGGATAAGTTTTGACAGACCACCAGCCCAAAAATGTATTTTTTGACGGTCCACCAGCCCACTGGGATTAGTCCACTGGCCATAACCTACTGTTGTGGCTGTAAAATGGTGGATAATTTGTTTTGAGTGTCACACAACCCCAATGAAATGACTTGTTTCACTATAAGAATTTGATCCGTTCTGTCCGAATGGAAATGGAAAGTCTAGAAGAGTCACACGATCAACAGCCAAATGGCCAGCACAGGAATGTGGCCCCTGACATGAGATTTAAAAACTCTATATACTGTGAAATACCGAGAGATTTATCAGGTGGTGATAGGCTTTATCAGCATTGTGTGGACTCGTTTGGCAAGGGCTTGAATGTAACAGATGTTCATTTATATGTAAAAGCTCTGCACTGCAGGTGTAATCAATGCAATGAAGCAAGTATAAACTTTGGACGTGCATGTTGTCCGCAAATGACAAAAAACAGCACAGGAACCCTTCTGTCAGGCAACTTTTTTAAACACACTCTCCTTGCTTCAAGACAGGCTTTTTGTGTTTTCACATCATCCTCTTGTTTAACGCCTGGTATTCAATGGCATCTTGTACACTGCAACTCGCCTCTGCTATATTTCCATTATCAGTATATCCTTGAAGACATTAAATCAGATCAAATCAAATTGTACCTGAGCGAAGCTGTTTAAGGCGTCCGTTGCTGCTGATGTCCACAGGAAGCCTGTCCTTGAACCAGGAGATCTCTGGGTCTGGGTTTCCGCTGGCAGCACACAGCATGGTGGCAGTTCTGGTCCGTTCAACCACCTTCAGCTGGGGACCCATATCTATGGTGGGGAAGCCATGGGGGATCTGGTTCTCTGAAAATTTGAAAAGGCATTTTTTTTAGTATAGCCACAGACACAGAGCAAGAAATAAGAACAAACAAACAAGAAGAGGAAAAAAACGTGTTTACAAAACAATTTTGACAGAATAGGCTCTCAATCGCTGGTAGCGGCACTGAGTGTGTCAAAGCTGTTGAGCTGGCAAGAACAGAGAAGTGGATGAAAGAGAGCAAATACATCTCAGGTGCTACAGGCCAAACAGTAATCAGAACACACACAAACAAAATAAATGAGTGTAAGAGCTAGAGCTGCCGCGGTCACAGCATTACAGCATATGATCACCGCTTCACCGCTGAGTGAGTGGCTCAAGTGATGGGACAATAGCTATTCTCTCAGGCTTGACATAAAGAACGAAGTGCTGAATGATGTGCTAAGACATTTAGAGATATAAGACATAAAGATAGATATTTAGACAATAGAGGCTATAAAGAATAGACTATTACATGAAAAAATGCATTTGAAAAGTTTACCGTATTGGTCTGAATATAAGACAGGTTTATTTTCCTGGAAATACATCTGAAAAAGTTGGTTCGACTTATATTTCACAGCCTAGACAATTACATGTTCACAGCATCAGATATCATTTTGGATAGATAAAGTACCGACTCCTACACAGAGTGTTGCATTACGGGTTGCTTGTAGCCTTAATATTGCTAGGCATGTCTTAAAGTCTGTTTAAAATGAGTGTGTCTGTCAGTCAGCTCTAAAAGTGTTCTGTTAGTCTAATTTAACCTACTGGAGTTTCTGAAGGTTTGTGTAACGTGTTTTTTGCCATGGAGAAAATAAATTCATTACAAGTGAAAATGAGTCCAAAGCATCTTCCAACGTCTCTACTGCAGAAATGGAATATGTCAAGCTGTCAAATACCACTGTCAAAGATGATAAGGAGCTCAAAAAGACAAAGAGGTAGTCTTATAAATGCTAACTGCCAGAGAAAATAATTTTTGACCGCTTCCAAGAGCCTGGTAGGAGAATGTGTAAGTATGTAACTATACTATGATGTAAGTTATATTCATAAGGTAATGTTATTTTTCCAAAAACAGTTGTAGGAAAAGGGGAGGCTGTCTTATAATCGGATCAATACGGTACTAGCACTATGCTGTACCACATTAAGAACAAGCACCCAGCTGCCGTGTCCAAGGTATACCAACATCACCCAGTTGGTATGCTGAATGATTGAGATCAATATGCTGCTAATCAGTGTGGTAGAGAAGGATTGAAAGAGCTAGGTCGGTACCTCGAGCCCGAGTATGTTATGCCATCGAGAGTTACTTTGACTAAACACATTGAAAACACTTTGAGGAGAAAATGGATGAGCTAAGAGAGAGAGAATTTTAGTTCCATGCACTAATGGCAGTGTAACCAAGCAGTTGTTGTTTTAATGTTGAGAATGTTGAAATAGGATGGCTGTATTCCTGCTATTGTCTTTGAGACATATGTTTTCGATATTTAAATACAGGGTTTTTTTTCTTCTTCTATTTAGGTTTCAGTTCCAATAGAAATAAGCATAACCCAAGAGTATTTTGGTATGCTGTTTCAGCAACAATATGCACAATCTCACTATAAGTTACTGGTTTGTTTTTTGAAGGCCCTGTCCCTGGCTCTGTTCGCTTGGTCTGGACCGACTGAACTCTGCGCTGACAGACACAAACATGGAGATAGAGTGAAGAAGATGACCCTCTTGGGTTATGCTTATTTCTATTTACCTCTATTGTCAATGCTGAGAGAGAGAGGAGCTGATTTTTAGTTCCATGCAATAAATGGCATTGTAGCCTAGCAGTTATTGTAATGTTGAGAATGTTGAATTAAAATGGTTGCATTCCCGCTATTGATGTTTCTGCATGTTTAAAAGTCAAGCTAACCAGGGAGACTAGCTCTGACCACTGATTGCTGGACAGCTCTCACAAACAAAAGCTACATCACAACTTTTCTTAAAAATTAACCGGTTAGTTACCAGTTAATGGGTGTCGGTCTGTCAAAAGCAAAATTAATCGAAACTGACATCCCTAGAAGAGATCCAATCAGTACTAATCAAATTCAAATTCAAATAAGCCTTATTGGTATGATGGATCAACTAATGTCTTTGTGTGGTAGGGAGCGGGAGATCATATATACACAACTGAATAGTGCTGATCTACCCAGCAGGAAGTCAACTAGCATGCACACTTACTGCATGTCTCATAAACTGTAGAACTGTAGAAATGTCAGCATTTAGGAGAAAGAGACGAACAGACATATGGATAAATTTCACATTTGACGTCAAGGAAAACAAGACCCTTTGTAAACCACGTGGAGAGACAATCACCAGTAAAACACAACAAACTTAAAGCGACGGTTGCAGACAAGTCATCCCAAAATTCATGCAAAGGAAAGCATACTTGAATGTTTTTTTTTTCAAGCTAATGCTGGTGTGTTTTTCCTAAACTTGAAATATAATACAAGCTAAAAGAACCCACCACTCTCCCGTACGGATTAGAGAAGTAAATGACCCAGAGTTGCTCATCTTAAATTGTAAATTAAAAGATCAACTGACACACCTAATGTAATAAGAATGAGGAGTCATTCTCCTCACACTGAAACAAATATGTAACAAACAGAAGAATGCAGGTTTGAAGATATGTAGTATCCTTAATTTTAGACATATGATGGGAGAAAGGAGCAGATATATAGTAACATAAACTACACTTAAGGTTAGGTACAAGGAGTGAGGTCTGCACACTGTTGAGCTCTCAATAAATTATTTTATTCTCTTTTTTGAGGCAACGTTTCGATAATTAAGGTCTTCCTCAATTATGAAAGACAAAAAGTCATTTCTTGTAGAGGCAATAATCATTCAAATCATTTTCAGCTGCTGGTCATCAAGCAGCAGGAAAAACAAACACCACAAGATGGCGAAGTACGCCCGACATCTGCAATTAAATATTTTTTGTCTTGCACCTGAATAGTTTTCCTGGATATGCACTAACTTGGTCCTTCTTCTGAATCTGAAGTATACTTAATGTTAGACATATGAAGGGGGAAAGGAGCAGAAATGTAGTATACTTAATGTTAGATGACGGGAGAAAGAAACAGTATAGAGACAACTTAGAGCTGTGTGTGCATATATGCATGAGTGAGGGGGTGTGGAGGGGCAGGAGGGTTATAGGGTGAGAGAGAGAAAAATCATTACTTGATTATTTTTTTTTACCCTTATTCAACCAAGTTTAATGTGATATTAACTTCTATTGTCAATGCTGAGAGAAAGAGGAGAGAGAGAATTTTAGTTCCATGCACTAATGGCAGTGTAACCAAGCAGTTGTTGTTTTAATGTTGAGAATGTTGAAATAGGATGGCTGTATTCCTGCTATTGTCTTTGAGACATATGTTTTCGATATTTAAATACAGGGGTTTTTTTTCTTGATTTAGGTTTCAGTTCCAATAGAAATAAGCATAACCCAAGAGTATTTTGGTATGCTGTTTCAGCAACAATATGCACAATCTCACTATAAGTTACTGGTTTGTTTTTTGAAGGCCCTGTCCCTGGCTCTGTTCGCTTGGTCTGGACCAACTGAACTCTGCGCTGACAGACACAAACATGGAGATAGAGAAGGAAGTGAAGAAGATGACCCTCTTGGGTTATTCTTATTTCTATTTACCTCTATTGTCAATGCGAGAGAGAGAGAGAGGAGCTGATTTTTAGTTCCACACACTAAATGGTTGCATTCCCGCTATTGACAGTCTTTGAGACATGTTTCCATTATTTGGAGACAGGGTTTTTTTTTTTCTTAATTTAGGTTTCAATCACTGCATGTGCTAGCTGCAGAAAAGAGCACAACCCAAATCTATCTCACGTGTCTTGACTTACTTGATATTTGCTTTCATTATTAACAGAGGACTGTTGAATTTTCTATATTCAGGTACTACGTGCAATAATGTTATAAAGTTTTTCTTTTTAATATTTGAGAGTTGCACTTCTGCTTGAAAGAATGAAGAATGTCATATGCAAGTTGTTATAAACAATGCATATCTAATTATTGGTCTTTTGGTTTTTGGTCTTTTGTGAAAAAGCAAGGCCATATTGTTCCTTTTATGAGACTTGGTTTTATATGTATTTATATGTATTTGACCCATACTGTGGCTCATACTGTGTGTCCCTGCCACAGCACAATAAAAGCTGGTCGTCTGTGGGCTCTTGCACATCACACTTCAGCATCTGCTACTGTCAGGCGGTGCAGTTTGGTCTGTAAATACTAGAACATCACAGCAACTGGTGTCCTGAAATCAACATTGAATCAACACCTGCTTGTGAACCCTTCTGGTTTTCTTTTTCCCTCTCTTCAATATCCATTTTCCTAAGCTGCCGACACAGCTGGAGCACGCAGCATATGCTTGGCACCACTGTTTACAGAACATTATTGTTCATAAGTGTGGATGCTCACATCATTATCGTTATAATTATTGTTATGGTTATAGTTCTTGGTGTGGACAGCCCTTAGGAGACTCATTGAGAGAGGGGGAGGTAAAGTAAATACAGCATTATAGCCAATAAATGGCAAATATTTATTACTATACAACTGGGTTCCAGGTCAACCTGTAGGCTATCTTATTTAAAAATGCATTCCTTGTTTTTTTCCACCTTGTGGAGTTTACATTAAGATATATCTGCTCTACCATGACACTGCCAATACCAGGAATCCTTGAAGCTTGCATCTGTTCATGTATGAATTATTAAGGCAAACATTCATGTTTGCTTTTGGATATATTGGAATAAAAGCATCAAAACCAGCAGCAGAAAACAGAGGAGAGGTTAAAGAAAAGAGTGAGAGTGAGCAAAAAAAAAGAAGGACTTATCTTACCGTTAAGCACTGTGAGCTTGGCACTGGTCTTGATCTCGCCAACACTGTTGTTGGCTGTGCACTCGAAAGTGGCTTCATCTCTGTTTAAACGCAGTGGCCAGATCCGCAGTACAGAGCCCGAGCCATCATCAAACTCAACCGTCTAGGAGAGCCGGAACAAAGCAAAGGGCAGCTTTCTCAACTTTCTCAAAGGTTATTTCATATTCTACTGCAAAATCAGACTTCTCAGAAATAGAAGATGAGTCTGTTCATCAGTCTTAACAAAAAATGACATGATGTACCCCAAGTTTCCTCTTAAATAGAAAGAGGCATCGGCCATGATGTTTAGAAGTCATGACTGTATGAAGTTATATCCAAAAGCACTGTGTGGCACAAGGAACGTATTAAGGAACACCAACCAAGTAGTGATGTGGATTGTGGGTCAACCCACGAGTCACAAAGGTGCATCTGTGGGTCAGGTTCGGGTAAGCTTTCTAGAAAATATCACGGGTGGGTCAAAATGTGACAAAGCAGCTTTCCAAGAAAGTTATGAATAACTTACAGAAACATTGCGTGCAGTAGGCCAGGCTGTGTATTACTAGTCTCTTCCCCTCTCTCTGTCACTCTCTCTCTCTCAAACACACACACACATACGTACGCGGTGCTGTGCATTTCAGCAACAGGCGCATCCAATGAGTGTGTGTGTGTGTGTGTGTGTGTGTGTGTGTCTGTGTGTGAGAGGGAGAGAGAGAAAGAGAGACAAAGTTGGCAGTTTGCGGATCAGATTCAGGTGGTTGATTAACACATTTTTTTGCACGTTGGGCGGTGCAAATTGGCTCTCATAAACAGGTCAGGTGTGTGCGGGTATTAAAAAACTCTGACCCGTGCATCACTACAACCAAGAGTATAAACCAATAGTGCCCCCGACCACCACAGCTACATTACAGTTACAGAAGAAACACTGGTTGGAAACAGTGTGAGATCCCACCTAAGGCACTTCTTTCTGTTCATATGGGCTCACAAGAGGGAGGGGAAATACATCAAGTAATACATCAAGGGGATGTATGGCCAAAGATGGTGGAGCTGAAGAACAGAAGGGGAAGGATGAGGGTGTGGAAAGACTGAAAGAGATGAAGCAGACTATATAAATCAAGATGGAAGGAGATAAAAGATAAGGGAAGCCTGTCTGGTCTCATTTGGAGAAAAGAGTTGGTGTGATGCTCAATAACAGGGCAATTGATTATGTGTGCTTTGTGTGAATGCTGTGAGTGTGCACGCATGTGTGGATCCATCTGTATTAATGAGAGACAGTTACAGAGGCAGTTTAAAGCCCACACGTATTATGTTTTGTCATGTGTGTTGTGTTTGTGCCTGCGTGTATTTATGTGTGTGTGTGTGTATGTGTGAGTGTTCAGAGATCTGAAACTCACGCATGAGTGCTCACCTCAAAGCGCTGGGAGGTGAATATCTTGCCTTTCTTCGTCCAGGTGATTCTGGGTTTGGGCTCCCCGGTGGCCTGGCACATAAACGACGCAGCTCCACCTGAGATGCCCGTCTGGTCCGCTGGGGATTTGACAAAACTTGGCAAGCCTGAGGAGGATGGAGGAAAGAGGGCAGAGGGAGAAGGAGAGTGATAAAAAGAAGGAGAAGTCAGGGACAGAGAAAGAGAATGAGAGGAAAGGGAGAAGGAGAGCAGAAGGGAGGCAAGGGGGAGAGGTAAAGGTGATGTCGGTGCCTTATGCCAGTCACATTGCCATGTAAAACCTGGTTATCTAAGGATATCACTTTCCCCACACAAGGGCAACACAAAGAAACTCACACAGTCGTTGTTGCTGCACACACCTGCAGCTAAGTCATGGGAGAAACATCCAGTCTTTGTGTGGCTGCCTGTCACTGTATCATGTTGAATTTCTCACCTTTGCTTTGACACAGCATTTGAAAGAGGGACACATTTTGTCACCCTATTGAACATGAGGGATGCTTCTTTCTTCTCTCTTATTTCCAAAGAGGTGTTGATCATTTCTTCACGGAGCTAGGCTCTGAGGAAACGGAAAGCGTTCCGGCTGTCTTTGAGACACCACTTGGAAAAATCCAGACTCGACCCTTTTTTCTCTACCTGTGTCCCATTTTCCTTGCTGTCAGACAGTTGTCACATGAAAACCATGGCAGGGAAAACACATAAGCCTACCTATGCAAATCCTTCTCTCAGCCCATATTCTCTTTTCTCTTTTGTGTAGAAAATGCTGCCATAACTGTCAACCCGGTTTTGGTTACAAGTTGCCAGAATTTCAAGGTTGATGATACCTTATAATTACCATTACTCACAATAACGAGATTAATGCAATGCTCTAATTGTTGTAACTGTCATGTAAACACCTTCATTGGATTATCTTAGTCATAATAAAATGAGACAACTAATCGATTAGTTGAAGATTATGTACAATTTCAGTCGACCAAGATTTTCTTTGGTTTACTACAGCCCTATATTTTAGTTACTTGCTCTGGTCTGTATAGCACTTTGGTCAATGTGGGTTGTTTTGAAATGTGCTTTATAAATAAATTTGACTTGACTTGACGGAGCCCCAAAAGTATAACAGGCAACTGATTACTCTGTGTCTGGAGGATTAAACAGCTTCTCTTTGTTATCCTGATATGTGCAGCAGTATTTGTGTGGTCTGAGGTCATTAGAGAGATGAAAGGTATGGGTGTTCTTGGACTCCAAGTTCCTTTAGTGTTGCTACAGGTGTTGTGAAAGGTGATCAGGAACAGCTGTCACTGTACACTAAACAGTTAATGACTGTCAAGGACAACACAAGAAAAATGGATTTGAGGAATAAACTGATGAATATGGTATTTTTAAGACAAGATCAGAGGTGAGCTTTTAGTGGTTAAGATAACATTTTATTCATATATGGTTTTTCACTGACATCCTCAAAGCAACATTGTGGTATTTTTTCCTAGCAGCTATACACTTTTCTCTTTTTTCCTTGTTGGATGCCTCAGAGCAAGGATTGTAATAAATGCAGGGAGAGTCGTGTAAATGGTACTTGTGTGGCTAACAATTAGTGTATTCCCAAGCCTACCAGAGTGCCCAATGAGAGCTAATATGTAGTGTAGAGTATCAGGGAGCTATATGCACGTGGAAGAGAAAAAAAACATTAATTATTATTAATAATGGATTAGCAAGTTATCATTTTCATGAGGCAACACTTAGTGGAAATTTGTCTGATGGCATCAGCACTGCTTGTTTTAATGGAACACTTCCATTAAGGCCTTTTCAGCCCATTAGCAGGCAACTTGTTTGCAATTAATTCCATATAAAGCTGCCTCCCCTGCAAGTTATTTACCCCGATAAAGTCAACTGCTCTTCAGGCTGTTTGTTTAAACCAATAAACATCATGTTTGCTATCTGCACTTCTGTTTTACCACTGAACTCCAAGGAACATTGTGTTTTTTTCCCTAAATGACACATGTACACACATAGCATGTAGTATAATTTATATGGCAGAATTGTAGGTCTGGTTGATATAAAGCAGGGTTTCCAATACACACCCCTCTGGCCGATGCAAAAGGTGAATGTGAGACAGTAAGGATGTTTTCAGTTCAGGCTATTTCACTGAAATGTCTTTCAGTGGCTATATTGGCAACATCTTCTGTGGTACAAGTACAAGTATTTTCCCCTCACACTGACAAGATCCTGGATCCAAATCCAACTAGGATACTTAAATCTCCATGTTTGCATAGGTGTTTGCTGGATGGTCCAGTTTCCTTGCATCATCCACTCGAACTCATTAAGAGTCAGTTAACACTGAATTCACTTATGATAACACAATAACCAAAGAAACTCTTTTCTGAAAATGATACTGTAGTGGCCAAAGACTGATGGAACTTTATGAGCTTTATCAGGACTTGATGTGAAATCCCAAGAGCAATATGAGTCGTCCTCACTGAGATTCTTAAGACAAAATGTCTAAACTTATAGAAGAGAAGAGGAAAAAGAAAAATATCAAACGTTCAATACCCCAGTGGACCATGAAGACAGGCTTTCTATCAGGCCTTCCAGCCTTCAGTGAATTATTCAACACAGCGGAGAAGAACAAGAACAATGTTCAATGTGAAGTGCAATTAGCATTCACTCCTCTCTTATCAGTGTGAGCAACATTAATATAATGGCTTTCATTTTCTCAAGCCGATTATGAACCAAGGAGGCATCTCTCTCTTCTCTTCTTTCAGTCAGTATATGACATTTGAAAAAGACCCACATGTGTCTTGGTGACCAAAGCCTGGAGTGGGCATTTAAAACAACTGTTTAAAAAACATGCAAGGAGGGATGGCCATGTGACCCGGACATTATTTGCTGCTTTTGGTTACTGTAAGGACGTTGTTGAAAAAATAAACAAAGGAAATGAGTTTACCTGTAGTTGTTTCCCATGTAAACAAGGTCTTTTAGTTATTTTATTACTACTTACTATGACTTTTATAATGCACAAAAATGAGATATATTTCAGTGTACTCAAATTAATATCATACGTCACCATAGTGCCTTTCCATTCTTATAATCCTTTGGTATGATTATAGCATCTTTCATTTTGCTTTAATAGCTTACCTATTTTTGTTTCAACTTATTGTGTGTATTTCCTATTTAAGAAGCAATTGGCACAAAGTTTATGTTCAGGTTCAAGTACAACTCAGGAACCGTCATTCAGGGGTGACTCACAGTGGTGTCCATTACTCAACCTGGAGTTTGGATATTGTCTCAGGTGTCTACTGTGATCTAATTGCTAAATTAGAATCCAGTTATGCTTGGTGACTTATTTTGGGGTACTTTCACCCTGTTGTTTAGAGATAGGGTAGGGTAAGTGCTTTTTTTATAGCACTGCTTTAAGAATTTAGAACATTTGAAGCTTAGGAGAGACTGGGTAGGCAGAGTTTACTTCTTTTCCCATTCAGAATAAAAAAGTACAGCCATTCTCATAAATAAGAACCTTGATCCTGATTACAGGCTTGATCCTTAAACAACACATAATTATTCTTAATGTTTATGCCCCAACTATGACTCACCCCATTTCATATCAGAAATGATTTTCATGTTCAATCATTAATGTAAAGGCTTGGGCTTCTTAACTGGTGTTTTAATTGAATAATAAACGCCGCTTTGCAAACATATCAAATCCATGGTCATATACTGCCCTTAACAATCTATGCACAGACACAGATAGATACATGTATGGTGACAGATAAATCCTAAAGTGAGAGACTACACATTCCATTCACATCCTCACAACTTACACTCTAGACTCGACTATTTTTTCATTCCCAATTTTTACATACAGTACTGGCCTGCCGTATAGATCCTATCGTCCTATCAGACCATGCCTCAGTGCATGTGCATATTAACCCAGCATTCAACATTCCTTGAACTCCAACTTGGAAATTCAACACATCACTTTTGAATAGTGACCCCTTTTGCACCTTTGTCTGCAACAATCTCTCTATAATAAAAATTCTCCAGTGTCTCCTGCAATGATCTGGGATGCAGCTAAAGCCACTTTACGTGAACACCTTATCTCCTATACTTCTCATCAGAAAAAAAGTCCTAGAGGGTAACAGGAAAAATCTTGAAAAAGAATTGACAAAGTTAAAACAAATACATAAACAAACACCCACAGTTGCAAATTCAAAAGCGTTTGTGACTTCTAAGACCAAACTCAATATGGATCACACTCATCACATTCAGAAGCTACTACTTTTCACTTAACAAAAGTACTATAAATTTGGTAATAAGTCCAGTTGCCTGCTTGCCCATCAAGTGAAAAAATCAGAACGATCGCTCAATGAACATGACAAGAACACCATGTGATCCATGTGATTCACTGACTATCAATGGTACGTTTAGAGATTTTTGAATAGCCCTTTACATTTCAGAGAAGACTGACTCCAACATTGCCTCTGACTTGAATAATATCTCTTTATCTACTTTTGCGGAGGAGGATTGCTCCACCTTAAACACTGCATTCACACCAGAGGAAGTCTGGGCAAGTATCCAGGCCATACTGAATGGGAAATGTCCGGGCCCATGTCCCAAAAACCCAGCCTTTATAGTTTCTCTGCATGCCGAAAAGGCCTTTGAATGAATGAAATGGCCTTTTTTGTTCTCTGTATCAGAAAAATGTGTTTTATGCTCTAGTTTTATTAATATGATTAAAATTCTTTACTCTGATCCAATAGCCACTGCCAATACAAACATGCGCAGAGGTTGCAGACAAGGGTGCTCTCTGTCACCTTTATTGTTCACATTAATCATAGAGCCTTTGGCCGAGGCCATCAGAACTAATCCCAACATAAATCATTGATCACAGTGGGTGAAGAAAACCATGTCATTTCCCTGTTTGTAGATGATGTTCTTCAGTATCTAAGGAATCCTGAAAAATCCACTCCAGCAGTTCTGAACTTTATAGCCTCATTTAGTGCTCTGTTGGTTTATAAAATTAAGGATTCAGAAAATCTGTTGCCCTTCAATATGCTAATACAATCCCGTTTTCATGTGTCGGAGAGGGGTGTCAGATATTTAGGTATTTCTGTCACTCCTGATTGAAATAATTTTTTTTTTATATATTATTGTTTTTTTAATTGTATTCGTGTTTTCCTTTAAATTTAACTTTTACATATTGCAGCATCTGAAGGGTGTGTATGTGCTTTTTAAATTAAAAAACAAACAAACATTCAAGCATAAATGCTTCATTGTGTACTTTTTGATGGTGGGGATGTGGGTGTTTCCTGTACAACACAATTGGGAGTCTGAGGTTTTATATGTCAACCTGGGGACACTTGCATGCCAAGCAAAATATAAGGAAGGAAAAGCGCATTTTGAATACATCTTGAATATGTTAGAGTATATAGCGTGACACCTTTGTAATGGAAATCCAAACCACTCTGTAAAAATGCTGTGGGAATACAAAAGGAGATTCGGAAGAACTGAGGGCTTTGTTACTGCTGCTGGGTAAAGTCCAATGGTCACCTTGGCTTGGACCCTAAAATTAATTAGACCGGTGTGGGGAAAATGTTAAGTGTGTTAAGTGATCCCAGGAGGGGTTGGGTTGGGTTGCTTCTTCAGAGATCCCATTTTAGGGTTAGCTCATCATCCATCACCATACACCCCCTTGTGACCCCACTAACCTCATTAATTTGCCTCCCCAGATTAGTCCTCCCTTGGAGACCACAAAGAGCTCCTATCATTGTTCTCATCTTCTCACCCACACTGCCTTGAGGACTTAAGTAATTCAACTCTCCACCAGCCAAACTTGAAGAGGAAATCAAATTATATTACTGTAGGGACATGATACAACAAAGAGATTCTGGCTTTACAGGCACCAAAAGGCTCTTTGTTGCTTCACTTATGATTTAGCGTGACCATTTACCCATGAAACAGTTTCCACTTGAGATCCATGCTGCTTCATGTCCACAGGCTTTTTGGGTTGGGCCTTTAAATGCACCTTAGAAGACACTTAAAATGGTAAACAATACATGGGTGTGTAGAAATATTAGTGTTATTTGATTATTTCTTTTTTGATTCCAAACCTCAATAGAGTTGAATCAATGAGCTGGATGTGAAAATAAATATCTGAGTGTCAATTAGCAAAGACTTTGCACATAATGTCTCCCAAATTCAATCCACAGCCAATTGAAATATTGTTCTTTGAAATCTCTGGTAATACTGGTCTATTTGAGCTCAAAGTAACCTAAGATTGATTGAGAATGTGAAGTAATCTGCAATAAGTGAGGGTATGGTAAGGGATTGAATGTGTCTATCAAGTCAATAAAACCATCACTATGAATACAGAATAAAAATGCTTTTTTCCATCTGCCCTGTTCTAGAAGGACATTGGTGGATCTTGTCATCGTTTGGCATTGCCAAATCTGGGACACAGCAGAGGGTTTGGGTGACTGCCTCAAGCTCTGCTATTGAGCTCCCTAATTAAACTATTAATCTCACATCATTAACCTCCAAGGACCCCCATTCTGACATTGCTGCACTGGCTTATGAAAACAATTTCCCCTCAATTCTGATTCTCTCCACCCTCTAAATTAGGTTCCTCCAACACTTTATTTTGCAGATGTTTTTCACATACTGTATATTGTTTTTCTCCCACTGCTTTCTTGTAGCGCATTTCCTATTGTTTAGCTCTTGCTCCATCTCAGCTCAGTGTGCCTGTCGGTATGATACATCTGGACCACAGATACTGTGCTAATTGCATTACTCAAGTGGCTCTCCAGGGTAGATATGGTTACTTTTATTTAAAAACGAATCAATTTCTATCCCTGACAGATTTTGAGCTGGGTGACCATACGGACACAAAATACAATACAATTTCCAGCCACCCAGCTCCTCGTCTGGTCACCCCTCTACAAAAAAACTTTGGCACATCCATCACATCACTCCATTGTAGGAGATTTATGAATTGCCAAATCAATCCACAGAGCTTGTCTTATAGGTTCAAATAGAACATGGCAGGTTATGTGGATTTACAGGCTTTTTCTTGAAATACTGTAAGGAATACTGTATTGCAAGCTATTTGGAGATATTTCTGTCTAAAGCCAAGAGCATACGTATATTTTGGCATGGTGGCCCCACTGGAAATTTCTTAGTGGTCTAGCCATTTGACTACACCAGATAAACTCACTGTAGGGGTCAAGCATTCAGACCTGTACAGTTTTTCCTTTAATTTGTCACCCGTCTGTATCTTTGTGTGTTAATTAAAACGCTTGCCTCTGTGTTTTTATCTGTAAATGCTGAATTGCTGAAATTAAAGACCAGGGCAATCCTGCTCCCATGCAGAAAGAGAGGTATTGAAGTATTGAAGTAAAGATATTGTTGAACACTGTCCATATTAACGTAATTCATCATCAAGTAAACACAATAAAGCACAATTATTTTTTGTCAGATACCCTATGTCTAGCTGTGTGTGTATCTTTAAATACCTCAGTATTGTTTGGAAAAATGGTAAGTGGATACTGTATGGGCAACATGCCCTGAAGGCATAAACTACAGTAGATACATCCATGACAAAATATGCTTCACAAAATTTTAATACTTTAGCCTGGATAAAGCATATTTAAAAGTATAAATACTGGCATATTTGCTTAACATTTGCCTTTGCATGCAGATATCTGCACAATATAGATTAAAAACAGCACAACAGTGACACAACTTAACAATCAAGGCCTGTTGAAACTCAGACAGGCTGAGCACATTTAAATTATATCTTGGCAACTTCAATGGCCCTGACATTACCTTTTTTGCTTGATGGTCCATAGAAAAGCACATGAAATTCTGTATATTTTGTTCATCCCCATACGTGATGCACAGAGAAGTAAAGATACTAGGGTTGGTCTGATGAACGATGTCATTGTCCATCAGTCGTCTGCCTCAGTAAATCTTGCAGGCGGCTTGCGATATACTTGCAATAATGTGCAACAATGTAGTGGGTTAAATTCAACTTTAGATAATGTGAGTCCTTTTAAATGGGGATAGTCTACAAAAGGGCTGTATATTTGATTAGTAGATAAGGAAATATACTAAATTTATTCTCAAAGAACTTGCTTTTTGACCTCCCACTGTGTGTAATTTTCACCATATGTGCAGATAATGAGGAGCTAAAATGCTCTTACTGTCAAAATACTGATCAAGCTTAATATATTATCACACTGTAGGGAAAGCATAGAAGGACTTGAAGGGTGAATGAGGTTACTTACTGTCTGCCAGGGAGGAGATCACCATGCAGTTGAGTAGAAGCAGGAACAGCAACGCTCCTCTGGGCAAGGGGGACATTGTCGGGTGAGTATAAGGCACCATGTTCTAAGTTGTCACTGCTCCCTTCTCAGTCCCCTGATAGACGCGTCCCACTCTGACAGGATCAAAGACTAACACCTGGAAGAGCAAACACATGCAGAGCAGGAGTACAGAAACATTAGTATTCAAACTCACCATATATTTGCATACATTTGACCAAGCATAATAACACAGTAAAGAAGAAATATCAAAAACAGAGCAGAACCAAATGAGACAGAAAGTTTGTACACTATTGTAAGAAAACAAGAGCGCTGGAGATCTTTGGTCACGATCAAGAAGGCACCCAATACCCAAAACAAAATCCTGCTCGGGGCAGAGGAAAATACAAGTGAAGTGAATGTAACACGCAACTATATCATTGGTGTTAGCTGCATGCACTAAGGCGCACAGTAGACTCCATCCACAGGTCGGTTGGGGTTGAAGGGAATCTGGGTTTTGGGTGAGAGGGATGAGGGTTGTGTTGTGACTGATTCGTGTATGTAGTATATTGACGTTATTTTTTTATGCGTGGACCCCAGGAGGAATAGTTGCTGCTGGGGTAGCAGTGGGGATCCGTAATAAAGAGCATCGTAATAGAGAGCAAATATTTTATATGCCGGGGCGCTCAGGAGCACGTACTCACGCGTTCAGATGAGGTGAAAAACCAGTTTTAAGGAGAGCAACTGCACCCTATGGATGGGAAATAATTTTTTAATATAATGGGACACAAAAAATGGGAGCAAACCATTATATTGCAATTAGAAAAATGAGCTCAGTTTATTGCCAACTCTGCGCAGGTTTGTAAATCAAAATCACTCATGAAATAAGTGATTGAGACGAATAATCCGCCTCTTCTTTCTTTCCCCATTCATCTTAATATCTGAAGGGGCATGATTAATAAAACTGACGACCGAGTATTTCTATGCGACTCTTTAAAAGCAAATTATGATCCCTCCTCATTTGGCACTGGATTCAAAGTTGTTAGCTATATATTGAGAGTTAAAAATAAAAACAGCAACAAACTAAATGCGTGGCTGTCTGTCTGCCATTAGCCCGTTTTTCCAATAGACCTCCGATATTTTACCGTTAATTTTACACCTTTAAAAGCATTTTCTAAGCAATTTGAACTTCTACACATGCTTAACAAACAGATAAATGAATGCCGTTGCCTATACATTTCAGCAAGTTCGGCAATGTTGAAAACTGCGTCTGAAGTTCAATGGTGGACATTTAAAAAAGATAACGTTACTTACTAAATCTTTTCTTTGTAACCGCCGTTGGCATCCCCTTCTCTGAACCACTGACTTTGCGCTTACTCCTGTCTTTATAGCAAGCCCGTGAGTCCCCTTCAGTCATTCACAGCCAAAACGGAAGAGGCCCAAAGAATAAAAGGAGGGGGGGGGAGATAGCGGTCCCCTGCCAGTCAAGTACCCCTCATTGCAATGCTCAATGTGGGCTGAGCCGTTATTTTTATTTAATTATTTATTTAGCCTATTGTAGTGATGGGCGGACCGATTCTTTTCACAGTATCGGTTCCTTTGGGTTGATACGTGTAAATGTATCGAACATTTCGAGTTTTGATACTTTTCTTTAGTTTCTCCGTGACACTCGGTTATGGTACAGGCACATTGACAGCTAAGTTAGTGCTGCCTGCCCCACAAAACTTCTCTTCAGTGCATTACCAGTCATCATATAGGCTATAAGTGTGCATTAATTAAAATAAAATATTAATTTAAATGCATTGATTCACTTCACCCATTTGTATGTAGGTAGGCTATGTAAGCTCAGTACGATGTTACAGAAATGTGATGTGACACTGACCAACGATCTGTCGGTCTTTTTGAGGGGCAGGTTGCAGACCTCCTAGTTCGAGAGAGCAGCAGTTCGTTCAGTCTCGTTCAGTTTAACCTGCCGTCTGTCTCGACTCGAGTCCGATTAAATCGCTTCTCGTTCACTCATACGTCCTAAAAATTTCTAGCTGGGAAGTGACTGCAAAATCCTGAAATGACTGCTGATTTACAAGAAAACTGATACAGTTTGCAGTAACAAACTCCTTCAGAAAATTAAAATATTGCTTATAACACAGTGATGCATTTGACCACCTTCAGTAAACTGCTGAAACACTGAACAACTCAGTGTAACAGCAGTTTGCAAATTGTTGGTTTAAAGATGCCAAAGTTTCTACTTTCATCCTGATATTTTATCAAGATATAGCCCTCATTCATTACTTAATTAAATAATTCATAAATGATCAATTTTTTGTAGTAATGTCAACTTTACTGTGCTATTGTGCAGTAAAAACAGAAAAGCTGTTATGCGTATGTGCATGCAGAGTAGAAAATAACTTGTTTATTTAAAAGGACAGGTTCACAAATGTTCAAAACTGTCTTAAAACAACAATCAGGAGCCCAAATGAACACTGAAACAGTTTTTTCTGGCTATAATCATTCCTCTTGTTCATACTGTTAAAAGATCTCTTCATAATGCACTCCTTCTGTGCAAAAATGTATTTTAAAAGTTTATCTGAAGCTAATATGAAGCTTCAGTTGTCCAAATGTCAAATCAAGTAGATATCTTTACAGTCTTTTTAGTGCCAGTCCTACTCTTTGTTACCATTCTTCCACCACAGCTCAACAGGGAAACACTGTCCGAGGAAACACAAAGAGGGAATTTGATGCTAAAAGACTGTAAAATATGGCAGATATCCACTTGATATGACTAACTCAGACTGCTGAAGCCTCATATAAGCTTCAGAGAAATTTTAAATGTATTTTTGCACAAAATGACTGTGTGGACACACTGTGGATTTTGGACCCCATCACTTACACTGAAAGCACATTTGAAGGGGATCTTTTAGCAGCCAGTATGAACTCGAAGAATGATTACAGTGAGGAGAAACTCTTCTAGTGAAAAATTGTAAAGCCTCTATCCTTTAAGGGAAGCATCAATATGTTCCGCAGTTTCAAGAAATGAACTAATTTATTCAATGTTCAGTTCAGTCGAGTTGTGTTGAGTTATGTTCTTATATGAAAGCAGTACACTATAAAGATTAGAAGATAGTGTACTATATGCTGTATATAGAATAGACTGGTTCAACCAAGATCTTTTCTCAATCAATGCACCATATATACAGTAGCCTCAAATGTCATGCACAAGAGTTTGCACAGTCCCAGGCTAAATCAGTAAACTGCATTGTAAAAATGCTCAGTTTTCAAGAGCAGTAATGTAAATAATTGCACAGTCTGAGTCATTTCATTTCCTTTGACACTTTTACACATAGCGGTCACTACAGTGGACAGCTATTCAAAAGCCATTTTCTTAGATATGCATGGGTTTTGATGGTATAGTTGCACATCAGCCACCATAGTGGACTCTAATGTGGCATCCCATACACTGCCATCCATTGGCCAACCTTTGTAAGTGCAACACAAATTTCTCAAAACCAAGATGGCCGCCGGCCGGCCGGAAACACTCAGCAGCTCAGGAATATCTTGCCAATCCTTCTATGGTAGTAGACCTTTGCAGGTAAATAAAATTTTTGTAATATCAAGTAACAACTAAGGAGTAATACAATTGTTAAAATGTATTAAAAAGTATTGATTTTGTATTGGGAGAAAATGACGATTACTCAT
Source organism: Thunnus albacares (assembly GCF_914725855.1). Taxonomy (NCBI): domain Eukaryota; kingdom Metazoa; phylum Chordata; class Actinopteri; order Scombriformes; family Scombridae; genus Thunnus; species Thunnus albacares. Next base: position 22,113,310 of record NC_058117.1, read on the forward strand.
CTGTCCACTAAGTTGGACATCATGCATCGCTGGCTATATTTCAACTACAATTATACTATTACTGTGACTTTGTTGTTCTTGCAAATACTTCATCTGCAGTAACTTTTTTGTCTGTAAATCAATTGATTTATGTTATTAGAATGTAACTTGCAGTTTTAGGGGGCTAAGGATAATGAGGGAGCTGAGGATGCTGGGGATGCTGGGGGGGCTGAGAGGGTTGAGGATCCTGAGGATGCTGAGGAGGATAAGGATGCTGAGGGAGCGATGGATGCTGAGGGAATGCCAGGCACCTCAACAGAATGTCTGGATTAGAAAAGAAGGATCTTCTGCATTTCAAGTCATCTGTAGATCATGTGCTAATAAATGCAGTAAGACAGAGGGAAGAGGCTGAGGAGTCAGGAACAAAACATTGTATTGAACAGTATTAGAATATGTTAAAATATGTTAAAATATGTTTAACAGCTTTGAAGATATATATTATTTTATAGTTTTCAAATAATATACAATTTTATTAATTGGTTTGTTAAATACATTTTCCTAAAGTTGAAACTCAACGCATGCTGTCCACCTGAGTGGACATGTGAAAAACTCCTTGAAAAATGCATGTTTAAAGAAATGAAGTTCAAATATTTTTTTCATGCCTAAAGGAGAATAAAAACGCAAAAAAACCTGACTGAGGTTGTCATAATTCATGCATGACAGGGTTAAAGTGCAACTGCGTGTTTTATCCTATAACACCAGAGGGTCAAAGTCTGCACAGTGGAACTCAAACATCTAAGTGAAGGAACGAGAAGAAATATTTAAAGCGGATGGGGACTTAAATATAACTTAATGGTGTCTCAAAATCACACACTCAAGTGCGCAAAAGTGTATTTCAGTATATTTGTAATTGCACTATTTATATATGATCAATAGGTTAAGAACATTGTTAGTATGTTCAGCACACTTTAAACTTTTTTGGGGGTGGGGGGTATTGGTAAATATTAAATGAGAATTTAATTTAAGTATATGGTAACTTTTAAAATGACTTTCTGTACCATAAAATTGAGGTTGACTATATTCCTACATGATAACCTCATGTGGTTATGAGTCATATTTTGGTCTTAATTTTCTGATTAATTTGTCTAACTCAATATTGTCAGGTTCATGATATAGATGAACCCTCCACCCACCCAACTTCTTTTTCAGAAATTGATCTTTTTCAATAATGCAAGTGGAAATCTTTGACATACAATAGTTTTTTGTTTCCTAAATAATTTTATTTATATGGGATACAGAGTATACTTACATACAGTCCGTTACTGTATGCTTTACATAGTTTTTCTTCCATTTTCAAAATTTGCCTGTGGGATTACCTCCCACACAATAAGAACAAAGAAAAGTGGAAATTGTAATAGAATGTTTTTTTGCATAAAAAAACCCCCAAAAAACATAAAAAAGCAAGGGCACAGGTCAAAGAACAAAAGCACCATGGCAACAACCATCATCACCATTGTCATAATTGTTTCATTTGAAAGCAACAAAAAACAAAACACATTTTCTGCTGTCAATCACCAAACAACAGTTATGTCACCACTTAAACCCCTTGAAACATCAAACATAATGTGCTCTCTTCTACCCGTTTCAAAAATACCATTCAAGTACCATTTGAAGGCAGCATGTATCTCTCAACCCCCTTTCACCTGCAAAATAGCTAAAATTCATCAGTGTCTAGAGAACTTTCCAAAGAGGGGATTGACCTGTGTGTACATATATATATATATATATATATATATATATATATACACACATACATATGATCCATGATAGATTTGTGTGTAATGTAATGTGTGATCTGCCTGTTAAATTTGTTTCTAAACATGCTGCTCATGCTCCATTAGGAAGGCTTTGAAATTGCAATAATTCTCTTGACAGCATATATGGGTCTGGTGAAGCCCAGATAGGGTTAAGCAAGTCTGAACTCTCTTTGGCCACATTTCACTTCCAGTGAGTTAAATTCTTCCAGCCTTGGCCTTCTACCAGAACAACTTAATGCAATGAATCCTGAAGAATCAAGGTGAGATTGCCAGTATTAGTAGGTCACTTCATAACATACCTGACATTATCAATAAACACATCATTCACCTGAATGACTAATCCTTTAAGTAAACAGTATGCACGCTTAGTGACATTGCATTCAGGATTATGCAAAATAAAGCAGAGTTTTGGAAACATTAAGTCTTACATCCAAACAAAGGTTGCAAATTATAGTCACTGTTAAAAGTTCCTCAAATTTCATAAAACTATATCAGCACATTCCCTTTGTCACTATCTATAGGATGGTGAAATAACAAAATACTAAAGTAGTGACTATAATGAGCCACTGAAGTGCTTAGCCCGTTAGCAGGAAAAAGTGGATGAAAATTTCAACAACAAAAAGAGAGCATAACTTTTATTTATTTTGAAAAAGACAGAAGTCATGTGACAAAAAAGATGATGAAGAATCAATACATCTGTACATCAACTGTGCAAAGATTAACCACCTCTTATAATCATCCACTACATTAAAAGACAGTGTTTAAATTCATTTTCAGTTTTTGTTGACATTGTCAGAAAGGTGATAATTCTACTTATTTACATGAGGTTGTAGTGGGTGGTGGTGGTGTGCTGGAGTGCATTATACTGAAAAGAGTTCTTAATATTTTGTCCACCACCTCAAGGTGGACAGAATATGTATAGACTTTGTAGAAGTATTATGGCAGAGCTGTTGTATAGGATTGCATTAGATTGCACAGGTGTTCCTAATAAAGTGCTTGGTGAGTGTATGTTGGGCTGTGAAAGCTAGTCTTGGTAGGTACAGTTAGGGACTCAGACAGCAGACATGAAACCACAGCAAAAGCATTCGAGGTGAGTGACACTACATCCACAGCTGTCTTCCAAGTGTCTCACAAACTCTCTACTCTGGTCCTATGGAAGCTCTGTAATTAAAGAAAATGTTTTATTAAGTTTAAAACAGGTGTCTTAAATAAATTAAGTAAATTCAGTGTGAATTTGTTAACGTTAAACTTTTACTACACATCCCTCCATGCCCCTGAGTGCTGGTACATCTTGCCAGCCTGTGACAGGTGAAAAAAGTAAAGGAAGCCAGTGTGGTGGTGCGAATGAGTAGACCTGAAAAACATTGAGGCAAAATTCCCTGAAAAAGTCCCAACATATTGTCTGTCTACTCGAGTAGAGCCACATATGTAATGCCAAGTTGTGCACCAGCAAAGGTTTAATAAGGGAACTGTAATATGACTGCTAAAACCATTCAGGAAAGACTATTTTCACCATTACACATATTTGTTAGTTGTGTTGTAATTTATCTGTACTTCAGCACATTGGCTTTGAAATGAAACCATGACTACGAGGTTTATCTTTCCTCTTTACTTTGATGGTGTTTACATCCACAGATGAACAGTGCAGTTGCTACTTAAAACCAAGTCAACACTTTCATTCATTCAAAACAACTTAAATGTGTCACTGTCTGAATGATGGACTTTACTCTGATCTCTACTTACCAACTGCTAGTTTCCTCTGGCTGTTTCCAGGTTATCATGGTGCAGTCACTGGATGAGTTTATGCATCAGCATACCAAAGGAGGTCCCACACCTGTCAAACAGGACACATGACATTGATTTCATTACATTGTAGTCTGGATGCACAAACACATTGCTGGAAATGTAAACATTTGTGATCTTAATAAATCAAAAATGCATGTCTCAAAACACCCCTAATCCCAACATATATGATTGAAGAGGGTCCAGTTAATTCACTTCTCCCATATATTTCGACATTTCACACAGTAAATAATCCCAAATGATGTGCAAAAGCTGATAATAATAAAGGAGTAACGTCAACACACAACAGCAGTTTGTTAGCTACAACGGGTAGTTAGTTTACCTACAGATCAATTAGCATTGCTGGCGTTGGTTATCCTCTGAAGCTAACAGTTAGCTACGGTGGTGGGCAGGTAAGTAATTTAAATTGTGTTTGGTTGGAGAGGTTAACTCAATAAAGTCATGCACACAACAAGACAAGCAAACCACAAAAATGAAGGTGGATTCACCTGTACGTCACGTCGATATCTGCAGCGGCTCAGTGCATCTCCATAACACACGCTGCGTTTACTTTGAAAATCCCTGGGATGGTTCCGCCGCCTAACATAGTTTTATCTCCAAGATGTGTAAAAGAAGTTATGAATTATGCTCATTGTTTCGTCTATTTGTTTATTTGTTTATTGTAGCCTCTTCTTAAATTGAGCTGCGGCCAACACGCTTCAAAACGCTTAACTTTTACTTTGAAAGCGAGCTGTCTCTGTTTCCGGCTCTCGACTTCTTGTGTCAATTTTCTTTGTACAAGTTGGATAAAGGAACAAGCGGACACTTAAGCGCGCCAAACTGTATTGCACCTCTTAAGACAATGAAATCTGGCAATACTCCCAAAAATTGGGATTTTCATTATACAACGTGAACAACTGCAAATGAATTATACTTCATGCACGGGCCGGTTTGACAGTTGTTTTTTTTCTGTTTATTTGTTTATTGGGGTTTGACAGTCTTACCAAAGGCACACATTGAATACAAACGTACATGAGTGTTGTAACACTTTTTGCTTCATGTTATACATCTCAAAACTCTGATAAAAGCTACTTACATTGTTGCAGTAAACAGAAAAACAATTGTTCTTCTACTACTTCTGCTTCAAAATGCATGTATGTAGTGTTATGTACCGGCTATATTGTTTCATTGTTTCTTAAACTCATATTCAACACTGAAAATCATTACTGATCATATTGCTCATTGTGTCACTGTTCATTTTTTACTATATTTTATATATTTCTATTTTATCTGATCTATTTGCTAGATGCCTTTTCTATTCTATCGTTAGATTCATCTTAATTATATTTTATTTATCTAATTGTTAGAGTCGTTCTTGGGATAGGCACCTAAGAATTTCACCATATGTTATACTGTGTAGGATTGTGCAGGTGACAATACAATTTTACTTACTCAGAGGCACTACCTGGTGGCGGAAGCCGTGCAGCACATTCACAAACATCAATACTGCATGAAGTACTAACTGTTATGAACGCTGCAGCCTAGAAATCATATTACACCAGTACATTTGGAATACAGTACAAACATTGCCTGCATATAAAGAAATAAGGATGCAGTTGCAAATTGACGTGTTAGCTGAATTAAATGAAATTATACAAGACAGACTATACCATATAGACAAGCTGAATGTGCTTTGTATATTAAGTAAAACCAGCTCCAGTAGAAAAAAAAAATCAGAGATGCAGGTGACTTCTACTTCATCTTTACTCAAACAAAATAACACAATTAACAATTGAAAAAATTAACACAGCAATCAAAAACAAGGTTTGACAACTCCTTCACTCCTGCTTCTCAAAAGAGGCAAAGACTTTCATTTTGGTGTTGTCAACTGCCTCCACACAGAGAATCTCATAATCACTCTATAACTAGAGTGAGAACATGAATGGTTCCATGAGGAGAATATTTTCTTCATCGAGGCCATCATACAAACATAGCTCTTTAAGAGTTGTTATGTGGTCTTCCTCGTCCATCCCAATACACTAAGGAGGGAAATGGTGCCTATAAATGTTTGGCATTTGCACCACCTTGCAGCCTCTAGAGCGTCCCTTAGAAAAACATCTGCTTCCTTGAAGAATAAGGAAAAATAAAGATTAAGAACAGTGTCTCATTGGGTGGGCAAGACAAATTACACCCCCCCTTTAACAATACCACCAAAGGCATGCAAACAAAAGCCACTATTACTAAAGCGGTTGTTAGTGATATCTAAAACTACTCAGCAAGTGGGAACGTGTGTACAAGAATGCACATTACTTTTGCTGATAGCCTATACAGTACCTGATCCTCCAGAAACTGTGCTCTGTTGATTTTTGTGACCGTGCAATAGCAACAACTAAAGTGTGTCACATTTCTACAACTCAAACCGCACTTCATGATTGTAAACTCTGAAATAGAGGAATAACAGTAAGAAACCAAGATGATTGTGAATCCTGAAATAGAGGAATAACAGTAAGAAACCAAGATGATTGTGAATCCTGAAAGAGAGGAATGACAGTAAAATAACAAGCTATAAAATTAAATTAAATACATTGTGCTGTAGTTGAAAAAATAGGGCAAATCAAAAAATGTGAATGTCAAATGTACTCAATAAATAAATAAATAAATATTACCTCTGTGCCTCACTGAAGCATGACCCTTGATGTGGTTGTTGGCCATATATTGTGCAGTCTTGCAGAAGGGGTAGTGATAAAGTTGACTGCTGCTGCATTTTTCTATTTTGGGACTCTCACCTGCCAATAAAACATTAACGCGTCTCTGTAGCCTACATCAAAGAAAATAAGCATAGACATAAAAGGCATGATAATTAGAAAGGCATTAAATAAGCAATGGGCATTTCATTTCATTATTGTATATACTATATTGTATATACTATGTGTAGGCTATGTGTAAGTCTGCATTCACACCAAAGCCGGCAATGCATGAAAAACAGCAGCCCTCCCATTCATTTGAATGGGGTCAGTGCATTTACACAGGGGTTATTTTTTTAAATTATTGTGTGACTATTTCCCATTTAGACATAAAATACATTTTCTCATCAGAAAATTCAAAATATCGTATGTTAGTTAAAATACACATTTTAGTTGTGTCCCCAGGTTTTCACTCAGTCCTGTTACCCTGACACATTCTCCCCTCTAAAAATTTGGGACATTCCACAAGTCACATGATCAATAGGAAGCAGCATCATTTGAGTCTCCTGAAGGCCATGGGAAGACCAAAAGTCAGTTCTCTTACTTTATTTTCTGTATTTTTGATCATATTGTAAGTATGACTGAGAATGTCAATCTCAATCTTCAGTCCTGTTACCTAAATTATTTCTCAGTGTTATTGTGTTAATTTACCAAAGAGCTGCACAGATCAGTTCATTGGATCATGTTCTCCCTGGGATGATGACATGTTGATCAGCCAATCATCTCAGAAGTTGGGCTGCTAGCGGCCGAGATAACTGGCTGTTCTCACCCGGCCAGCAGCTCCTCACATCTCCGAAAACGTCACAGCAAATTTTCAAACAGGCGTTATTTAGATAAACTGATTAGATTAACATAGCAAATACTAAGTAAAGATAGTTGAAGTAGTAGTTGCCGAGAAAAGTTGGTCCTTTCTCCTTTCTGTTAACCTGAATAATAGCTTTCATTGCCCTCATAAATAGAGGGAGGCTTAGCTCATTATGGTCCATAATCCGATCTGTGAGCTCCCTGAATTGGCAGAGCAATGACATATCAATATTGTCCTTGATAGAGAGAGAAGGTGGAAATGTAACAAATGGAAAGAGAAAATGTTAACAAAACACTGCAAAGGAGAAAAAACTAAATTTCTGTCTGTAAGTGAGCACCGGCTTGGAATACATGGTACAAGGTTGCATTTTTCCTCTATACTCATTCAGATTAGTGGCTCCATAACTGCACCAAGATTGCCATCATTGCTATATAACTTTGATTAATGTTAACTTTAAATGTCATGAAGTAAAGCTCTGTTAGGTAATGAGCTTTTAGTGCATTTTACACTCAAAAACTGCTGAAACAGGAGTCAACAATCTAACCAGCTGCAAAAAATTATTGATGACACTCTGGGTTATAATGTCCGTCTGCTCAACATATAACATGAGCTGATTCAGGGTTAAATTTAGGCTCCTTCTGCTGAAATATACAATGCATTGAAAAATATTAAAAAACAAATCATGAAAACCATGACACCGATATACTAGGAAATGTCATGGGGATGGTCTGCCAAGCTGCAGGCTGTGTCAGAAACATTAGATTTTTATTATCTTTTGACACATATTCTTATATATTCATCTTATTTACCCCTGACTGTCAGGAACTGTAGAGAACATTCATCAGAGGCAGTTACCAACAGTCCATACGTACCCTTAGCAGAATCTAATCTGTCTTGATGCTTGATATTTGTGTGTATTTGGAAAAAAAAAAAAAAAAAAAACGTAATCTGCTTACAAAACAGGTTTTTTTTTCATCAGCCTTCTTGTTACTTTGATCAAAAGACACCAGATGTCATAGCTGTCAAATGCCCCCACCCACAACAACACACACAGTAGGACCCAGCACACTCATATAGACATTCCTCTCTCCTGCCAACCACTTAAATGTCATCCACTTCTGATTCAAGGTTTTAATAATGGATTATTTATACTTCTGAATATAACCACTCATTTTATATATTCTTGGACCGATATAATTCAGTTAAGTTCAAAGAGATATCCCAGGTCAAAAGGCTGCTATTTGTTCGACTGAGGTTCCCCTTTATTCAGCTGGAATTTTCCAGTAGTTTCCAACCTTTTTTTTTTTTTATTACTCCCTAATAGGTGATTTAATTGCTCTAAATCAATGATATCTTTCTGAAACACATTTCAGCACTGCCCAGTACCCACATCCTTGAACAATGACAAGCTTTCTGAGAGGACAGAATTAAAATTCAAAGGCAAGGCGGTTCATTTTAGTTCCAGGAACCACTGTGTGAAAAACACTTGACTGATTTTAATCACATTCTCATTTATTTCAGCTTAGAGCTCGACATGACTTTTTAAAAGCCAGTGGTGATTTTCACTGAGTTTTCATAGTGCAACAGCACCATCCAGCAGGTCTCCTTAGGTAATAGCTTTGCTCACTGAACCAAAGCCCTGCCTTCACAGCACTGCTGGAATAGCAAACATTTATTTGCATAATAGGCTTTTACTAAGAGTACTTTATCTCCCTGTCTGTTATACAGTATACTGAGTTTATACTGAGTTAAGATTATTGTTGTCTACATGTGTTTGCACTATTCTGTTAAAAGATTGCCAAACCAGGAGGAATGAGTCATGGGATATGATTGACATTTGGCAAATACAACAAAATCTGTCAGAGTGCCACTGCAGCACTCTTCTCTGTGACAGAAATTAGAGTTTAAGCAGGATTTACATTAAAAGGGTTGCATCTTTGGGTGAGATGACCTTGCTTTGGACATATCATTTAGTGGCTCTAAGTAATGAATAATATAATATTATAATAAAACAAGTGTGTTATTATATAAAATAATATATATAATATGCATGAAATGTAACTTAATCTTAACTCACAGTCTGTTTTTTTTTGTCAAACTACTATCTTCAGGGTCAAGAATGAACTTTTTATGCTCAATAATATACTGTACATGTAACCAAGCCAAATTCCCACTCAAACATTTGATGCTACCATCCAATGAAGTGAGATATTTGTCTATTTGTTCTTACTCTAGACAAATCTAACACACCTGTGCATTTCCTAATTGATGTACATTTCCATTTAAAGGTAAGACCTGGAAGTCTTTAATTCATGCTTAAGCTGCATTTACACAAAACCAGCAATGTCTACTTAGTGCCCTTTACTCCATGACATCAGTAGTTCCCTCCCTCACATGGCTGTAATGAAGCCATTTATATTAGTGACAAATGTGATCATTCTTCTCTCTTTATTCCTGTCTCTTTTATCAACTCCACTTGCAGCTGGTGCTCAGTGTGTGTGTGTGTGACCATCATTAAAAATGTATACCATCTCTCCAAACAAACAAGCCACTCATGCTCATTGGATATCAGTCATTAAAATTTAGCGAAGAGGGCAAAGCGTATCAGGTTCCTCATTCAGGCTGTGGATGAATTTTTCAAAGTCCTATTACCTCTACAGGCACCACTGCTGATGTCTCAAGGCTGCACACTTTGACACTGCCATTGCCTGTCTCTGCTGTTACTGTAGCTGAGGCGTGACAAAAGCCGAATTAACAATAACAACATGAGTCTCACGGAGGCTTTACTGATTCATTTACTACTGCTTGTTGATGAGGCTGATTCTAAAAAAGGTGAGTTGCTATTTGTTATCTTGAAGGAGAAAAGCTTAAATTTGATGGGAGCTTTTTATCTTGCAGGTAATGTGTACATTGAAAGTTGGGCCTCAATTGTTCAGTTTCAATCCTGTAATACACTGTCAGAGGTTGTATCTGGTTGCACCAAAATAGTAAAATAAATAAGTTAGCAAGGAAAGATCCATATACTTTACTCAGTATCTTCTTTCTTTGAGCTGTGATGAAACATTTAATTGTTTTTTGTTTTTTGTTTTTTGTAATGATAAGGAGTCAAATGTGGAGGAATCCTCTCTGCTTCATCTGGCAATATCTCCAGTCCAAACTTCCCAGGCCTGTATCCCTACAACATTGACTGTTCCTGGCTAATTGTGGTGGCAGAGGGCTCATCTGTCCTCCTCACCTTTTACCACTTTGAGCTGGAGTACCATGCCAAATGTGCTTACGACTACATCAAGATCTACAATGGCATATCTGAGGATGAGGGGAACCTCCTTGGCACGTTTTGTGGTAACATCTCCCCACCTCAGTTCACTTCGTCTTGGAATGTCATGTCCATTATCTTCCATTCAGATCGCCACGTAGTGAACAGGGGATTCAGTGTTGGCTACAGAAAAGGTAACTCATCATAGTTTATACAATGTGCAAGAGATCCGGTGCAATGGAGCAGGTTCTTTCTGGCCATGTGTCAACACAATAACAACTAGTTTTCAGTGAAGATGTTTATAAAAAATCCCATTTTTGACCTTAACCTCACAGGAGAGTCCACATCTCAGCACGCAATGCAAAGTGTAGGACAGTGTGAGCTTCAGTGAAAGTTAATGAAAACATGTTACTCAACTCTGCCCCAGTACACCATGCTTTACACACCTTATTAGCTATCTTGCCTTCATGAGGGTGTACTCTTGTGTTTTAGTTCTGATGAGTGTGCAGATATATACAAAATGCTGTCTGTGGTCTGACCAAAAAGATAACTATGTAAAAAGCAAACTGAGGAACCAGTGTACTTCCATTGTTTCAGGGTAACCCTTGCTCTTTTCAAGTTTGCCTCATAGTATCTCAGTCTTCAGTACTGCCCCCATTACAACACCCTCTAGAGGCTGTTGTGCTCATTAACTGTTAACTGCAGTGTTACTCCTTTCCAAAAAATAAAAATGTAAGGTGCATCTAAAATTTCTTTCTGTCCTCTCTAGATATGTGTGGTGGAGTCCTCACTGGCCTCTCAGGTGTTATCTCCAGTCCAGGCTACCCTCAGGAGTACAGCAATAATGCCGACTGCTCTTGGGCCATCCACGTGTCCAACACCAGTGTGGTCACCCTGGTCTTCTTGGACTTCCAGCTGGAAAACAATGAGGGATGTAATTTTGACTTTGTCGCTCTGTTTGATGGCCCTACAGTCACCCACCGACACCTGGGCAAATACTGCGGGGCTGATAAACCCCCTAACACAGTCACAACTTCTAACCAGCTTCTCGTAGTCTTCAAGTCTGACTTCAACATTGGGGGACGGGGGTTCAAGGCTTACTACTACTCAGGTAACTGCCTCACACAAATGTGCAATATAACATGGTTTCAGTATTTGAGAATTGAGAAAAAGAACTATGGTCAGTTATCAATCATGTAACATACAATTACTCTGTAACTTCCAGGTTTACATAAAGCAACTTTTAGTCACAAAAATCCTGTTTATTCGCCTATTCAGAGCAAAAAGATTGCTATGAAATCCAAGGACTTGGGCTTTAGCAACAGGGAAAAATGGGATCTATGATTAGGCTGACAGAACTTGTCTTCACTGAGAGACAGGCAATCCGTGGTAGAGGCAAGAAAGAAAAACATTACATCATACCTGAAGTTTGAAACAAGGCACATGAAAGCATGATACAAAAGATCCTGTCATTTGATAACATGAAAATTGAACACTTCTGCAATGCAAAACACCATCTCTGACAGAAACTTGGCAGAGCAGAGCTCATCACTCATCTCACACCATTCCTACCACAAACAATAATGTGAAAGTCCTTGAGTGGTCTAACCAAAGCCCAGACTTGAATCCAATTGAAACTCTGCAGAATAACTTTTAGACAGCTGCTCACAGACTTTCCCCATTTGACCTTGTCAAGCATAAACCATTTGGCAAAACAGTTGGAAACAGCTAGCCTGTCTCTGTCCGAAGGTAACAAAATCCACCTACCAGCACCTGTAATATGGAGGACCACAGGTGTTATGGAAATGGTTATCAAGCTCACTAATTAATATTTCATATCTTGTTTGTTTATTTCATACAAAGTTTCATTGTTTAGAAAAATAAACTATTTCTTGGCTGGGTGCAGTGACTCCAGGCAGTCACTAAAACTGCAAATCAGTTTTTTTTTTTTGTTTTTTTTTTTACCATTTTGGTTTCTGAATGGATTAAACAAACAAGGTACAACATGTTAATTAGTGTTCTTTGGAGGTGCTGGTAATACTTTTGGACAGAGCCAGGCTAGCTATTTCCCATGTTTCCTGTTTTTATTCTTCTTTATGCTGAACTAAAATAGCTGGCTGCTGGATCTGTTTTCATATTTAACAGACACATATGGAAATGGTATCAATCTTCTTGTCTTGGTCTTGGCAAGAAAAGCAAATATTTCTGACAACTTCTAACTTCCTTTAAACTGTAGATGCAGCATCCTAAAATGCCAATATTGAACTAAATACACTGCAGTAAACTAACATCATAAATAAAGTTGATAAACATTTCTGATCAACTGTACTTAAACAGGTGAATGCCAGCAGGTCCTGTCAGCTGTAAGTGGCAACTTTAGCAGCCCGCATTTCCCCAACATCTACCCGAACAACATTAACTGCCACTGGAGCATCACTCTAGCTACTGGATACCGCATCAAACTCTTCTTCCCCGTCATGGACCTGGAGGACCGCAACAGTCTTTCAGATCAGTGTGACTACGATTCTGTTGCAGTTTATGATGGTGACAGCCAGACAGACACCCTGCTAGGACGCTGGTGTGGCAGGGAGGAACCTCCCTCTCTCATCTCCAAGGGCAACAAATTGCTGGTGGTACTAAGCACAGACAGAAATGAAGCTCATAGAGGGTTCACTGCTTCTTATCTTGGAGGTAAACGTTCTCTCTACAGACATTTGATTCATATTGAGAATGAAAAACTTCCTTGTAGTATAATCTACAAGGTTATTAATTCTACTTATTCTCTGGGCGATGTAGATTTAAGTCACGCATTTCCTACTGCTTACAATGTTCCAGTCTAAATCTCAGCTAATATTCTTGGTAAGATTTTAAATGTAAAATGTTCATCTCTAGAAATATCTCTTTCCCTTGTCATCCTTATGTCGCTCTCAAAGTGTGAACTGTTTCTTTTTTTCACCCTGCAATCTAAGTGGTGCCTGTAAACGTTAGCTGCACAAGATCAGAATTCACCATTTTGATACCCCAGAAGTCCTTACCTCAGCTGGACCGTGAGAGCATCTACCTGGGAAACCCAACCTGTACAGCCCAGTTAACGGCCACCTCATATAAGATACTTGCTCAGTTTGTCAACTGTGGTACTGCTAGCCAGGTGACTAACCGCAGTCTCATGTCATACACTCATTTACCATAATAGGCACTGATTAACCATACTTGTTGGTGACTTTGATTTATTGATTATTTGAAATGGTAATTTTTCCGAGTGTAATGCTGTGACTCCTGATCCCTCACAGAAACATCGGAACATCACCATGCTGGTAAACAAACTCTACATCGATTTCTCTGATGGGAAGCAGCAGAATGTGCAAGAATATAAGCTGCAGTGTGATGCCCAGCGGAAAGTAGCATCAGTGTCCATCATCTCAGCAGAGGAGCGTCGTCTCGAGGAGCAGGCCCAACAAACTGACAATGACAGTAATGACAATGGAGGGGAACAGGAAGCTGAGCCTCATGACTTGAGTGATATTGTCTTCATTAGCATTTGTGTTCTGGCTGTCATTCTCATGGTGATAGCTATTGTTTGGCTGGTGCTTCTTTAGTAATATTCTGTATAGACAAATGGTTTTATCCAACAAAGAAAGGACTCCAGTGCTGAAATTGTCACATTTTAAAATCATGTTTTGTATAAAAATGTTCACTAACAGTATAAACCTATCAACAAAAAAAATGCATGATTCCTGTACAAAAGAATAGTATTATTATCATCCTCACCAGCAATAAATTGCATATTCTTAACAATTCATAGTCATAAAAAGGCCACTGATGTGCCACAAAATGTAAAAGCTTTTTTTATCTCCTTCACAGAAAAACAAGAAAATAAAAAAAAATAATAATAAAATAAAAATAAAATGTGCAAGCATCAAAACCTTTGACAGTTTTCAAGTAAAGCAAACTGAAGTTTTTGATATGCAGTCTGAGGCTGTGTTATTCATCAACAGTTATTTCTTGTACTTAGAAACCAGCTGGTTGACTGATAATGTGCTGTCCTTCACTTGAGTTCTGATCTCAGGATTGTGTTTGAAGGCGAAAACCAGCGCTCTGACAGTCCGTCTGTATGAGCTGCTGACTAACCGGGAGCTCTGGTGAAACACTTCTCTCTCAATGTTGTCTATAAGACCAGAATCCTCCTGTAGGTCAGATAAATGAGTAAAAAGAACATACAGTATAAATATAAATCAATAAATCAATATTCAAGCAATTAGCTAGCCAGAAGCCAAAGATACAATAGATACAATATAAAATGTATACTTTTTTTTAAGCAATCAGACACACTGTTAAAAAAACGGTTTCTTATATTTCGTCTACCCCATTAACATACATTAGGGTGGCAAAATATTAGGAACAGTATAACGCACTCCAGTACACCACTACCACCTGCGATGACTGAGTATAATATATAAATATTTATATACACACACACATATATACCAGTGCAGCCAATAAGCTATATTTTCAGGAACATTAGTAGAGAGGCCAGTCTTGCTAATTATTTTTTACTTGTGGAACATATAAATTCATGTAACACTTAAAAGTGCTGCTTGAAGCATGGATCATGTAGGCTGAATTTTAAGAGGTCCATATTGATTCAGTATTGGTATTCAGACAACTGCACACCATCACACACGGTATGTTTTCTGATAAGGATGGCTGCACTAAACTACAAAAAGTTACAATGTAATTCTAACTCTGATGCCACACAAAAATGAAAAAGAAAACATGACATGAGTAGGGTATTATTCAGTCATACAACTGACCATCACATAGTGTAGCTTCATTAATATTCCCAGAATAATCAAGGCACAATAAACAAAGAGTAGTTACTGAGAGGCTCTTTCTCACCTTGACTTCCAGGGCTTCAGCCATTAGTCTTCTAGCGTTGCTCCTTAGTCCTTCAGATTGTTTGTCAGAGCGCACTTCAATAGATGGCTTATTGGAATTCTCCTCTATAAATGTCCTCCAGTCAGTGTACACCTTTGCAGCCATTGAACTCACCTCAGGGTCCAGATGCTTCCGCATTTTGTTGACAGTGTGACCTTAGGGGAGAGAAGTTCTCTTAATGTGTTGAACTAATTTGTGTAATGTGAGGCTAATGACTGGCATGGCATGTATGAGGTAAACACAGGTTCGATAGCTGTTTGCTCTTTTGAGTTATAGGTAACGTTGCTGTAACAATTCAGTGAAAGCCAACTCTGGACTTGTAACTATTTAACTGTAACATAGTATAATATATAGTACAGTTCAACATATGAATAGGTCATTGCGTGGTTTTAAACAGACTGGGTTGTTCAGTAGTCTGTGTTACATCCTGAGCAGATACTTAATAACACGGAAACCTTCTGCACAATGATATATCAGCCTAGCAACAACCAAAGTCTAACATAACGTCATAAAGGTTTCATCAGCCTACCTATTTTTGTTGACTTGAGCACCTCCCTGGATGGGATCTTCTTGCTCAGCTCTGTCAGGGCAGTCATCAGGTTGTCCCTGCTCTGTTCTGGCAGCTCCAGCATGGACTTGTAGCGCATGATGTCCTCAATCACGACCACCCTCTGTAAGAAATACAAGGGCAAGCAATGGTTATGGAAATATGTCATACAGCAGCATTGGCTAAGCCTGGTCACCTCACATGAGGACCTTTTAACTCACCCGTAAGGATTCAATTGTCGTTTGCTTATAAACCTTTTCATTGCTCTTCACCTTTTTTGGTGATTCCCCCTTAGGCAGTCGCACTACAAACTTGTCCATCTCCAAACACAAAGTAGGAAGCTACCTAGCAGACTAGTTGGTTCGTTTTGACTCCCCAGTAATAAAATTGTAAAAGTTTGGTTCAATACTAGGGAATTCGTTATGGATAACCTAAGTTCAGGTTAGTCAGAAGGAGCGTCTCTAACTTAAGACAACCAACCAAGCAGTTAGCAATTAGCTAGATAGCTAAGGTTAACGTTACCAAGCTAACCTGCCTTCCTAACGCTGTCCTCCGTTTAAAATTCAATAAACTGAAGGCACTACTAGCTTAGATGGAGTCATTCGTCCATTTCCTGCGGAAAATAGTTGTCAATATAACCGCAACAGTAAGAGACCCTCTCTTTAGTAAAGCTAGCTGCACTGTTATGCTATGGTAACCATGGATGTACAGTTGCGACCAGTGTTGCATTTATGCGCCCTCGTAAATACAACCTCTGAGTGCGGTGGAGGCACAAATATAGACAGAAAGCCCTATAACAGTGTATAAAACAACAACACAACATCAGCCTAACACGGGACATGGACATACAGTGACAGAAAATAAGAATAAAAAGAAGAAAACAACAGCAAGAGTTGACCAAAATCATGATAGGAAGAAGGGCTCATGTTCTAAAACACATGATTATCTACAGGATTTGAACGTGGTTATACAATGTCAAAGCTATAGACTGTACAGTCAGAGAACTGTGAGAAGAGTGGAAGAAATTACGAGGAGCACTTAAACAAAACATTTAGAAACAGTCTCGCGCGACGCACAGTTCCCACGAGACTAAACCCGATTAAGGAGGAGGAAACGAGCGTGTGGTTGTTTGTTTAGGTTTTCGCAGACAAAATGGGGACTCTTCATTCCTTTGTCTGTATTTTGGGACTGTTCGTCCTGCTCGCGTGCGCTTTAGCATCTTCCGATGTGTTTGACAGCGTTTTGGGAAACACGGCGTCTTGTCACAAGTCATGTGAAATGACATACAGTTTGCATACGTATCCACGGGTGAGTTACTCTTCTTGCTGAGGAAAGTCATTTCTGCTAGCGTTAGCTGAACGTTTGGTAAGAGTTAGCAAAGACAAAGTGGGCCCATGTAGTTCACTCTGTGAGAACGCCTGCTATTTAATTAAAATGTATTTTCGAAGGGAAGCTTTTGGCTTATGTACGTCATGCTTCACAGATGTTGTTGTTTTTTTTCTGAGGCACTCAACTGGTTTGTTTTGCAGGAGGAGGAACTCTATGCCTGTCAGAGAGGCTGCCGTCTGTTTTCTATCTGCCAGTTTGTTCGTGACAGCGATGATCTGAATCAGACCAAATCCGAGTGTGAATCAAGTAAGCTATGCACTGAGACTTTGACCTGTTTGATTCACCCCTGAACAGCGTACAGGCCTCTGTGATATAAGAATAATATTTACTGGCGTATGTTTACGCCTACAAGGAAGTAGACTCCGGTAGTGGCTCTCAGTGCACTCACACAAAATAATGACGCAACAATCTTCAGAAATGTACAGAAGGAATGACTATAAACAGGTGAAACCGTTTCTGTGAAATGTAAACAGGATACAAATAGTGCAAAGAAGTGAAGAGTGCAAGGAGTGTTACTTTATATACATATAGTAGGTGGTTATGTGCATTATATACAGCCTCTTCAAATATACAATAATGAGTGAAATGTATTGCACATTTTGTATTGTAAACTAATTAATGTGTATAATTTGTAGGTAGTGTGGGTATTATAGTGTTAACAGAAGGTATTATATGGCTTGTTATCTGTGTAATCACCGTCAGTAAAGCTGTAAACAATTGTTCATGTATAGTCAGCCCTATGTTTACACACCCAAATCCATAATAAGTGCACTTGCTCGAAACACCTCTTTGTCCTTTTGTCTGTAATCCTTTATAATCCTGTTTTATCGTCTGTTACCTCTCACCACCTCCAAACTTCCGCAGCCTGTCATGAAGCCTACACCCAGTCAGATGAGCAATATGCTTGCAACCTGGGCTGTCAGAATCAGCTTCCATTTGCTGAACAACGGCATGAACAGGTATTCTGCTGAACTGGCCAAAACTAATACAATGAAAAACAATGTAATACAAAAGCTCTGTGATGAATCCTACCTTTTTTATGTAGGTTATAAAGGTAAATCTATTTTAGAGAGGTGATAATTCAACTTTTAGGTTAGCTGTAGTTTATGCTGCTATTGAATTATATTGTTTTATTACCTCAATATAGATATAAATAGAAACACCTCTCAGTAATCATGTTGAATCAAACCTCTCCAAATCTGTTTGAACAAAAATTCAACATTAACACCTCTGTTAAGTTGTATTTTTTCCAGGGCTGTTGTACCAGACTCCAAAGATTGACAAATATGTTATCAAAAAACAGTGTACTTAGTATTTATTTATTTGTTTAGTTGGAGGCCATGATGCCCAGGATTCACCTGCTGTACCCCCTGACTCTGGTCAGAGGGTTTTGGGAAGACGTGATGAGTCAGGCCCACAGCTTCATCACCTCCACATGGACTTTCTACCTCCAGGCTGATGATGGCAAAGTTGTCATTTTCCAGGTAAGGTACTGAAATGGAAGAAAGCAGTTTATCTCTTCTAATATTACGCATGTTAACCGTACAGTAAAATGTAGTGACTGTGCAACTGTAATGGAGTACGAAATTTAAAACTTAGTTCTGTTTTTCTGTTTACCAGACTGAACCTCAAGTCAAGTTTTTCTCCCAGTTTGAACTGGAAAAAGAAGTTAAAGAGGAGCCACAGAAGAATTGTAAGACCTTCACTCTTTTATTTTGTTAAAATCCTCTTAAAGGATAAAGCTGGCAATATTCAATATTTTTTCATATTGTCATCAAATCCCATTTAAACCACAAGCAACAATTAATTTAACCTGAGTATTGCTTGTATTGGCAAAACCTCTGTGCCTCAGACGGGGTACTGAAGTTGGAGAGTACTGTGACAGGACTGATGTCTTTGTTGGTTTTGGTCTTTTCATGTGATTTGTTGACAGTAAGAAAAACATAGAAGTACACCTGACTCATCCCTCAAAATCAATGAGATTTCTTAAATTTCTACATCAAGGCAAACACACTCCATAAGTATTCTAATACAAACATACAGATTAGCAGTGCGTCTATTTCAAGTAACCTTTACTTCTCTTTTTCAAGTCCCCGGGTTGAGCAGCCCAGTTTACAAAGAATACCACCGCACTTTAATCCAGGAGAGAGACAGAGATATGACTGGAGACCGCAGCTATGATGATGACTACAACCTCTTCAGCTGTCTCTCAAGGTTGGTTAACACTCTTTTTTTTAATCTACATCCAGGAATTTGAATTGTTAAACTTGCTTAGTAAATCATAGCATGAAGAACCTTAGTGGAACCACTCAAACTGAAGATGAACATACTTTTCTTCTCAGGAACCCTTGGCTGCCAGGGTGGATTCTAACCACAACTCTGATCCTGTCTGTGTTGGTTCTGATCTGGATCTGTTGTGCCACAGTGGCAACTGCTGTAGACCAGTATGTACCTGCTGAGGTAAGCTATGTGTTTTTCAGTCCCCCTTCAATCAAAAATGGGTTTTTGCAGAATGATGTATGTACAGACAGTCATCTGCTGAAAGTAGGAAGTTTCTCTGTGCTCACCTTAGGTTTGACTGAGACTGAGTTTAAGACGTACCTATGAGCATGATTTGTGACATCACAACTAGTTTTGGAGTATTTTTAAATGTCTCAAAACATGTCTGGATGGGATCTTTAAGTTCCCTAGCATTTTCTTTCTTGATTCATTGCAAGTTGCTCAAAAAAGGCATCAGCCAAACACCTACAATGTACAACAGTCTGTAGAACTGCAGGACATAATGCATATTTGCATTTTCCTCCTTTCCATATCAACAATTCTGCTTTATAATAGAGTGAATGATTGTATTCATATTCAAGGTTGTGACTTTTGACTTGCATCCAACTCTTATTTAATGTCAACCTTCTCTTTCTTCTATTTTTGCTTTCAGAAATTGAGCATCTATGGTGACAGAGACTACATTAAGGAACAGAAACTCACTCCATATCCAGCATCCTCCCTGCTAATCATCACCTCCAAAGGGCCAGAGGAAGAGGCCGGGCCACTCCCTTCCAAAGTGGACCTGGGCCAGTCCGACATCTAGAAGCCAAAGCTGTAGCAGAGAAGGGACGACGTCCTTGATGAATAATGAGTTGATTTTTTTTCCTGTGGCACAAGACCTGCGCTTCTTGTGGTCTAATCAGGAATAAGTACTTGCAGAACATTTTGTATTACTGATATAATGTCTCGTCTCCCTTTTGAAGCTTTTAAAATTGGAGTGATTAAAAGTTGTTGTTTTTTTTCTGTATATTGGTATAATTGAGGCATTATAGCATAGTGATGGCAGTACAAGTCAAATAGGTTTGGGGCTTTTTCTCCAATTTTGATTTGTGCATAAGCTATCTGTTGGTGTGCTTATTTTATTGAATAATGTTTAAAACTAACTATTTGTGACTTGAAGTAATAAAGGTCTCACCCACCTCGACTTTTGGTAAAATGGATTGTGCTAATGCAGATTCTCCCTGTCTGTTCTTGTGTTTCTACTGCAGTGATTTCCAGATAATAATGAATTTTACAATAAAATTCTACGCTCTTAATTTTAATGAATAGTGACAGTGCATAGGTGTTCCTGCTTCACTATTATTTGTTCTCCTCACGGTGGATCAGAAATAAATACAATGGAGTGAAATTGGTGTAACTCTTTTTTTTTTTTAACGTTTGAACTCAAGAATGTAAGTGTAGTAAAATATGAGGAAGTAACCAGTGCAAAAATGTTCATGAGGACTGATGCAAGAAAGAGCCCTTGCCTTAAGTCTTAGTAGCACTTTCACTAATTGTTTTAAAATGACTGTATGTTAGAGTCAAACTACACTATACTATGTTCCAGTGGAAGGTGTATTTGCATCTCCTGCATTACGCTAGTGAGCATAGTGAATGGTTTTAAAATGCTCTGTTGGACAACTCTGTTTACGACTCCAATGATGTAATGTTTTTCACCCAAATGATTCTCCAAGAGTGCAGAGAATTGCACTGGCTTCCTGTGTGATAATCTCTGAAATGGGGTAGTGAATTGTTGTATGTAGATACACAGATGTTCAGTAATGAACCATTACACAACTTGCTTACCACTGTATAGTAAATACAAAGTCTATTTTGGAATCGAAGTCCACAGCTATTTTATTGTATATTATTTTTTGCATAATGTGCTCCTAGTTTCACTCTTATCACATGCCTACCCAGCCATATTCCTACATTGTGTTTTAGTGTGAATATCCTTAGAACACGCTCTTTGTCAGGAAAATATGTGGTCATATCAGTTGACTGCTCTACACTGACATGTCAGCAGCAATTACACAGTACATGTGATTGTGTAATTCTCATCTTTTTCACCCTTATAGCATGTGATTGCTGTGTTGTGCTTCTGCAGACATCCAGCTCTGTGACAATATTCCACACAGTTGTCATATAGTACAAAATACTGAACTTTATTCATAAAAAGATATTTAAAAAAAAACAAAACACTGTAGCAAAGACAATATTCTCAAGTACAGTTCACCAGTGTTAATCATCTTGGAAATCATTCTGGTTCCTTTGAGGCAAAATGTTGCCTGCTAACAGACACGCTCATGCTGCTCTTCAAGGAATGCTACATGAAGACATGCCTCAATAGCTGTTCAACAAGTCAATGTCCTCTGCAGTAAGAGCTGATGAGGACGAACGTTTAGTTGGAGGGCTCTGATGTGAACTGTCACACTTTTCTGACTGGCGCTGCCGTTTTTTGATATTTTGCCAGGGAGTCTTCGCTTGATGATTGGTTGCGGAAAGAATCTGTTTTTCTGGTGTGTGATTGTTTGCTGCAGGTCTGTAGAAATGAAGTCTTTCCCCCTTGGACTCTTCTTCTCTCTCACATACCAAGGGTGCAGCATTCAGTACTTCTCTGACAAACTTCTGCCTGCCAACTAAAGAATAAAAACACTTTGAAGACTATTTAAGGTAATGGGTCATAATATTAAACTTGACTTGTGAAAATATAATGAAAGAATACTTACAAAAGCGAAGCGCTGATATTCTGGATTCTTCAATTTTCTTCTGCTTTGGCATTTGTGTGCCATTTGTTTCCCACTGGTTTAAAACCTGGAAATTAGTGAAACATCGTCTAACAGTGCTACACCTGCAACATTACAGAATAGTACTTAACTTATGTTTACTTTTATCAGTGTCTGAAGATATTTACCTGCTCGGCCCAACCTTCTGTTTTACATCTTGAGTGATCAAATGTGTCCAGTGGTCTCTCAGAATAAATGAGCCCTAACAGGTCCCATGTGGTTGATTTCAATCCTCTGCCAAGCTGGAGGTATGAAGTCGATTTAGACATCAACATTTCAAAAAGTTAAAGCCAAATGTTAACACAACCATGACTGTCCTACCTTCATACTGGTCCCAGATACATCAAGCTTTTCAAGCTTGGGGAGGCAGGTGAGGTATCTGAGAGCCCGCTCTGAGACAGGGTTGTCTGTATTAGAGAGAGAATAATAATGGCCCTTCGAAATGCTTTAAATCTGGGCGTGGTGGTATTTGTGCTACCACAACAATATGGAAGCAAATAATAGCTTTGTAACTAACAGGAAACATCCAGGAACTGGAGACAGTCTAGACCCTTCTTCATCATCCGAACCGGTGCAGTCAATCTTTGCAGGCCGACATCTGACAGACTGTTACCACCAATGAAAAGCTGAATCAAGCTGCTAAAGAAAAAGACAGGAGAGTGTTATAGTTAAGTTTTACTGCCAACAATACTGTATGCCTTTGAGACTCAGAAATCAGGTATTACCTTGCCAATGAGCTGGATGTTAGATGCTGGAACATCTCATGATCATCCCCAAGTCTGCATCCAAACAGGTCCAGACACTTCAAACTATGAAATGTTTTAATTTCATCCATCCTCTCATGCAAAAGTGGAAACCTAAAGAAAGGAAAGAGTCAAGACACAGCTTGGTGGCTGGCAGACGTGGTAGTGGCACTGTAACTTACCTATTTCTTAGACAGAGGGATCCAAGCACCATTTCTCCATATGCATCACTGAATAATTGCAGGGCTTTAGGAGAAATGTCTGGGTTTACAAATATGCGATTCTCTTCTGCTGCTGCAAAAAGTCTGTCTCCTATTTGCTCAGGGAAACCAACCAGAGAGTCCACATGGTGGATGTTGTCAGCTACGAATAAGAGAGTGATGTCAAACAGAGATTTCGTGGTGTATCTCAGACTTCCCTCTGCATTGTAGGTGAATATGAAGTGCTCCTTTCTCAGTACAAACGGGTTTGTCCTTCTGCACGACGACACTGGCTTTGGCTGTGCCAGTACTATGTCACCGACACGACGAAGGTTGCCTCTTTCTCGGACATAAATGGTGCTATTGTCCATACTAAGGTCGCACATTTTTTCCTGTAACAACCAAAAAACTCTAAACACACTCACTTTTAGTCAGCTAGCCAGCAAAACACCTGAAGCACTACAAAAACTCAAGGTAGCTCCATAAGCTAGCTAATGAATAAGGTCGTTGAGTGAGCGACAACCTCTGAATAATAGTCTTAAATAGGACTCTTTCATTGTTTTTTATCTCTTCTAATTTTATCTCGCATATTACTCTAATTTAATTGTTAACTGTTACTCGCGTGAATCTTGACAACTATCGAGTTCCTTGTGGAGGAGGTGAACACTGTAAATTAACCGAATGATTTTTTTTTTCCTAGGACGGCGAAGTCATAACCTTCCCTACTCTGCCTCTGATTGGCTTACCTTGATATTCTTACCCTGATCTTAACCAATCTCACTCCTGATGTCTAAACCCAACCAACCCAACCAACGAAGGCAGCAAGTACTAGCCAATCAGAGGCAGATTAGGGCGGGTCATGACTTCGCCTTCCTAGGAAAAGAAAATTTTGCAAACAGAACCGCGGTCTTAGCTTACTAACGTCAAAATAAAAGTCAACTACTAATAGTTTATCTTTTAAACATCCCAAAATACTGAAACGTCAAAGTAGTAGTGAGGGTTTCACATACATGAACATTCACAAACGTCGCAATTAACGAATCATAACATGGTTAATAAAAGTTTAAATAATATTAAAAAATAAACCATTACTTTGAAAACGACAGGAAGAAGTCTTGTTTACATGGCTAGTAGATCCTGCTCCAAGTAACGCTAATTTAGCTGAGAGAAGTGAAATGATTATTGGAAGATAACTTGGTAAGGAATGTATTATTTCAAGACTATATCCAGAACTATGCGTTTACTTTTTAAGTACAACCGAGGATGATTTTAATGGTCCCAATGTTATGTGTAACTGTTATAAGTTGTTGCTGAGCTGTCAAGTGGAGCTTGCTAACTTAACTAACTTACTAACGTTAGCCAACTTGTAGCACTGTCTCTTCAGGTGTATTGTCCATAGTTGAAAACGTTTAAAATCAGTAATGGCATATGGGTAAAGTACAAATACTCATGAAAGCTCTTCTTTACAGCTCTCTAAGAACACATTGTTGCATCCGTGCAACATTAACTTGCCGATAAGTTCCTGGTAGACTCGTTATTGGGAGTGAATCCTTGTAAAGAATGGCGTCAGCAAAGGACCCCTTTCAATTTCAAGGTCGGTGTCATCATTAAGCTGTTGTGTGACTAGGAAATCAAGTTCCTTTATTTAACTTGCCATGCGTTTTCTCAGCATATGTGGCCTTCACATACGCACATCTCTCTGTTCCTGTGCTACAATGTAATGGTGGATTGAAAAAAAATGCATATCTCGCTCTCTCAGAAAACTGTCAAAACTTGTGGTTAATACTTTCTTTATATCTATGTCAAGAATTTGAAGAAGCTGGCAATCTGTTAGAAGCCAATAGAGATGCAACCACCATAAGCATTGAGGATGATGTTGTCAACCCTGAGAAGCAGAGAAAAGCTACTGGCTTCACTCCTGATGTTGATAATGAGGACCCACTTGGCAATGATGACGAGACAGAGGTCAGGACAAGACTTTTTTTTGAGCTTTTAAATATTTTTGCTACAAATGTTCATTTGATAATCTTTTGTTGTTGTCACTTTCCTTCTTTTTCAATTGAAGCTTCTCTCTGGGCAAAAGAAAAGTGCCCCTTTCTGGACATTTGAGTACTACCAAAGGTTTTTTGACATCGAGACCCATCATGTAATATATTTACTATTTCATTTAATGACTATTAAACATTACACCAACTTGTCTTGTAATATGAATTGCCTCAGAAAAAAAGAATTACAAATGTAGCCTAGATTAGCCTACCAATGTAATGGTTGCTAACATTTCTTTCAGGTGAAGGAAAGAATCGTTGGATCAGTGCTGCCATGGCCTGGGAAGAACTTTATTCATGTCTACCTTCGTAGAAATCCTGATCTCTATGGTTAGCACTTCAACAGTTTAATATATTAATACTTGTAATAAAGTTGTTCAGGAGAAACCAAATTAGCACACAAACTTAAGTTCTAATGCTTGTTTTGTGTGCTTTCAGGACCATTCTGGATTTGCACAACTCTTGTATTTGCCATTGCCATCAGTGGAAACATATCCAACTTTCTGGTGCACCTAGGCAAACCAAACTACAGATATACTCCAGAGTTTCGAAAAGGTAAGTGGCTCACTTGCTCAAGATGAAGGCGAGAGAAAACTGTAAATTTCATTTGTTTCTCTTTTTTTAATTCCAGTGACCATAGCTGCAACAGCGATCTTCAGCTATGCTTGGCTGGTGCCTCTTGCCCTTTGGGGGTTCCTGCTATGGAGAAACAACAAGATCATGAACTTGGTGTCATATTCCTTTATGGAGATTGTCTGTGTCTATGGATATTCCCTCTCCATTTACATACCTGCAGTGGTAAGACCTAAAGTTTTATATAATGTCTATATGATGTGAATTTCCAGAACATTTACCATACCACAATAAATATAGGCATCAGATTTTGTATCCAAGATTGTATCCATGTCACCTGCACCTTCTACATTGGTATCAAGATGTGATGCATTTTCAATACAGCTAAAAATAGTTGATCCGAAAGATCCTTTTTATATAATTTTTTTACAATTTTGACAACTTTAATTTGAGACTAGAGAACAAAATAACAGAGTTTGCATGAACAACTTTTTAGCAGCATATTCAACAGAAGATAACATCTCAGTACCACACTGAATTGTTCAAAAGATTTAGAACACGTGATGAATTTTTCTATGCATGTGTATTGAGTTGGCCCCTAATGATAATGTAATATAATGTGGCTCCAATACATTTGCAGTCTTCTTATTTCTCCCTGAATCATGAACACATTTAGAGCATTGTTGGTGTCTGAGAAACTTATTTTAAAATCCACTGTTGTTTCCTAAACAAGGTCCTTTGGATTATCCCATATGAATGGCTAAGGTGGTGCTCCATCGTGGTGGCGCTCTGCCTCTCTGGTTCAGTCCTGGCGTTGACTTTCTGGCCTGCAGTCAGGGATGACCACCCAAAAGTTATCATAGCTATCATGTCAGCCATAGTGGTGCTCAATGTCCTGCTCGCTGTTGGATGCAAGGTAACTGTGCCTTTCTATAATCATGGTACTGCTTTTACATAACTTTACTGGTAGAGCTAATTCCAAATTTCAGAGATATGGAAAATAAATCTGTTTGGAGAAATACAATCCTGTGTTCATTGTTCTGGTTTGGCAAACTACATCTGCGCTAATCCGGTAGATTCAAGCTTGCACATCCATCTCGGTGTAGATAACAACAATGATTGACTCAATCTCATTTGATCCCAGTAACACGGTCAAGCTGTGACCCACCTTGGCGGTGTCATCACAGACATCACACTACACTGATATTTTGTGCATGCTCCTCCCTGTGTGTTTCTGGGAAATTACTTAACCTGATAGTGTCGAGTGTCAACTCCCTCTGGAGAGACTCTCTTCATCGGAAACTGTGACCGCATTTGCTAACTGGTGTGAGATTGGGCTGTTAGTGCACTTCTTAATGTGAATCCTGTCAGGTCCACGGGAGTATCATATGTCTGGTCACATTCACGTAATTAGTCTACAAAGTAAGCTCGTATCTGAAAGCCGACCAAGATTAATGGTTTGCAAGAATGCCGTATTCTCTCCTGTAACACCAAGCATTTGCTGCATAGTTGCTCACAGACACTCCGGCTTTAGTTCTTGATTGATGAGTAGTTTCTATCAATCCTGTAATTGCTTTCTTCGCCAGGTTCTCTCACACTCTTTTCCCTGTTTGTTTGGTTTTTCAGGCCTATTTCTTCAGCAAACCAGAACCAGCACTACTAGTTGAAAATTCTGCTGCAAAAGAGGTGATCAAAGCAACTCCCTTGCAATGAAAGCCTTTCATTGTCTGAAGGTAAACAAACGTGACACTGAATCTTTTTAAGCCATGATCCCATTGTATAAATACACTAATAACCTGATACATGTAAGTCATATTTCCCCTCTTGATACTTTCTCATAGCCATTTTTATATTCACACTTTGTTGTGTTAAGAATGACAAGTCCCTGCTTCAGTAGCAGCTCTAAATTGTTGGCCTATTTTATTGGTTTTGGCTTGAGTGCATGAGATTTTCTGATCTGCTAGAGCTGAACATCTGACACCGGACTTCCTTTACATGATTTCTCCTTCCCAAAGCAAGTGTTATTCTTTTTTAAATTGCAGGTTCTCCTGTTGCCTTATTAGAGAGAATCGGGTTGCTGTGGTGATGAAGTCATGGGTCGTCTGGATTTCACCTGCACTTGGACATTCTGGCTTAATCCTTAAAACCCAGTGTGTATGGTTCAACTGCATGACCTCTGAAAATGTACACTAGTACCAAGTATGTTATTTCTAACTGGAAGGGTTCTAAACTTTTTTAAAGATAAAGGTGGTATGGTGTCACTCAGCACACGGGAGCTCTTATAGTATGGTAGTTTTCCGCTTTATAGCTATGATGTTAAAATGTTTAGATAACCAGTCTGTGCAGTAATGTTGGTGGCATCAAAGGCATTTTGTATATGCAAGTTTTTTTATATATATATATGCAAGTTTTAATGGGATTTGGCTAATATACTTTGTATACAGAAATTTCTGTATGAACAGCAAAACATCTACAGGTTTGGGTGAGATATTCAACAAAGTTATTGTCTTTTCTTCAAACTGATATAACCATAAGTGCTGTCAACTAATGCCAAAGACCCATCCTAAATGTCCAAGAGATTTACAACTTGTATAATTATTTTTTTATGATTTCTTTCAATGACAAACTGCATTTGATAAAATGTATGGAATTAAATATATAATTTCTCAATGTTTCTTGGGGGGGGGGGGGGGAGTAAGACCCTTTGCTATTAATTACTATAAATCATCACTGTTATCATACTAGTAATGCATTTACATTCCACCAAAGCCAATTTTATAGCAATTTTAGGTGTATTCATAATTTACCAATTAAGCTCAATGTACAGATTGTTCAAATACTGTGTCTGTTAGTTAACTTTTAAATTGTTTTCTGAAGAATTTGATTATGAATATCTAAAACAAGGAAGGCCTATGCTAAACACTGCCTGAAACTCGCATCAAACCTTTAAAAAAAAATCAAAAAGTATGAATAGAATTTTACTAAAACACAAAATTTTATCACTGCAAATTTTTGTCATTTCATTTATGAAAAATAAATTGTATCTTTCTACATGTTTGTTATCTGTAATAACAGTGTGTTTACTTCCCCAAAGGGCAAGTGATTCTGGATTGTTGCATCATATAAAATATCAGTCTCAGATATACGTCGCTTTGGATAAAAGCATCTCCTAAATGAAAAAATTTAATGTAATGTAATGAGATAAATGCTTAAAATAATAGTAAATGCTTTTGCTCATATAATTCATTGAAGCATTTGACATAATAACCTTAAATCACCCCGGGTCCCACACGTGTAGGCAACGTGACTCTTTTATATCAGCTTTCGACAGCATTAAAGGCCGCCAGTGCATTTCAACAGTTTGACATTTTAAATATTTAAGGGAGAGATTGTAACTAATACGTATAACTTCAACATTTCAAAGAGAGCGTCCAACTTTAAAAGTGGACATTTGGCTGCCGCTGCTGTTTTTCCAATTCATCCATCTAAACTGTCGTGTGTGTGTGTGTGTGGCCCGAGGAAACCGATAGAATCTACTGTGTCACTGTTTGGATGCACAGATCACCTGCAGTGGAAAATGTTACTTATGTAAAGCCTGTTTCCTACACAGAAGCTTATAGTGAGCATCTTATATGCAGGTGACATCGCTTAAGTCTCTGTTTCATATTTCCATGGATTATTAAAGGCAAAGTTTTTAGATTAATTAACAAAATAGGGGAAAAAAATTGTGTCACTTGAAACTGTGTCAAAGGGATGGTGGCGCCCTAATTAATGGTCATTCTAGCCCCAGCTTTGAGTTACACAGGAGCTGCCTGTCAAACAGAAAACCCTCTTAGAGGAATGTCACCTGCCTCTGTCTCAGGCGTGCAGGTAGTTGCTCGTGCTTGAGAAGTGAATTTACCAACACAGTGCTCAAGGACTATTTGAAGAGCCTGTAAGTAATAACAATTTTTAAAAAAGAAAATGCCTTTATAATATTTCATTTTTCATATTGTGTTTTGGGAACCTTACCCTAGGATGGCAACCTCAAATGTCAAAGGTGAAAAAGTGTCCAAATTTGAGACCTTAAAACTTTTGGAGAAATGCAGAAAGGAAAGAGATGATGCCATGCACAGGGAAAGTGTTCTCAGAGAAAAACTCAGACAGTACGAGTCAAGGCTGCGTTCAACTGAGGCTCTAAAACAGAAACTGAAGACCTTGACCATGGACAACAAGGACCTGAGGAAACAAGTGAAGACTCTTCGTACAGAGATTGGACTTGAGTGCAGCCCTAAGTTCAATGGAAAGACCACTAAGGACATAATCAATGACTTGCATGAAAAGGATCGTGAGTGCAGTTCCCTGTTAGAGAAGGCTGGGAAACTCAGTCTGACTATTGATGATTTGACATCTGAGTTGGCAAATACAGTCACCTCTAAAACACTTTTGGAAGATCAAGTGCAGTCATTGCAGCAAAATCTCAAGGATATGACAAATAATCAACGCCGTCTGCTGAAATTGTGGGAAGACAAGAAGGCCCAGAGGGAACAGCTCGCCCTTCCTGCAATTATCCAGAAACCTGGACAGAAACCAGTTGTCCATAGAGCAATTCAAACAGAGATGTCCGTCAGTTCATCCCAAAAGCTTCCAGTTAATGCATTTGAGACCAAGTCATTCTCTCGTGACAATGACAAAAAGACTGTTTTGGATAAACATAGTTTTACAACTTATGGAAATGGCTATCATCATGACAAGAAAGCTTTCATGCATGATGAAACCAAAGGGATTCAGAACTGACTTGACCCACTGACTGAAAACTCTTAACACTGCATTGAGAAAGTAAAGCAGAGACATTAAAAATACTTGGAGTAATGTTTATATATCTGTAAATGACTCAAAAAGTAAAACAAGATACAATTGAAACATTTTTAAGCTCATTTATGACTGATTTGATTTATTGGTGCCTTGTGTAATTTAATGCAGTGAAAAAGTTGTTGTCATAGTGCTTGTTCAAATGTAACTTAACTTTAAAAAAACAAAAAACTATAACGTATGAGCCCATGCCGTTGAACCAGGCGGGGCTCCGTACATAGGTCATTTAGTTTGAATATATATGTATAAGTTTCAGCTGAAAAAGCTCATTTAAATCATAGACTGTAAAATTTAGACCAAACCGTTGTGGCTGTGAGAGTCTGGCAACAGGCAGGAAGATGGACAACTTTTACTAGGGGTCCTTCAGAGGTCCTTTGAATGCATGTGGCGCGATATGGGAAACAGAGGAAAATAGTTTTGACAGCAGGAGAGCCGGAGAGATTATTGTCGCCAGCTGGTTCTCCATTTGTCTAAACAACATGTTTTCTGCAGAGCAAAGTTGTTGGTTTGTCCGTAAGGTGAGTCCCTTTTTTTTAAAATTGGTTTTTCATTCATAAAAAGAATAAATATATGTCGCCGGTGCTAGCGTGCTAGCTCCTAAGTAGCCTGATCTATTTATGCTACCCTCTGAGAGCTAACTTAGCACTTTTCAGCGTTAATTAACACACAAAAAACACATAAAAACAATTTACAGAACAAGAAAGGCAACGATAAAGAAGTAAAGAAATCAGGCACACGATTTGAACATATATTGTAGAGAAAAAAAAGGAAACAGGAGCACGTAAAATGAATAGTATTAACTTACCCCTTAATATGTAGCTGTATGATGAGACTTTGCAAAACATGAACAGAATCAAACAGACATAAATTAAAAAGGGGCGTCTGTTAGTCATTTTACTTACCCAGTAAAATAAATGATTAAATTATTTTTGTGAACGACCATGTCAAAATATGTGAACGTTCTTTCAAAAAAATTTGTATGTATGTACATACTGAAAGAGCAGATGGTCAATAGCTTCTACTGCAGAAGAACAGATAATAAAATAATCAATTTCAAACTTACTGTTTTAATGTAAAAAGCTACTGACTGGATAGATATTACGTCAAAGCTTGTAATTTAATTTATCAGGGTTAAAACGATCAAACTTGACTAATTAAAACTCCTTACAATTACGTCTGTTACTGCATTTCCCATCATTCAGGTTTACATCACAAATATTGGGACTAGGCAAAGTAGCAGCAGGTTTTATGAAGAGAAGAGAAGTGATTGAACCACCTTACATACTTTTTTTTTTTGTACAACCTTTGAAAGTAACGTAACTTTGTCTGTCTTTAAATTACATAGTTTTACCAGCTATTGATCAGTTAATATCATGGCTATAATAATGATTAACTGCACTGTTCAGGTGATTTGTTGGAGAGCTGCGGCCAGTATTGCTTGGGCTGTCCTCTTGTTGCCACCCACCACAGCTGTTTTTGTGATCCTCAGCGGATTCAGTCTTCTCCACCCAATCCAGACGATATCAGGTCAGCCGCTACCTTCAATGTGACATTTGATCATTAACTCAGTTTTCCTGTTGTAAACTAACTGACTGCACACTTCGTTTGTCCTGCAGAATGTCTGTCCCTCTTAGGGAGTGGAAGTGCCATCTTCTCCCTCATCCTGCTATGCGGAGTGATCCTCATGGTTGGGTTCCTGAACCTCGAGTATTATACAGGTGAGTGTCAGGAGCAGGAAGTTAAAACAATGCTGCAAAGGTAGATGTCTGACTTTGTCTTTAGGGATGTCCTGTTGTCTTGCAACTGAAGGGTTACTTGAATGTTTTGTTTGACAGCTCATCTGTTTAGTTTATACACTACAGAAAACACTGAGACAGACTGAGATCTCAAGTAAATACATCAAACATCTCAGCCAGAAATAGGAAACAAAGTGCATATGATAACATTTTAATAAGACTACATTATGGACCGAATAAGAACTACATGATAACAATCATCTTTTTTTATTAATGGAGTAATCAATAGATGTTTTGAAATCAGCCCAGAGGAATCTTAAAAACACCTTTCTTATTTTGATCCATTAGTAAAGTCATTTGTAATGATATGAAACAATGAAAAAGCAATGAACTCTTTGCTTTTTGAAACTATGATCAAAATGTACGTTTTTCTAGATAAATGACTAAGATAACCAATTAACTAATTGGCACTGATTTTATTTAATTAGTTGTTTTGGCACTGCTTTAGCATAATCATGAGTTGTTATGATTGCTAAAAATGGTTCCAAATTACACTTCTTGTTGTAACAGACATTCAAAGAATGCAGTGTTTAGCAAAATAGTTTTTGTTGTAACTTTGTCATTTTTTCCCGTTTCCTCTCAGTCATCCCAACAATCCCATGCTCAAAAATCGCCCTTTTGGGTCAGCTGCTCCACCCTCGTCAGTTTGTTAACTCCTTGGCCCACTGTATCATGGGAATAATCGTGGCCTGGTGTTGTGCCGTCACCATCGGGGGCAGATACGAGACGCTCGGTTACCCTTGTACACAGAGTGATGGGTAAGGAGCTGCCACACACATTATCACATTGAGCTTTACATGCTTCATTAATAGTCTAATTGTCCCAATTTGTTCTCAACATCGACAGCTCCCCACAGATGTGTCTGAATGAGTATCACCTCATTCTTCTGCTGGCAGGAGCCTTTGTAGGATTTTCTCACAGTCTATTGGGTGTGATCCACAACATGAACTATGTTTCTTTCCACACTGTTCAGGTATGTGATAGGAACTTACTCATTTATCTGTCTGATAATGATGCAAAGACTGAACATTTAGGATCCATTTTTGCCTGAATGGCTTAGTCTCAAATTCACAGACAGTGCCTCTCTCTCTCATTTAGAGTTATCATTCATTTACCTCTACAGTTCTGTGTAAATTTGTTTTTTTAGAAAAATGAAAATACAGGCAATGCCCTTTGAATGGCAGTTTATATTAGTGCTGATTATCACTGCTTGCTATTTTTCCTTTAGCAATACAAGTACCTTCGCTTTAAGGGATCCCTACCTCTGGTGGTGAAGTGCAGTGCCACTCAAGCACTTTACTCTATCAGGAACTACATTATAGTGTATTTATTTTTGGGTAAGTGACCTCTCTTTACAAATTAAACTTCAGAGATAAAGTGTCAGATTTAGTCAGTTAGGTGGACCGCTGATGTGTCCCAACATCTGAAGGAAATTGGACATTTGCTCTCAGAGCTACCTAAACATTAGATCAAACTGCACAATGACACGTTTAGTGTGTTGGTCAGTTATTGTCGTTCAGCTTCCTTTTTATCACTCCTTTTTCTGCACAAAGTTCCTAAAAGTGATATATAAATAAAATATTATACTTTGATCTTAACAGGTTACATTCCGAGGGCATGGATCTGTAAAACGCTCAATCTTCATTTGAACAGGTCAGTGTGGTTTCTGGGTCACATATGACTAAACGAGCATCACTGTAAATGTCTTCCTCACAGTGTGTTTTCACTGAATTGATTTCATACATGTATTTGTGTGCGATCTCGCCCTCCAGCTCTGACAATCCTCTCGACACCATTGCCGGACTACTGGACTTGTCCCTGTTCTACCACCTGTGGATCAGTGCCACCTTCCTCCTCTGCACATGGTACATCACACTGCTGCTCTTTAGGATCTTTGTCACTGAGGTATGTGTATCTATACATTTATGCAAGCCCCTAACACTGCAAAACCCAAAGTCTCACTGTACTTTAATACAAAGGTGACTAAACACTGAAGTGAAGGAGTTTTCTCTGACAAACTATGGTTGTTTCTTTGCAGTAATTTCTGGTTTAAATTCTCATTACAGGGGGCGTCAACATTTTTATTTAGATTAGTAGTAATCCCTGGTTTTACTACTCAGACTTTAGCAAAGATTAATGTGGCAACCACCATAAAATAGCACACTTAGTCCAGTTTCTAATAATCCATTCTGAAGGCCAAATCATGTCTAATCGGCTTAAAGGTGGAGTGTTGTATTTCAAGGTAAAGACATCACCTCTTTTAATTATTTAGAGACACTAGGGGGCAGTGTTGTCATTGCTTTGAATGTCCATGGACCTGAAGAGCACCAGACTTAATGGGATTTTGTTCAGGTTTTTGTTCAATCCCCCATAATCGTCTTAAGCGAACAGTTAAATTTATGCTTGAGGAGCTTGACTTAAAGGTAATGTTATCTAATGTGTTTTCTGTTGTCTGCAGGTGTACAGTTTTCCTGTGCAGTCATCTTTTACTGATGATATCCACCAGTGTCTTCCAAAAGTTCTTACTGACAAGCATCCAATGATATTGAAGGTAGATAAAACATCCAGTCAGCTTCTTTCAAGTTGCCTTATTTTTGTGTTCCTGCTTATTAAAAAATGTTTGGATTTTGACATGTCTTCCTCCAAATTTTTTAGTTTCTAGCCCTGCAGGACTTGGCTCTGCTGTCTCAACACTCCCCGTCACGACGCTGTGAGGTCTTCAGTCTGAGTCAGCCAGGTGTGTTGTCCTGGCAGAAAAAGGATCCTTGCTTATACTGTTTTTGCTTCTTGTATAGCGACTCTTAAATGTGCAATGTTCTTTTTAAGTAGCTTAAAGCTAAATGTATTTACATTTTTATTTCTGTCTTTCTCAGGTGGCCATCCTCATAACTGGAACGCCATCAGCAAGGAGTGTTTGTCTCTGCTGGCTGATCTGACTCAGAGACTCATAGCCTATCATGATACTATAGCAACCAATGGCAGGGCAAAATCACTATCTACTGGAAGTGAAAGGAAGACTTCATCGGAGACATCAGGTACATTGCTACATACCAGTGGTTGATAAGTGAAGATTTGTCAAGAATGAACATTTGATGCAAAGATTCAGACATTTACAGAAGAGTAATTAGAAAATATCTGTCTTTAAAGTTCTGCTAACATATGTGTTTTATATATTTTATGTAGCTGTGGGTGTAGTACAATTTTACACACTGTATTTAAATTACTTTTGTTGTGAGTAGTAATTAGAGGACTAATTACCAGGTAATAGTTATACATTCCATCTGCTTTCTTTTTTTAAAGTATGGAGAATGTGTAAAAAATGAAAATGTTGTTGTTTAATGATCATCCTCCTATGTTTTGTATTCCTTTCTTCTTTTAACCTTAAAAGTAACCTCAGGCACAGAGGATCTTATGAGCCCCAGGCCCACTTTACTCATGAAAACACCGGCCTCTGTCTTTGCCCGCTCCATCGTTGGTGGTCCTTCGAGCCCCCTGACGGCACCATTCACCCCTGACCTGAATAGCCCCTTTGCTTCTCCGGGCCTGCGGCGTCTCACCGCTCCAGTAGAACAATGCTCGCCATGGCACGGATCCGTGCAGAGCCCACACATCATGAGGAGAGCCCCAAAACTCTGGTCCACCTCCACAGGTGAGAGGAGCCTACTGAAAGATGAATAGTCACTCAGATCAAACTGACGCTTTAAAATCCAATTTTAGACACAGGGATTTGTTAAAAAGATGCTGATTCTGGTCTTTTTTGAAATAAGTAATACACCTCTGGAGTAAATGTTAATTGTTATAGTCATTTTAAATATTTAAATTTAAATATATATATGTTTTTTCAACTTGTGTCAATGACTCAAATTTAGCCCTCAATGTAAATGAATACACATCTGTCAATCCAGCTTTCTTGAAGGTTCACATTTATGATTGAGCCTCTGTCTCGATGCAGATTCACTGGCCAATGGCAGTCCCCCGTCATCCCCTGCCTCAGTTCCCAGTCCAAAGCAGGAATCCTCCAAACCAAGTCTCCTGGCTCAGTTCCTCCAAAACAGAAAAGAACAGGTACTTCAGCCTCGTCACAAAGGAGCATTACAATGTGTTTGATAGAATGTCCAGCATTGTGCTTCTGACATAAGACTTTTCATACTTCATATGCTGGGCTAACATAAGAAGGGTCATACAGAGGACGCTGCATCATCTGATTTTTTTTTATAACTTTCCTAAACCGACGATCAGACAGTGACACTTGCTTTCCATAGTGACTGGCCAGGTGTGTGCAGGTGGGAAGATGGACAAAGCTCCACTTTCCTCGTTCACAACTCAATCTCACCAAACACTTTTGTGCTGCCAGCATAAGTGTGACTGAAATTAGGACCAAATTCTGAACAGTAGCTGGGGATATGTGTCTTACCTGTATCCTGATTGCTCATCTATTTTTACTAATAATTACTTGTAATTTCTTCATTTGTGTTTAAATTTTCTTGATAAGTTTTTGATAGCAAAACACCTTTGTCCCATTCAGGTTAAAAATTTCTTGGCAAAGCGGGTGCTGATAATGTATTTGTTTAACAAGGTAAGGATGTGTGGCATGTGCAAGCTCTCTCCCTTAGGTGCTGAACACTGTGAGGGGCTCCCTGCATGCTCTCATCTGTAGATTTCCACTTGGTTTCCCCACCCTGCAGCATCACTAATTTATCCATGGTTTTGGGTTTAATTGTGTAGGCATTACTAATGTAGATCCTTCCACCCATCTGTCTGTTACATCCTTGTTAATTATCCTTACTAATTACCTTTTTAAAAGTTTGAATTAAAGTGTCAAGTAACATGCATAATATAATGTAATAGTACATTGCACTATTCTATTCGTAGAAACTAGTTGGGTCAGTCTTCCTTGCTTTTTGAGGTTTATGTATCTTCCATTAATCACGCATGCATATTGTAGTGTAGTTTCACTAAAACTTATTCATCACTCTAATGTAAATGTACATCTGTCTGTTCACTAGAGAACTCCTGCTAGCTAACAGTTTCTCTTGCAGCTCCCAGAAGCCTCCAGTCAAGCTCTGTTTGCAGACAGCCAGGCTCACATCTGGGCTTTAGAGGGTAAGAAGAGCTGGTGAACTTTATTTTCATTGGATGTGGATCTCGTGTCCTCTTGATCCAGCATGTACATTACTGTGTGCTCTAATATCATCCATCCAGGGCTGTCTTACCTTGTTCAAGCCTCTTTCTCAGAAGACCAGTTTGGCGTTGTACAGACTGCATTACCCAACATTCTCAGTTGCATGCTTGTCTTACAAGAGGTAAGCTATTATGATTTACTGTAGCTATCCTGATAATAATAGTGTAGAAACTGTGATTTTAAAAATTTGACTATCAAATTTCATAATTGTATTTGTTGTACTTTACTGAGTGTGTGTGTGTGTGTGTGTGTGTGTGTGTGTGTGTGTGTGTGTGTGTGTGTGTGAATTGGCAACAATCTGTGGTTGAATACAAACTTTGCACTGAACCTTGTTCCTTGAAAACAAAAATTGTGCAGTTCTTGGTGCTTGCACAGATTGACAAAGTTAAAACAGTCAGTTCATCAAAATTGTCAAATTTTGTAGAGTTTATCAAATGAAAGCTGTCAGTAAGAAACACAAATGAAATTCCACTGTTTAAGAAGCAAATTCATGTGGGTCAGTCAGGCAGAAGGTATTTTATCTTTAACTGGAACATTCACTTATTGTTTAAATGTAACTTAGTCATCGACATTCACTCCATAGATGGAACTTGAACTCTCAAGAGTGCTTTGTCAGTGCAATAACGATGCATTGAGAACATATAAATAAACATATAACAACATTTTTGCTTTGGGTTGTGTGTCCTCTTTGTCTACAGGCAGTAGATCGACACTTCAAGCTGCCTCACGCCTCCAGTAAACCCGTCAGGTCAACCAGCAGCATGGGAGACTCAACTTACAAAACACTGCGCTTCGCTCTCAGGGCCACGCTCAAGACTGCCATCTACAGGATAACAACCACTTTTGGAGATCACTTAAAGTAAGGCTGGGTGTGAATAAAATCAGAACTTTTTTTTTTTTTTTTTTCTATAATAAAAAAAACATTTCTCATGCTGAGCCTACTAATTCTTGCTGTTTTTCTTTTGTCCTCAGTGCTGTTCAGATGTCTGCAGAGCACCGGAAAAGATTGCAACAGTTTCTGGAGTACAAGGAATAACACAACTGACACTCGGCTCTTGTGCCTTCTGATTCTTATTAGTGTGATTTGTGTGTGCGTGGGTGTGTGTGAGCATGCACATCAGCTTAAGTGAAGGAATGAGTGAAAGCCCATGATAGTGCCTCTTTTAATATTTATGTCTGCACTATGTCGTGGCGGATTGTATTTGATAGTCTAGATCACATCTCTCACACGCATGAGGTGGCAAAGTCCAACTGACAGACTTGAACCAGGTTGGCAGGGGTTATAAAAGACTGTCACCTCCTGCTTTTGGGAAACTTAAACTAGCTGATTGTGTGGATAAGCAGCTCATTCCATGTTTGATTCATTTGTTTCACAAGAGCATATCAAGTAATCACATTTGACTCGTGCTCACTGGGATGAGTTGATAAGGGCTGTCTATAATGAATTATGTATGTTGTTTTTGGTTTCATACTACATCTTCTGTCCGCCTGAATTATATCTATGTGATCTGAAAACATTTTTGCATCAGATGTGAGTGAGAGGGTTGTCAGGAATGTGTTCTGTGTTACGAGAGCTCTTCAGTTTCACAGGTGTTGGGAGAGTGTATTCTGAAAATGTATTTTCTTAGATCTGGTTTTGTTCTAAACACCAGCCTGGAGAACCGGTTTACAGCTGTGCACATCAGCTTAGGTTCGCCAACGAGAAACGATACTGTAATCAGATTTACATCGAGACACCTGTTTTGTACGTTAGCCGATGTTTTTCGTCAGGTTCGTTCATGTGAAATTAAACTGTCATTCATGTGAGATCAAGGATGGAGACTGACTGGTTACATGTGTGGGTAAATATGTTTTGATGGTCACTGCCAACATGCATTGAGTTTAAATTCCCACTCACAACCTATTGAATAAAAACATTATGTAAATAATATTTCCAAGGTTTTCATCATTACTCAGCTGAAGTGAGCACATAGTAAATGCTTTATTATTTTCTTCATCAGAAATGATGCATAGTTCCTCCCAGCACTGTGGTGCTCATTCTGCATATTGATAAAATATTACATCAGGTGACTTATTGCAAGGATTTATGCAAGGGGATATGCAGCTCTACACAGTGCATTTACATGCCCTTAGGCAATCAGGTATATCAAGCTAAACAAAGGCTTGCTGCCAGCTCTTAACATATAAAAGTTTTCAAGTGAAGACCTAGTTGGGTCAAAACATTGACTTTTTTTAGTCCAATAACTTTTTGGAAAGCTAAAATCCAGTGTGTGGACATTACTTCTTTACTTCGTTGACTCAGTTGGCCTGCACCTGTCATAAATACAGGATGGTATGTGCACACAACGACCTCTCTGTTCAACACATTTGGCTCTAATATGTTCTGGATGGTGAATTCCACAAAATAAACTTGAATGAGTCAGCAGAGATTCTGCTCAGAGTCTCATGCCTTTCTCAATGTGCGCAATGGTAACAACTGAAAGGAGGAAAAATATTTGAACATAAAGTAATAATTTGAGTGCTGTCTTAATATTTTATGATGAATGGGATAAACTGTCCAAATCCTGGTGTGCTTCCACAAAGTACTGAATTAAAGGTCTGAATACTTCTATGAGAGAGATTTCTGTTACTGACTTTTAATAAATTTGCATCTAAAAACCTGTTTTCACTTTGTCATTATGGGTTATTGAGTGTAGATTGATGCAAAAATGGCAAGTTTATCCATTTAAAATAAAACCTACAATACAATTAAGTGCAAAAAAAATGACAGAAAGTCAGTTATTGAGGGAATGAGACTATATTATCCATTGTTATCAATAAAATATTACCAATCAAAACAAAAATCATATTGGTAATAACTGGAAATTGTTGATGTTTCAATTGAGATGCACTGTAGTCATAATACCATGGGTTTGGAGTTAGTTTTAAAGTCAGGACAATGATGTTCATTTATTGAACATTAATACTGACTAGTAACTATTATCGAAATAAGATATCGTCAGTCGCTTTCAATGGAAGTTTGATCATTAGCCTTTCTGTTTATCAAATGAGAGTCTGCTGACAACAACATGAAGTGTAGTGACTCACTAATTGTAATCTTTTGTCATGAAATTGGACAATACTATCACTTGCTTTATTTCAAAGATACCAGTATAACTACTGGACAAACTAAATATATGAATTTCAACACAGAAGGAGACCATGAAATGACAACATCAAGAGCACTGTCTTTTTTGTTTATTGCACGAATTGTACATATTTCCAACTGAACTGGTAGAACGCAATTTTAGGCAGTGGTGGAAAAAAATTGTTCATCAAAAGCCTTATTATGTATACAAGATGCCAAAAATAGCCAGTGGGAAAATCTGGATTCAACTGTTTCAAATGATGGATCAAGATCTATAAAGGAAATACTGATTTTTTTTTTCTTGAACAAGAAAGAGATTCAAAACTTCAATACTTGAAATGACAGCGGTTCTGTTCATAACAGAGGGATGTCATTCGTAAAGGAAAAACTGAACACAAATGGTGCCTCAAGTCAACTTTTTTGCTCTGAATTTCAAAAGTACTTTGTCCTCATATAGAATATAAACCTCTGCATCAATACCAATCAAATGTTTTGACATCTTTTTTTTTTAAAGTCAAACAGCATTTGCTAAAGTTGATTTTTTTTTTTTTTTTTACAGTTTTAATATATATTTATATATGTACATATAAATTCTACTAACTAGAGTTCTCATAGAAAATGAGAAAAGCTGGACTTTATCGCTCTCACACAACAAATGACTGGCAAGCATAATTGACCCCGATGCCCCCCTGTCCTCCTCTTTGAGCCAATGTTAAAACAGCACAGACAGAGAATTCCTCATGAGCGGTGTGCTGGCCGACCTGGTTCAAACGTTTTATCTGAAAAATATAATTAAGCAATTGATTTGAGACGCTTAAGGAACCACATAAACAACTGCAGCCCTTTATCACTCCTATCTCAATTGGCTCATGGGCAGCGTTTCAATTGCAATTTGATCCAGGTCGGTTCTGGCTCTAAAAAAAAAAAAAAATCACACAGTCCCCCACCAGAGCCCATAATCAGTCCTTATATCCTATGCACATGCTGAACACCTGCTATCTCTGCATTTTTATGTTCACTGAAAGAGGTGAACTGGAGATTTCCTGTCAAAGACAGATGCCAGGATGGAAGGAGGAGGAAAAGGCTGGTGGAAGCAAAAGAAACCTCCTTCCTTTTGGCTGGAGTTCAGTCAAGAAACGCTCAAGTGCAAAAAATATCCCCCCACTCAAAACAACAACAACAAAAAAAAAAAATCAACTAAATTTCACTGTGGATTTTTCCAATGAGAGATACAAGCATCGTACAAGACAACAGCCCTTCCCCCCTGAAAATCACATACTTAGTGCACGTTTTTGTCTGTGTCTCAAACTAAAGCATCCCTGATTCAAAGTGCACCCAGTAGTGAGGGGAGGGTGATGGAAAAGAGGAGGGGAGGGAGTAGCTGAGGGCAGCATGTAGGGTGGTGCAGCATGTAGAGATTTAGTAGTCCTCGGAGAGCAAACGTGTGATAAATGCGACTAGCTGCTCAAGCTTCAGGGCCAGAAATCAGTATGAGAGACTGGGGGGGGTGATGCGGTGAGGGCCACTGGGGGGGGAGTTTCCCTCTCAAAGTTCAAATCTTAAAGGAAGTCACATTTCGGGGATGGTTTGAGGGTTGCGATTCTAGGCCCTTCCTCCCTGCGGAACCCCTCTTCTTCAGCACAGAAAGGTCGAGGTGGAGAGCAAGAGGTGTGTTACTAAGAGAGAGGGGGACAGATTGTGTGCTGGTGATGTATAGCTTACTACAGGGTGCGTAAAAGTGGAGGTGCTTGTTGCCATACACGCACAGTACATCTTTCCGGGGCTAGGTAGAGCAAATAGATAATGTATGGACACACAGGGGGCCTCCAAGTTATTTATAGGGATGTAAGCACTCACTAGACCTCTTCATACAACTGTCAAAAAAAAAAATCAGGATTCTGGAAGCGTGTATGCACTCTGTAGTCTGCCTTTTCACACTTGTAACTGCTGGGAAACCAGGCGTTAAGCATCTCTTGTCACTCTGCCTCAACAGTATGTTTAAGTAAATGTATGTGTTTATATGTGTGAGTATGTGTGTGTAAAAATAAACCAAAAAAAAAGAAAAAAGAAAAAAAAAACAAGTCTGTGGCTCATCAGTGTTTGATTGTGCCAGTGTGTCAATAGTGCTTGCCTATGTGCATCAATTCAAGGGCAATAAAGTGTGTGTGTATATGTATGTATGCATGTATGTGTGTGTGTGTGTGTGTGTGTGTGTGTGTGTGTGTATGTATGTGTGTGGCTCAGGAGGACATGCACTGGACATGGTCTGGACCTCCTTCCTCTTCATCAGAGGAATCTGGAGAGCTCCAGGACTCATCCGTGTCTGCGTCTGCACCCTCACGGCGGGCCTGGATCGAGACAGGGGAGAAGAGAACAGAGAAAAATAAGAATGAGACTATTCGGGCTTCGACAGCGAGCAAACATCTCGCCACCTTGGTCTTTAAAGTTAGAGAGCTTACTGTGCATTTTCAGCGCAAAATTACAAACAAATCCACACTGGAATGCAAATTTCTGTACATTTCATTCCAGGAGACCCTGCCTCCAGATGACCATAGCGATAACAAGTTTTTATGTTCATGTTGCTCTCTTGACCTCCATGACACTGACTAAACATACTTGGTGGATGCTGAGTTTATAACAATAATCTCTTACAAATTTGATTCACAGACAACTCCTCCATCATAGAGGAGCTTAAAAGAGGAAAAACCGTATAGGCAAAAAATGTTATATGTGCGTGACACACAACCCGAAGTTTTCTTGTTAACAAACCAAAGTTGTGTTTACATTTAGTGTGTTTCACCGGTGTGTATCCCTCAGGCCTAACATGGTGAATGCATTTCCTTCCTCATAAAATATTTGCAAAGCCAACTGTTTTATTCATTTTAAATTGTTCATTGTTCACATCCATGTTTGCTACCTTGCAGTCTTTGCAGGTGCATAGTTAAGCTTTGCACATTACTGCCACCAACTGCCAATAAGCGGAATAGCGCTGCTAGTGGCCAAATATTGCACATGGTATCTTTAATTGAACGTAGTCACCAGTAACATCATCAGTAACAGCTTACTTGTGACCTCCAACTGAACAGTGACCCAATAAACTGTAATTCAAGCTAAGACCAAGTGTGTTCTACCAAAGCGTCTCGCTAACTTCACAAGGTCTGGCGTATTCGTCTGAGAGCTCACCCTTGGGGGCCGTCTGTTTCTCATGTGTCTCATCAGGAACCACAGCAGCTGGGTGTCGTACTGGTCGCCGTGCCGCATGCTGTCCTCATCGCGCTCCCGCTTGTTTTTCTTCATCACCTTGACGAACACAACAAACCATTTATTACAGGTGTGAATGTGGGGAACAAGAGTATGCGCGCTCTGCCAACACGTCCCTGATACAAAATCGCATTACTCTTCCTTGATTTCTCATAATAAAGTTATTACAACCCAAAAAATAGCCTCCTGAACTGCCTCATGTCTCACTGTAATATATGTAACATAATCGGTTCTGCTAATTAGGTCATGGCCTAACATTTCTTTTACCTTCGTGGTCTTAGTTTTTGTAGTTTTGGCCATCTTTTCTATCACATTATGATAACATCTTATTATTAGTCAATTAATCAATTAGTTGCCAATTATTAAACACATCGCCACCCATTTTGATCATTGACTGATCCTTTTGAGTCATTTTTTAAAGAAAAAAAAGTCAAAATTCCCTGATTCCAGCTTCTTAAATGTATAATTGATTATACTTTTTAATCACTGCATTTATGAGATGTATGATGTATAGTAATGTTGAATTATTTGGCACTGTACAGCAGCAGCATTGTGTGTTCAAGGCAAATTTCCCTGTAGGACAATAAAGTCTTATCTTAATATTTTCTGTATTCTTCAGTTTTCTCTGATAATAAACTGAACATCTTTGGGTTGTGGACTGTTGGTCAGGACAAAAGCAGACATTTGAGGACATCATTTTGGGCTTTGGGAAACAGTGGACGACATTTTTTCTCCATTTTTTAACATTTTGTTGACCAAACAGCTAATCAATTAATCAAGAAAATAATCGACAAATTAATTGATGATGAAAACAAGTGTTAGTTGCAGCCCTACACTACACATAGTTTTACAAAAACACGAGCAGTCAGTCAACTAT
This sequence comes from Thunnus albacares, assembly GCF_914725855.1. NCBI lineage: Eukaryota > Metazoa > Chordata > Actinopteri > Scombriformes > Scombridae > Thunnus > Thunnus albacares. The sequence continues at coordinate 22,158,306 of NC_058117.1, forward strand.
TCAGGAAAACTAGACACAAAAGCAAATGTAAGAATTAAAACTTCCAAAACAAGCCACTTTAAACATCTGAGCCACCATTAAATATCAAAATATCTGTCCAATCCACAGCTGTGTCCACAATCTCCACAATTAAGCTAGAGCAGAGTAAAAAGTAAAACGTTAGAATAGAACATAATACCTCTTTTAAGCCCTTGAGTCCTGTGGGGGTCTCGGCAGTGGGGGCCCACAGCTTGATATCATGATCCAGGCCACTGGTGGCCATTCCTGGCAGATGAGGATGTGGCTCCAAACAGTTCACCTGTAGTTGACAACGGTGGAGGGAAAGACTGAGATTAAAGTATAAAGATGAAAGGAGACTTCACAAAGAATATCCTTGGGGTGAATGTCTCGGCAGCAAAAAGCTAACTCTGCTGTCAAAGAAGATATACAACAGATAACAGCTTCATTTAGTAAAACCAGGACATAGACCAAGTGAATTTCTATCACAATCAGATATTAAACAACACTATTAACACAACCAGCTATCAATGTGTTTGTCCAGCTTTTCCTAAGTCATCTTTGAACCCAACAAAAATATATGTTCTTCTCTCCATCTTTGACTCACCACTCCTCCTCTGTCTCCCTCCATAAACTGGACGATGCGAGCAGAGTACTTGTCCCACAAGTAAATGTGTCCACAGTCACTGCCACTGACCACAAACTCACTGCAGGGCCCGTAGAAGTTCACACCCTTCACTGTGAGAAAGAGGAAGTACAATGTCAATCCGTCTGCCCAAAATTTCTCTTTACAGCGTAGATATACAGTAGTTTAAGAAGAAACGTCCCAATACATATAAAGTTATAAAAGGCACTTCTTATTGTAATAAATTACTGCTGTAATTGGGAACTGAATTGAACACCTGTGGCATTATTGCGGTGTCCCTTATATCTCCTGCGATAGTCCGCCCCGTCACTGTGGTTGGAGTCAAACAGGTAGATGTCCTCGTCGTTGTAGCTGGCCAGGAGCTCTGACAGATGAAAAAAAAAAATTAACACTTAATGATGACTGTTGAGGATTATTACCAGCTAGACATGAGTTAAACTGTTGTGTTTAATTTCCCTTTATGCATTTTACTACTCATAAATGATTCAAACAAGCTCAGCTAAATTGTTAATCTAAGAAAAATATATATTAATTTGACTTTAAATTCCTCTGACTGGCCCTACACCTGAACTTACTGGTGTTATGAAAAGGTTAATGCACACTGATGATTTTTTATTGAGGGAGAATAGAGCTGAACCTATTTGAGTGACGCTGATATTGCATGGTACTTGCATCAGGATGGCTGGGAATGGCAGGAAGTATCAGCATTTTTAAAAGGCACAGAAACAAGCCTTATCATTTTCAATATTTCCAAAACATTACTGAATGAGCAATTAGAAGATGCAGTCTAGTCAAATTGAATTCAAACCTACATTTCTAATTGGATTAAGGGAGGGTTTTAATGGAAATTACATAATGCCATAGAGATATTAAATTATATCTATACACACTGCATGCAAGCTGCTTCATTTCTTTCATTTTGTTGTGCTTCTGACAATTGTTTTTAAGAATATGTCAGTTTCTTTCTTTTCATACTTAGTGTTTTGTTTTTTGTTTTTTTTTTTACCTGTGCCATCGTGGCTGTACACGAGGCAGGTTATGTTGGTTTTGGACTCGCTGGATACCAGATGTGAAGGACAAAACTTTTTCAGTACACCGTTATTATCGTTCTCATTAATCTTCCTCTGGTCATAGATCCTAAAGAGAGTAGAAGAAACAGTAAGAAAAGAAAAAAGTAGTGAGGAGTTAGAGTATACCCAAGATATATTTATAGATGATATCAAACATTATTATACTTTTCCGTAAGATTCTGTTTGCATTATTAGTAAAATAATTACTGCAAGCTGGTTCCTACCTCACATACTGATCTCTCCCGCCCACAGCAAAGTGGTGTGTCTTTGCTGGGTTGACAAAGATGGTGTACAGCCCCACTTTTTTGTCACCCTCCTTTACAACCACCAGCTTACTGCCACACAAAGATAAGGAGACACAAAGGAAAAACCGGTCTTAGCAGCGGCGAGGGAAAAAGTTTAGAAATCATGATGACGTATGGCAAAGACAGGAAAACTAGCAAAGAGGAACATGTTCAAACATGGAAGTTCATCAACATTGACTAAGAAACAGGATATTTGCATGACAACTCAAAACTATGGCTTAAAAATAGTTGTATCAACACCTCAACAAAAATCAAAAATACTGAGGTTCAAAAGTGTGGTGCACCAGCAGTCCGTTTTGAAATTCTGAAGAAAATCTTCTATCTGACCTAACTAACTAACAAAATACAAACTTGATAAACCCCAGCAACGGTATCACTCACTTGGCGGGACGATCTAGACGCAGGTCAATACCAAACACAACAGCATCCTCTCCAGCAGACAGAAAGGAGCAGGGGGAATCTGGCTCGAGGGCCAGCTGAAATTAAAATATACCAAACACACACACACACACAAAAATGAGAAACAGTGTACTTCAACTTCAAGACAACAGAGCAATCAAAACAAAAACAATCACCTTATGTGCTGCCCCTTTGTGCTGTGCTACCCGCTTGGTGTTCTTGCAGCGCTGGGTGGCAGAGAGCTCAGCCACTCTGATCTGACCATCTCTAGCACACATGGCCAAGGTGGAGTCTCCGCTGTGAGGCAGGAACTTTGCCTATGCACACAGTGGGCAGAGAGAAAACTGATTTTAAGTTTCTGACCACAATATACATTGATTACTCACTCACAGTCACTTCAATCTACAGTTTTTACAACTTCAGATGGATTTAATTTACCATTAATCAATTGCAAACCTGAGTTATTCAGAGATCAGAGAAATATTTTGAAAGACAAATGAGAAATTTATTCTGTTGTGATCCCATCCCTGCATTACAATCTGTTTCTTTGCTTTCCCTCACCTGAAAGACATTGCTCTTGTGGCCGCTATCAAACTCCAGCTCAGCACGACGGATGGCCCAGTCCCAGATCACCACTCGCAGGTCATCGCTGCCTGATGCCAGGCGTGTGCCTGAGGGGTTGAAGTGCAATGTGTTGACGCAGCCCGTGTGCCTCTCCAGTCGGCCCTGGAGCTCCAGCCTCTGCACGAGTCCGCGGGCTCCACACACACGCCTCACAAACTGGTGTGAGTCCCTTCCGATCTCTCTGGAGCGCAGCGAGGGTACTGCCCGCCATATGGGCCCACGCAGATCACGGAGCTCTGCTCCCAGCCATGCCTCCATAGCCTCATCGTCATCTTCCTCATCTTTCTGTTCTTCGTCCTCCTCCTCATCCTCATCCTCATCAGAGCTGGAGGAGTGGTTGTTGCCACCGCCGGGTCTGTTTCTCTTTCTAGCTGCCCTTTTCCCACCATCTTTTTCCTTTGCCCTCTCTCGTCTGCCTCCCTCACTCTCTCTTTCTCCATCTTCAGTCAGGGAGTAGAGGCCGCTGCCATCCATGCTGTCCGTGTCCTCTTCCTCCTCTCCCTCTTGGTTTGCTCCTGTCTCTCCTTCCACATCTGGCATAGGCTTGTCTCCAGACGCCTCTCTTGTTTCTTTGGGACCTACAGAAATAGGGAAGGCCAGAGCCACGGAGAAGGTTATGACATTACTGTCTCACTGGGAGATTTAATAAAAGGTGTGCAATGGCAGCTCACGTTTTATGTAAACTTCATCAATGTTAAGTCATATTAGGCGGCATACAAAACAGAAAATTAAACTACAACAATGTAAGGAATAGCAGAGTAACACAGCAGTAAAGATCAACAAACACATTTAAAATATGTGCATAATGAAGTAAAATAATTAGGCAAAGTTTCTACCAGACATAACAATATTAGCAACATAAGGTTTTTTTTAAAGAGCTGTTAAACTAGTAGGGTGGGATTACCATCCTGGGAAGACTGTGTTTGACCCTCTTTGCTTCCAGAGGCATCTCCTTCCTTGTGTTGATCTTCTCCTGGTTCTTTTTCTTCAGACCCACCTAGTAAAACCACAGATGCTCTGTGAATAACTGGCATAGATGAGGAGCATAGAGTTTGCACACTTATATTCAGTATAAATAGTCTAGTTATTGTCTGGCACTGGTCCTTTACCGTTAAGCACTGTGGATTTGCTGTCAGCCTCTGCCATTCTGTCTCTTTTGTCCTACGTCGACCAGAGGGAGAACCTATGAGTGTCACACACAAAACAAATATTTAGGTTGGCTTTTGGCTAAATTCACAAATGCACAAATTAAGATTAAACAACTTGTACGTATAAGTCAACCGACATCATTGCTTGCACGTCGGACATAGTGCCGAGGGGCGTAAGTTAACAGTTAGCTCCGTAGCTCCCAAACTAAGAACCAGGCTAATTTTACAACCTATCTAGAGACGCTAGTAACGGCATAAACAAAAAAAATCGCTTGCTAGCTGGCTCACAGGCCTGACTAATGCCCTATTTTCCTTTGTGATGTTTAATACTGCATTGTCTTCTGCAAAATAACGAGTGCTCTACTACCTGACACTGTTATTGACATGAGCTAAAGCTAACTAGCATGTACCAGGCTAGCAAATATCGAAACTAAAATACTGCTCTCGGCTCTGGTTAACAGCTGGTTGTCAAAACACCGAGCAAGCAGCTAGCATTGCTTGCAGTGGCTAACTAGCATAGCTAGCGTTACCTCTACTCGAAGGCCCGACGAGGCGTACTTCTTAGTTTAGTCCTAATCTTTACTGCAGATTGATTTTCCCCTCCTCACAACTTAGCAATTGAGCTAAGTGCCTCGACTAAGAATTCTCTGACGGAAAACACACGACATTAGGAATGCGTGCATAAAGCTTTTTGGTAAAAGACAGACTATATAAACAGGCTCTTGCTGCGTTCAAACAAGGTTGACTGCTCTGTTTATGTTTTGACGGTTCAGCTTCTGTTTTTTGTAGTTCCATTTCCGGTGTCGTGCTCGCTTTTTTTTCTTTTTTTCACCGGAAGTTTGCAGAACAGAAATATTATTATTATTATTGTTATAATTGTTATTATTATTGTTATTGTTATTATTATTATTATTGTTATTAGTAGTAGTAGTAGAAGTAGTAGTATCATTATTATCATCATTATTATTATGATAATTATAATATAATTATAATAATTATAACAGCATTCATAATAATGACAATAATAAGAGAATTATGATGATGATAATAATAATAATAATAATATATCACCAGACTGTTTCTAGAATGGAGATCAAAGCATGACTAGTATTTTCAATACTCAAACAAATTCCTCATTCATTCATCTTTTAGTGACACTTTGGAGTTTGAAAATGGGCTACTGCTGGGCCCCTGCTGGATCCCCCATTCTTCCATATCTCTGAGGTCTGGAAGGCCAAATCTGTGGTTGGCAGTGGCAGAGAGGAGGATGAGGGACAAGATCAGTGCCATCCTTGACAAACCCCTCTCACCCGTTGTATGGTAAACTGTGGCAGATGGGCAGCTCATTCAGTCACAGACTAATTCCACCAAAGAGCAAGACAGTGCGCTTCCATCAGACTGTACTAGAACTGTGACAACAGGATAAAACAGCTGTGAAGGCCCACTACCATCATCATCTCGATCCCACCCCACACACTCCTTCATCCTCCAGAACTCTTGACTTGACTATTGTACACAAACTGACTTTTACACACAGACTACAATACACAGAAATATAGCTGGCCTGTGTAGATAACACTACTACGACTACTACTACTACTAGTACTACTACTACCACTACTACTACTACTATTGCATAAGTTCACCTATATAACATATACATATATAATTAGCTACACCTACCAGAACCATTACTTCTGCAGATATTTTGCACAACTTTTTTATTTTCTTATTTTTACAATCCACAAGTCAGGTCATGTATGTAGCCTAAGTATTATAATGTCTATAATGTATATAGATTGAATTCTATTTACTTGACTTCTTATTTTGTTTGTATTTATTACTTCTAGTTCTTATCCGTTTCATTGTTTCTTGCAATGCTGTAACATGCAAATTTCCCCTCTGGGGATCAACAAAGTCTTATCTGATTAGTGTGTACATAGTTTCTATGCTGGAATGTTACCTGTCTCAAGGTTTGCTGTGAGGAAATTGAGTAAACACTGTAATTTAGGGATATGCAACATATTCGCACAAGCCTGAATAAAAAAGGTCTTAAAAGTAGACACAGGACCATATGTAGGCAATATAGCAGGACTTGTCTTAAGGCCCATATCATGTCAATTAATATTTTTCTTCAGTGGTGCATATACCCGAACTAATCTTAGATTAAAGTTAGAAATTAGATTAGCATAAATATGGGCAGTGATTTAGAGGTCTTGTACCAGACATGTTCTGGGACCTCAGGGCAGTTGCCTGTCTTGCCCAGTTGGCAATGCAGCCTTGATTTTCTTCAAGCATTATTTATTTTACTACCTTCACTACTAATTTTTTCCCACTTTCCATTAATAATGTCTGATCAACCAGTTCTCATCTAACTTCAGCTCTGAGACAATTCACAACATGTCTAATTTCAGCAAATGCTATGTTGAAATTAGACCAGATGCCAGTTTTTTGTTGTGTTTGTGCAAGGAGTGCTCTTACGCATCTTACCCCAGAGATTGAACAATTTATTTTTAGGGAAACCGCATGATATTGTAGACACCGTCAGAAGGCTGCTGTTATTAGGTGGGTATATGTATTGCATTAGTGATGTAATATTTGTATTTAAGTAATTAAGAGAGCAAATTCTACTGTAATACAAGTTGAAATGCATGAGTCTGATCAATGTCCAAGGAAACATCTGGCTCCCTCACACAGGCTGAGACGAGATGGGATCCCTCGGCTTCCTTCCTGTGTTTATGTCATGAGCTTAATGACAGCGATCTACATTAAATCCCACGGCAGGAGGATGTTTCGCTGTCACTGTCAGATCCCTTTTTCTCTTTTCTCTCTGGTTATGCTTATACTGAAACATAGCAGCATACACTAGAAAGACCTCAGATTACAGTCACCTGTCAAAGCTCCTTTAATCCACATGGAATGTCAGCTGAGAGTGGGAGACTATGAGGGGAAAGGATTACTCTGCACATACAGTTTCTCATATAACATAGCCTATGGGGATGAGTGAATAAAAATACTGAAACAAGGAGGTGATTAATCAGACAATATATTAATTGCTAAAAACTTCAACAATCACTTCACTCATTTATCAAGCAAAATTGTCAAATATTTGCTGGCTTCAGCTTCTCAAATGTGAGGATGTGCTAATTTTATCTACTTTATATCATTATAAATTGAATATGTTTGAGTTTTGGACTGTTGCACAGACAAATCAAATACTTTAAAGATGGCCCCTGCAGCTCTGGAAACTTGTAATGGACATCAACACAAACTGCAGCTTTAGAAATGACCGGAATTAATTGACCCCTTTCTGACAGTGTCAAAAAACCCCACTAGTAACTTCATTAGATTCTGCAGGTGAGCTCAGCTGATTTCTTAAGTATTTTAAAGGAATTTATAATCATTTTAGAATGTTATTTTTTTCAGTTAGGACCACCTCTGTGGAAATACTACAGAAGAAGGAAGGGGAAGTTCATACAGACCGAGGGGGTTTCACTGCAGACAGCCCAGCTGTGAGCTGCGGAGCGCTCATAAGCTGCAGAAGCTCTCTCTGTCCTCCAGAGGCGATGCTGGAGTTTGCAGAGACGAGCGGACGGCGCTGACGGCTCTATCATGCCGTTCACAGGTTTAAAATAGGGACAAAGTTGTTTTTTTTTTGTTTGTTTTTTTTACATTTGGCATTAAACTGCTGGTTTCCGACAACATGGAGTACTGGAGGCAGTGCGCGACGTGGCTTATCAGCTGCAAAGTGCTGCCAGCAAACCACCGGGTAACTGCGGACACGGCGCAGGTGTTCGACTTGGCGCAAACCCTGCGGGACGGGGTGCTCCTTTGCCAGCTGCTGAACAACTTGAGACCTCACACCATCAACCTGAAGGAGATCAATCTCAGGCCACAGATGTCACAGGTACACTGCCAATGTCTGTTGTCAAACACAACTTACGATTCTAACGTGCAGAGAAACTGCTAAAAAAATGTCCACATTAATGTAGACAGACATAACATGCAATTACAGCAGACATGTAGTGTTGACAGTCAAATTGTCAGACGTCCAGAGTCACATTAGCTATGTATGCTTAGCCTACACAGGCTGTAAATAGTAGTAGCTTATGCATCAAGTAGGTAGAGTGTTGCTTTTCAAGAAATGACTGAAGGAGATAAAAATACAACAGGCCAAAGTCTCTGAAAAAAAGTAGAATCAGCGTTGTCATATATAGTTTATTGTTGTGTCACAACAGCTGCAAGCAGCAACAGTTATTGGGATACGGAAGACTTCGTTCTGAGTTCTTAAAAGTTTAGTGAAAAAATATGAGATGAGTTTTTTCTCTTTAGGTTATGCCATTATTTCAAAGATAGACTAGTAAATCAACATTAGGCCAGAATTGGATCTTTTTAAATCTGTCACACATACACACTCTCTCTCTCTCCCTCTCTCTCTCTCTCTCTCTCTCTCTCTCTCTCTCTCTCTCACACACACACACACACACACACACACACATGCACGCAAACACACCGTTATAGTCCAGGATTGGGATACACAAAGCCATCCTCTCTCTTCTGGCACTGTGTCAAACTGATAAGTGCCACTGTAAACATTTTGGAGAATAAGGCCACACAGTGACCTCTAAACAGACTCATTTGTAGATTATCATCTGGTGTTGACCCATCTTCACCAGATCTTCTAAACACGAAACTAAATGTACACTGTTGTTTCTCACATTAAGCAGTTGAAGCTCTTATTGAATAACTGAGGTATGGCTACACATCCCTCGGCCTGTGAAAACCAAAGGAATGGTCCGTGGCTTGACCTTTTTTTACCCATAATTCCTCCTGCTGCCACTGGAGAGGCCTGATAAAATCCTGGCTTTGATCCACCCATTAGTTAGGGAACTCTTACTATTTGTGCAGCAGCTTGTAGTTTGCTCATGAAGTCAAATAACACGTGTAGACAGTCATTGTAAGTCTTCATGATGTTTCAATGTGTAGGTCCCACATGTTTCATACCAATAGTGTATTATTTAATGTGGTGAAAATGCAAACGGTATATAACTGAGACTGAGGTGTATATGAGCATATATCTCCGATGCTGCCAAACAAAATCTTTCGTGAGAGCAAAATACTTATTAATAATTAGGAGGCGTTCATGCTTTTTGTGCACTTCCTGTGCACCATCTCATACTCATTTCTTTCAAACGTTACAGATGATTAGATCTTTATCAGGCCTTCTTACAAGTATGACACAAATGTACCATCTTTTCAGACTCACAACACATTTGATTCCGAGTAAACTACATTACACATATTGGCATCTTAAGGTAAACAGACCCATTAAAAAAACATTTTAACATAAATTGGTCTGATAATATATCACTGGATTTTGGAAACTGGAAAAATTATTTAACTAAAAAAAAAAATTGCCCCAAGTTCTTATAAATAAATGGAGATATTTAGAAAAATAAACCTTCAAAAATATTTGCTTCTTAAAACATATAGTATACTGTATGTGCTCTACGTCCATCTGTCTTTTATCTTTTTGATAGACAGTGAAAGGAAACCCATGGCATATCATGCCGAACAATGGATAGTCATGGCCCGCAGCTGTAGGCCATCTGAGTGCGGTTGAGAAAGGCATGTGTGTCAGTGGGCTTCTGATTTTAAATGGCCCTTTCATTGTGCCCTGCTGACCTACGATCTTAGAAATGGAAACAAGGACATGAAGGACTGGAGGACGGGAGTGCAGTGTACTGTGATAAAAATGTGCCCAGAAATGCTATTTTTATCGTACTTTATAATGCAAAATATGTAGTGGAAAAATGAAGAAGTAAAGTTTTTATTCATGGATCATGATAAATAGGTGCTTAAAATCTTCAAAGAGAAAGTGAGAAAACAAGAGAGAACTCGGCATTATGACAAAGTCAAATAAACATCAATATACTGTATATAAGCACATAAGATAATAAATCATGTCAAAAAAGCATAGCAAAAAAATCAACAGAAACAAGGTCAAACATACATAGATCCTCACTTAACAAAATCCAGCTATCTCATTTATTAACTTTATTCATAATTCATAATTTAAAAAACACGTTCATCACTGAAGTCAAAGATGTGGCTGTTTATTGGACAGTAAAAGTAAATGTGAAGAGAGTGATAGTGCACCAGAGGCGTGTCTGTAATCAAGAGTATGAAGCTGGTGGTGGTGCAAAGCACTCATGCTCATGCGCTTCCTCCACAGACAAACAGGGCCCCAGGGGGTGGTGGAGTGATTACAGGCGTCTCCATGAGGAGCTGATGCGATAAAAAAGAGCCTATCTATTCTCAAGAATCTTGTTACAGCTCTGTTTTACTACAAATTATAATAAAGGCATTCCCTTTTTTGGTCATAGCTTAAAAAACGTGCTTGATACGGCAAATTACACTGATAAAGTTAATTACTGCATACGTGCTTACTGTACTGGATGTTTTTATGCAGAGGACCCTGAACCCTAATTCATAAGCTTAAGCACATTATATTTATGAAAGGTATTTGACAGCACTCTTCCCATTGAGACAAAGATCCTAATAGGAAGTGGCACCAAAAGAGCACATGTTTAGTGGTTTCATTTCACACTGTGAAACTTTCAGTTTTCACTTTCAATCTGCTATGTGTGTGTTGGTGGTTCACATTCATAGAGGCGACTTCAAATTCTATGAACTCTCATAACAATATTAGAGTAATAGATTAAATGGTTGGTTTTCTGAAAACAAAAAAAAAACAAAACCAAACACAAACAAACAAACAAAAAAATATATTTAGGTTTTGAGATATTAGGCAATGAGATTTCTTATGCCACAACTATATAATGAAGGTGAATGGAATTTCAAATGTATTGATATATTATCAAGGCACTGAAAAATTATGTTCAAAACATGCGGCAATGTCTCTTTCCACGAACAATGTCCCTGTCAACAGTGCAACTCACGGGGAGTATTTCTTTGGTAAAAAGTACTTCCAATAATGTCAGCTTGTTGTGTGACATGTTGATTTTGAATTTTTTCATTTTCAATTTGGGTGAAACCACCCTTTAATTTTGCAGCTGGTTCAGGTGGTGCCAAGTCAAGCTATACTTTCAATAGTTAATGTGTAGAAATGCATCATATTGTCCTCATCAAAGACAAAAAGAATGGAAAACAACCAAATTTAGCATATAAAAAACTATTTGCATGACTGGATGCCACTAAAATACTGTATGATTTTTTGTAATTTGGGTGAACTTACTGTCTAATGTTACTACTAGAATTACTGACAGCTCAGTTAACATTTTTGTCCACAATATGGTTCTGGAAAAAGAAAAAAAATTACAGGTGATACCAAATTGATTAGTGTCAATTGTTGCAGTTCCTGTGTTTGAAGAACATCCGGACATTCCTGATATCTTGCTGTGAGGTGTTTGGGATGAAGAAAAGTGACTTATTTGAAGCCTTCGATCTCTTCGATGTTCGAGACTTTGGAAAGGTATTCATCATTCTGTTTATCTACCACAACATGATGAAACGATTCTGTTTTCACTTCTTTTCTCTTATCTTGTTTACCTCTGTGCATGTTTCTGTTCCTCGCAGGCCCTTTTCATGGGAGAAATTTTGACTTGTCATACAAGGCAAAGCACAGGTGTAACTAATAACATTAATGATGGTTCTGGCCTGTTTGGTTGGTTGCAGCCTTTATTAAGATTATAGACTACACCTGTGCTTTCTCTGCTATGACATGTAAAAAAGGTCTTCTGCCACCAGACTGCTGAGTTAATGTTATCTAGCTTAATTTTTAATCTTTAATCTTATAGATTTTTTAGGATGTAGCACCGTGCACCAATCAATAGTTCATCAGTCAACAGTTTCTCTTCATTGTTCAGATGCATCGTTAAGAAGCAATATAACCCTAACCCAGCTTTGAGAATTGGTGACACAAACACCAAAATTGTGTTCCGTTTCCGCAAATCATTCCTCGTACATCAACAAAATCACATGACAGTGTACAAAAATAAAACACGGGAACAAAAACCAACTTTTTCAACACAGTGCATCAAATCATTGGTTTATACAAATTGAAAATGAAACTGACAAGATAAATCGTGCAGTAGTTTGCAACTCTCAGGTGAAATCTGCACTTGTGTTAAATGTTTTTTGCAATTTAGCCTTCCAGATGTGAAAGCTTTCGCGAAAAGTAAAGGCAACTGCATGAAGAACTAAGTGAATTGTCATCACTAAATCATCACATTTGTAATGTTATCACAGTTAGCAGCAATGCAACTGAACATTGTAGAAAAACACACAAAAACTGTAATATATGCTGCTGAAACATCCAGTCACACACATTCAGACCATGAAAAATGCATGTAGTGTAACATAGAGCCAGTCAGAAGTATAATGTCTTTCCCACTGATGGACACACACGGCATGTGTGTGTGTGTGTGTGCATGTGAGTTTCAAAGCAGTCGATATTCTCCTATCCGTTGCCTGGTCTTTTTATGGCGCACTTCTGAAGGGATTGGTCAACTGCTTTTTATTGCTGTGTTATTGCGGGAGCTGGTTTTAAGTGTGTTCACAATGTTACCAGGTCAGTGGGTTTGTACTGCGCTCCTCCTATACTCTGAGGAGCCTGATTTAACTTGGCTGAAGAAAGCACTCTCTCTCTCTGACTAGCCTTATTCCCACATTTCCTTAGTTGAGTGCATTCAGTGCATAAGTTCAATGCATTCAGTGCATAACTTCGCCTCGAAGCACCGTGAGCTGTCTGAGCATCTGTTGGTCATCCTTGGGGAAATACGTTATTATTTCTTTCTAAAGCGAGTGTACGTTCTGTACTGAATATATTTATTTTATAATTTGGCATAGTATAGAAGATAAAGTCTGTATAAGCGTCAGTGTGTCAAAAAGACTTAATTTAAGTTACCTACTATCTATATGTACAGTTTTTTTATTTCTTTAAATTCAATTGTCTATTTTAAATAATTTAACAGTAGTAGTGGTAATTAACAGTATCTCGTGGTTTGAGAACTGTAGCTATACCTTGTTTATATGTGAATAGATTTTAATTAAAACAAGAGTTCCCCAGGCAAAATGCATATCAAAGAGATAGTATACTTTATTAAAACATTTTATTCACTTCCCTACAGAGAATAGAGAGTGGTCATAAGTGTAAGGGAACTATGAGGGGCTGCATATTGAGCTTTGCGTGCCGTTTCCCACACAGACTCTCTTTTCTTTCAGTTCAGTGTGTTGTGTTCTAAAGAAGCTTCCAGTTAATCTGGCTGCTGATAATCCCACAGGGGAGGTGCTGCCTGCAAATATGTACAGTACATCCAAGCCAGGCTGCATAATCTCAGTCATGTTCAAGAGTTGTCCATTAAACAAACAACCTTCCGGCAAAGGGAAGATTGCATGGCATCATTACTTTTTATTTTCATCATTAGTTCTTGTTAAAAAAATATGTGTCTACAGGTTCAGTGATTGGGTTGGAAGGGCTCCAGGAAGGGTTGTACAGCGGAACATGAAATGCTCAATCTCTTCCTTATTTTCCAGAAAACATCCAAAGGGGAACATCTCAAATCTCAGCCAATCTAATCCACTTTGGCTGAGTTGTGCCAACTCGGCCCATAGACTGAGCATTAGTCCACCGCATATCTAATGAGAGCTCTCTAACCTACATTCCCCTGCTGACTTACTACAGGCTTCACTCCAGGCAGCCACGCTGACTGCATGCAGCGGCCTGGAGGCCAGAGAGATGAAGGCAAGAGGCAAGAAATGTGTTTATCTCTTCCCTCAACATAAAATTATATCAGCCTCTTGACTGCAAAAGCAAATTGATTGCTTTCTAAATTCAGGTGAACAGAGAAGGTTTTGCTGTTGAAGGAATGGCGTTTTTTTTTTCTTCACCTTCTTCTTCAATCAAGCTTATTTGCTTTCTTGCAGAGAGTTCAATGAAAAGATCGAAACCACTCTCTCGTCCGTATGATAAATTCATTGATTGCTTGCCAGGAAGTTACTCTGCCCGGCCAAGAAATAGTCCAGCACATAACCTTTGTAAAACCACAATGTGTCATTTTTACACTTTGGTTCATGTATGGATTAAATAGATGAGATATAATGTGTTAATTAGTGATTTCAGAGATGCTGGTAAATGCAGACTTCATAACATTTGGACCGACAGGCTAGCTGTTTACCCCTGTTTCAAGTCTTTGTATTACGCTAACTGGCTGCTGGCTTGTTGCATGTTAAGTTTACAGATATGAGAGTGGAATCAATCTCCTCATCTCTTGGAAAAAAAAGTGAATAAGCGTATTTCCCATAATGCTGAACTATTCCTTTAATAAGTTGACAAGTTCTGTATACAGTGCAAAGATTAGATCAGTATCATCACCACACTTAAAGTAGGGAAACACCCTCTAAAATCCGGAGGCTTGTAGACTTTTAACTCGTTTCCGTCAACGTATGGCTGCTCTTGTTTTCCATAACCCACATCAGTGTCAGTGATATTACTATTACTATTACTATTGTAGTACTGTTACTTCCTCAATAAAACCTTTGCAAAGTCAGCTTTTTCAACATGTTAAATATGCATTGTTTACATCCATGTTTGCTAGCTTGCAGCCTTCTTCTTCATTGCCTTTGTTGGGTCATTACTACTATGCGTTTAGGCATGTTATCCCTGTAGCTATCATTTAGCGGAATAGTGTGAAACCAGCAGCAAGAATGTAAATCAAACATCAGACAAAATGGGGATCCACTCATAAAAACACTACACTATAGTGCTACTAGAGTACCTTTAACTTGCTGTGTGTTTGGTGTTCTTAAAATTGCACCCTAATGTGTATAAATACTAGTGCTTGTATATTTTAGGTAATAAAATAACATACAGACAGACATGCATATTTGATTTATGACATGATGTTACAGCTTTCTTTCCTCTTACTTTCATTTTTTCATGGTGCTCTGGGGATTTAAGACAGTTTGTAAACAGGCCACACTAACCATGGTGGTTGGACTTCAGCTCAGCTTGTGGCTTTTCTTCTTAAGTCACGTGTGGCTTAAACTAAGTGACATATCATCAGATGAGTTTGTTGTGAGAACAAGTTGTTTTTAACACAACTTACACCTTATTACACTAAGTAAGCAAATGTGTGATTTCTGTGATTTAAATGAGTTATTACTTGTCTCTAGAGGAGAGTGAACGGATAAATATATATGTATATTTTTTTATTACTTAATATTACGTGCCATTTAACAACATTGTCTGTCCCACAACCATCAGCTGTCACTAGTGTTACATCAGTTGTAATGAGTTATGTTTGTGGTAGATTGAACTTTACACTCACTGCAAAAATACCACAGAAATCAAATCAAGTTGATAAAATGTATTCTTGATACACAGTTTTCTCAAAGTAAAAGCCAGTTGAATCTAATGCAGCTAAATTAATAGTATTTCAGATATTTTCTTCAGTCACTGGACATGATGTTATGATCTGACTTATTTCAAAATATGTTGTCAAATTGCTGAAATAAGGAAAAACAGAGTACATATAGTGGTATATTTGTCAGGAACAGTGATGTTGGTAAACTTTAAGGGGTAACATATTCACCAAATTTTTCACAGAATTTTTGTTTTGTTTCAGAAAAGATTGAATTCTGACTGCTGTAAATAATTTGTAAAGATGCAGGCCCATTTAGCAGTGCTGAAACTGGTCACTCTCACACCACAAACAGGACTCCACTACTTCGACTTACAATTACACCTGAGTTCAGGCAAAACCACAGCACTCAAACAGGAAGAAGAGATAAACTGCAGATAGACAGGCTGTTATATTAACCCCATCCACTATCTTTTTCTGAAACTTCTTAATGCCAAAGACAGAAATGATCAAGTGAAAGTGTTAACTGGAGGATAAATTGCGATTATCTCTCTGATAAACTGAGGATTTCTTAGAGATTGAAGTAAATTGCTGCCACATATCTTTGTTTGTAATGATACACAGCCTTCTTAATGCAATCATGAATTATATTTTGGCAGATTTCTAACAACTTTACACATTTGCAGCTGACATCCTGATCATGTCATCCTCATTAAACACATGTATTTCCTCATCTAATGTACTTACTGCACTGTGTGAGTAAATACTGTGCGACTAAACATCAACCAGGACAAGTTGATGTGTGTTATAAAACAATGTGATTCCTATTGGTAGATACTGATAGACCGTGGTAAAATGTGTAACTTAATATAGAGAGCACTTCTGTGCTGTTGAGAGACAACACACAATGGACTTGCACACAGTGTAACATGTTAGAAAAATACAAACAGCCTGTGGTTCATCTTTTCAGTAGGTACAGATAACTCAGCCGATAAAATCGATGTTCAGTGGAACACTGAGGATTATTATAACAGAGTATTCATGTGCCAGAAGTCATATCAAAATCTGGCCCCCAGTTTTATTTGTGTTAGCAGACACTAGACACATGCATACACAACAACTATGATTATCGCACACAGGGATAAATGATAGTAGATGCCTCTCAGACCAGGGTCAGCAAACATCAGCAAGAAAAGGCTGAAGGACACTGATTGATATGCAGCCATTAATGGTGTAAACAGACTAACGTTTCAATGCTGCTGAGTCTTCATCGGAGTCAAAGAGGACGGAGGCATAAGGCAAACACATACTATATAGTCAGTCTAAGATATATACATTTGTTATTGGGTTGAAGGTTGAACATGATTTCAAACCTATTGAAAGGCAGCAATTGCCAGAGCTAATGTCCAAGAAAAAAGCAAGACAGAAACACAAGAATACACACACCTTTGAGTTACATAAAATCAAGAACGAAAGGTGCATGTTCTGCAGTAAACATATACTATGAATTAGAGGAAACATGACAAATTCCGCTCTTCATTAAGGCAAAAGAGTTCAACTGTATTTAGAGGATCCAACACTAGTGCCGAAATGTGTGTGTTTGCACTATGAAAGTCAGTGAGCTCCAGTCTTTTCTCTCTGAAGGGAAAAATTATGCTTGGTGTTACTTGTATAATCTAATATTCATGCATGCATGAGCAGGAAGTTACTTTTTTACATGCAGAACTATGATGTAAGCAAATACATGAAATGTGACTGAGCAAATGTGACTTTACAATATATTAGTGTTGTGGAATTTAAAATTTTGACAATAACTGCATTGGCAGAAGACAAAATGTATAAGATTTAACTAACTACTAGTTTCAATACATTACCTTTCAGTACACTTTCTGTCTCTCTCTCACAGACAAACACCACCACCACCACCACACCAACACACACACGCACACACACACAGTCTGATGCATAGGTGTGAGAGGTTGAGGTAGCATGAGCATTTCCTGCAGACCATCTTGTCTCTTTCTTGTCACTTTGTCTGTCTGTGTCTTTCTGTCGTTAGTCATGATTGAAATTTGACTAATTGGCGTGATCATAATTAAGTACAATTTTGCCAAATCGGTTGGAAAGTGTTTACAATGTGAGTATAATCATTTAGAATGTAAGGGGAATAATGGACATCCAATGCCCATAACATTACTAGACAGCATATACCATACCACTATAACACTATACAATGACCATATTACACAGTACACTAAAATGAAAGAAAAAGTGAAACAATATACTGTATTCTGTAGGGTAAGATGATATGTATTTTTTGGTGCATTTTATGCCTTTATTAAATAGTGAAAGTAACATGGCATAACGTTGTGGTTGGTATCTTAACCTTTAAGACACATAAGGGTGCACAAACATTGTTCAGTGGATGTTCATCGTGGTATCTAATGTGCGGGAGATGGCTGACCTGAGGCGTCCATATTTGTTTGGTTTCTGGGTACTCTTGTGTTATTAAGCATCAAGTCAAATATATATCGAGGCTTTAAGAAAAATCTGGGTTTCCCAGTCGTCATTACGTCTTAGATGTTGACATGCATTCCAATTACAAGTTGAAATTGGTGTGGTAATTATGGTTACTCCAATATGACCTGAATGCGGCGTTAGCATACTTTAGCAAGTCTCTCTCTTGTCTCTCACACACACTCTGTCTGTCTCTCCTTCTCTTCTGAACCATTCAACAACATAAATTGACACACACTTGTTTCACCAGGTTATGGACACTCTATCCAAGCTCTCTTACACAGCAATTGCACAGCAAGGAGGATTCAAGTAAGTCACCCAATATTAAAAACAAACAGACAAAAACCTGCTGTTATAGTCCCTTGTACCAAGTCTGGCTTGGATGTCAGTAGGCATATCATGAAGTTGTCAAAGGTGTACTTTTTATTTGTCTTAGAAAATCTTCCCTCCAACCCCTGTGTACCTGCTCCTCCTCTTAACCTCCACTTCACCTCAACATCCTCTTCCCCTTACCGTAAGGCGTCCGGCCTCAATGTCTGGTTTCCAGGCTGCACATCTAGTCCAGTCTAGTTGTAATCAATCTATCATTTCTGCTGTACAACAGATATTTAACTACATTTTTTAATGCATCAAAAGTTAGTTCCCTGCCCTAAGTCACTCAGTAATAGTTTCTTCATTGTGATTTGCCTGTTAAACACTAGACCTCATGCTTCTTTCCTGTCATTTCCAGGCCATTTCCAACAGAGGAGAGCCTAAAAGACGAGGACATATACAATAATCTGGAAGACTTGATTGAGTATGTATGAGGCTCCTCTCTGCGGGCCTATTTCTGGTGTTGATAGAACATGATTATTTCGCTCAGTATCAGAATCCACTCTGCTCATCATCCATGCTCTCTAGGGGTCTGGACACCCACATGTTTTGGTAAAAGGCTTGGCTCTGTTTCACTGTTACTGTCAGAGGAAACAAATGAGTAATTCTGCATGCTTCTGCTGAGTGCTTGCATACCACCCACATTAAGGTTCTGGATGGGTGCTAGTGACAGTATGATTGACAGATAAAGAAGAATCCGAAGACGGGTTAAAAAAAAATTGAACAGATACAATATTTGTACTACTTTCATCCAACAGCAGAGTTTCAGAGCAAATTTTCTTTAATGAAAATTGTTCATTACACCTTTCTAAAGAATTTTATTCTCCAGCACATGCAGTGATTAGTAGGTAACAATGAGTTAATGAATATGAGAAAAAGGACAGTTTAAGCTCTTCATGTGGTCTGTGCAGTGTATACATGATTACAAATTGTCTGTGGCTTGCTGTTTATATCTGTCTACATTTCTTGATGCTCTTAATATTACTGTTGTTACACAGTGTGTGAACCAAACTGCTGTTATCTTTTATTACAAATTATTGCACCACTGCTTTCACAATGTAAGATGTAATTTTGTAATCAATAGCATTTTTAGCAACGTGCATGCGTGCAGGGCTTCGCGTGTATGTGTATATATATATATATATATATATATATATATATATATATATATATATATATATATATATGTATATATGTATGTGTGTTTGTTTGTGTGTCTGTGTGTTTCATAGTGAGAATGCCCTCGAGGACGAGGATGACTTGTATGCGGCAGTCTACGGACTGGAAGAAGACTACGCAGGTGGAGAGATCTATGAAGACCTCATGAGAATCGAGCAGCTTCCCCCTCTGGTATTGCACACACATACTCACAATAATTTTAAAAAAGTATTATAGTGTCTGAACTGAATACTCTCAAATGCAATAATAAACACATCCACAATATCCACAATACCTTAATTGCTAAACAGTTACTCCTCAACTTCTCACCGGGTGCAGTTACATGGATAAAATCCTGTGTAGAGAGTAGAAAACAGTGTGTAGAGGTATGCAACTCAACATCAGGATATCTAGATGTGTTATGAGTCTTTACTGAAGTAAAAGTAGCAATACCACAACGTAAATATACTCTGCTACAAGTAAAATTAATTTTTAAATTTTTGGGAAGTAAAAATAAAAGTAGAGTAAAGGTATTTAAAAAAAAAAAACCCAACCCCCCCCCCCCAAAAAAAAACCAAAACAAAAGCTTATCCAGTATCAAAAGTAATGCAAAATTACCCCACTCAGAGTGTTTATATTTATATATACCTGTATCATATTATTGGATTATTTTTACTGATGCATTATCTCTTACATATTATTCATATTTGTGAATTCTTTAGGTTTTACAATATTTGTTTGTGAGGCAAAAACATTCACAATCACACTGAAATCACAAAAAATTCAAACCATTTACCCCTGCTTCATAATTATCAATGCTTCATTAGTCAAAATCAAATCATTTAATTATATCAATTAATTATAATATTAATACAGTTATAATTAAAACAGAACTAAAAATGTAGACATGATACAAACCTCGGAGAATTTCTTCCCATTCCCTGATACATTTGAGATATTTTTGTTGTTATTGCTCGCAACCGGCCAAGGACGAACTCTGCTGTGATCTCAGAGTGTGTGTGGACCTTCCTTGTACTCATCAGCCTCCTGCTGCACTTCATCTTTCAGGAAGAAGTGTGCACATGCTGCTTTGAAAATATTGTAGTAAATAGTTTGTTTCAAAAAAGAAAATAGAAAACATATCCAAAATTTCGTGTTGTGATCTGAATGCAAAGACTATACTTTATTTCTGTATTCTAAGTATGTGTTCTGACTCCACCTAAACTCTTTGTCGTCTGCAGATAAATAGAAATAAAGACATTCACATTTCCAGAAACAGTAATATTTAAGCAACATTTTCTAAGGCTTGTGTCTTTCTAGAAGCAGGCGGAGGTAGATGTTCGGAGCTGCTGCCTTACAGAGATCAAACAGACGGAGGAGAAATACACAGAGACCCTGGAGTCCATCGAGAAGGTACAGAACCTCCCCTCTAGTCTAGATCACATATTGAAACCTGATCAAAAATGACATAAATTATATAATATTTGTGTCAAATTGTTAAATCTTAATCTGCCCTAAATGAATCATTTTTGTCTTTTTTTTCACATTGAACACAGTGTTAATATAGATTATTGATTTCTGATCAGTGGGCAAAGTTGAGAGATATTATTTATTCATTTTTTGCCACTGGAGATATAAAACTTCTGTGACTTCATATAACATGTGTGCCCTTTTCAGGGGGATTTCAGGTAAATTCCCAGCTAACCGCTAATATACCTATATATATATATATAGGCTTTAGGATTGTTGCGCCCCAGCTGTTGCACTCATGTCATAGATTAATATGTATTAACCCTCATATTGTGTCTAGTTTCAAGTTAAATAATAAGTTAGTGAGAGAATCTGTGCAGAAGTGTCATTCAAGTTTTCATTTGTTTTCCACAGTATTTCCTGAATCCTTTGAAAAAGTTCTTCTCCGCGGCTGAAATTGACAAAGTTTTTGTCAACATTCCAGTAAGTCCCCTACAAGTTCCCCTCCTCGCCACATCACACAGAAATCATTTTTTTCTGTCGAGGCAACTGATTGCTTCCTTCTTTGATGCAGGACCTGGTTAAAGTTCACAAGAGCCTGATGGTTGAAGTTCAGGATTCCATCCTAAACAAAAATGCCTTAAATCTCTACCAGATCTTTATCATCTACAAAGAGAGGTATTCACCAACAACATATGTTTTTATTTATTGTTCTAGGTTGCAGGGAAAAAGCACATAAGTGTACTTTTGACGTTGCTTTCTTTCATGTTAACCTTCTCTTGTATGTGTTTTGTGAGATGTGTGTATAATTTAAAAAAGACATCAATTAAAAGAACTGCATTGTTTTTTTAGAATTTTTTTTTTGTCACAGTTTTCATTAATTAGTATCTTCATACTTGTAATTTCCTCCTCTTTTGTGCGGTTATATCACAGCATTCAGCTTTAGGTGTACAGACGGTTTCATTTTACGTTTACGAGACCACTGTACTTTCCCTTGCAACGACGCCATCAATACACTGGCAGAAACATTTCGAAACATTGTCTTGCTATACTGTGGCGGACATTTTAACTTTGGACACGGGATGATCAACCTTTTACATTATAATTAGAGTGACAAGCATCTTAATGTTGTAATGTGTGTGTGAACATTGTTTTACATTATTCTGTCTCAGTTGTCTATAAAATTCACACGATGCATTTAATTGATTCCTGCTGTTTTAGAGATGATCTTCCTATATCTGGGGAAGCATGTATCTGTCAGTCACATAAACATCATGATGTAGCGTAGATTAATTTCTTGTAATAAAATGTGTATCAGAGACGTTCTTGATAATGTCTTGGGCTTATATACACGTACTCAGTGCCTGTCCCTCCAAATCATAGCTCATCATGACCTCACTGTCTTTCCTCTGACTTGCAGACTGCTCATTTATGGGATATACTGCAGTCGTGTGGAGATCGCCATCGCTGTTTTAGACCTCATTTGCAAAGAGAAAGAGGATGTTCGCTTGAAGCTGGAGGTTAGACACCTGAAGAACCCAACATACACACACACACACACACCGATGCACATAGATTTAGTTTTCCAGCGGCCCCTAGTGTATATTTTGTGCACTATACATTGCACTATACACAAAATTATTTTTAGAAGTCGATATATATGTAAGAAAGTAAATGAAATAGGTTTGAAAGCTGTGTAGACCACGCTCTACTTCACATGAAAACTTTATAAATGTGAAGGTTTGTGACAATTTTGGGCCTTAAAACAAACAAGAACAGATATCCATCATGACATACGTATGGTTTTTGTCCCTTCGTTGACCCGAGTCTCAGAGAAAACAATACAATATTAAATGACAAAGTGTGTGTAATGGCACACTGAAACTAATACTGTTATAAGTATGTTTATTGTATTTGTTCCAGGAGTGTTCCAAGAGGGCCAACAATGGGAAGTTTACACTGAGGGACCTGCTGGTCGTCCCGATGCAGAGAGTCCTCAAATACCACCTTCTTCTTCAGGTTTGAATTCACACATGCAAAGCAGAAATTCTGAAACCTGAGTCATAAAGAACTGAGAGTTTGAAGAGTTTCTTTCTAAGAAAACACTGGTTCATATCAGTGATTAGCTCCTCTGCTTTCCGGTTGCTGAAACTTTCCGCTTCTTTTCAGCAATATACCTTTATTTTTACATATTTATTTCTTCATACATCAAATAGTTTTCAATGAAACACTCGGCTAGAATATTTGGGGCTCCTTACTCCAGGACACCCAAAGCTGGTTGTTATATACATGCTAAATTTATGTGATAATTTTTTTTAAGTGAACGCCTGTGAGACTTAGCACTCTGAGCTTTCGTCAGCTTCATTTCATTTGTTTCAACTTCCATGATAGTTTTCTGTCAGTGTAAAAGTGGCCACTTGATGGCGATGTTCTCCACATCTTTGCTTCATATTTGCCTCCCTTCATAGCGTCTCAGCAGAGCCACACTGCAAAGAAAACATTTATGCTGATAAGTCATTTAAGTCTTGCATTTAGTCTTGATTTGTTACATCCCTCAGTCAAGCACAGTAAATTAATGGAGTGACATGATTTCATTGTGTCTCAATACATTTCAGCTTATTGAATTTCCAGAATTTTTAGGTGGAAGATCATCTTCCAAGAGTATCTGTCACCTGATAAAAAATGATTTACAAATGAAATCATCATTAGATTTTATATTGATTACAGTGCACACTGTAGTTGCACACTTGCTTCCTGTAGTCATGCAGCCTCTCAAAATCTCCACAATTTCATAACCGCATGGCACCTGTCTCCCCTGGTTAGTATGAATCAGAGGTCAGACTATAGCTGGCAGGACAGATGAGGACAATGACTAGAGAGCTGTTTTAAATTGTTGTGGAGAGTGAAGGCCTCCATAAGAAATAGTGGTGATCCGAGGCTTTCTCAGCCACCCTCAGAGCAGAGACTCTGGGACGAGGGGCAAAAAGGGAAGAAAGAGAAGAGGAAGTAGTGAAGCAGAAATGAAGTGAGAGTGAATACGACTCTGCAGGAAAGCAGCACTGAAGGCTAAACACACACTGATTTGAGGAAACCAAAGCTAATTTCTTCATTTTGTAGTGTTGTTAGACAGGTAATGAAGGATAAGTATACCTAAAGTGGTTCTATCCACCTCCAATGTTGTACAAATATAATGGACATATCGCTGCAATTATGGAATAATCATGGTGATAATTTGTTACACAGCAAAGAGCAGCATGTTATTAACAGTGACATCAGTCTAGAATTAAGAAAATATTACATGTAAGTGACAAATAAAAATGTGAAAATGGTGATACCGGTGTCACATGAGGTAAAAAAAACATAGAATAATATTATGGTATAAAGGAAAATGATTCAGTTTGGACTAGTGTAATGTCATTTGTCTCAAGTCTTTGCTGTTTGATGCTCTGACGATCATGAAATCAAAGTCTACAACAAGAGACTCTGGTCAGATTTCTTCAACAGATTGGTGCCTCTGTTCATGTTACACACCCATCAATAACTTCCGTGTGTTGATTAATCAAAAAGACGTGCATGTGTGTGTGTGTGTGTTGGCAGGATAATGTGATCTTTTCCCCACTATTTCTGGCAGTAAATTGATGTTTGACAGTATTTTTTTAAAAAAGCTATAGAGTTTTGAAGCATATTCTTACAAAATGAAATAGATTAGAGGAAAAAAAAATCCCATCTATCCATCTCTCTGTCTATTCAGCTTTAATTTAAGTGTATTTAAGTCGTATTAACTGAAAGAGAAGAAGTAGAAGTACTTTTATTGATCCCTGTGGGGAAATTGATCCTCTGCATTTGACCCATCCTATACACACACACACATTGGGAGAGGAGCAGTAGGCAGCTGCAGTGCAGTGCCCAGGGACCAACTCCAGTTCATTTGCCAGTGCCTTGGTCAGGGCGCTGGCAGGAGTATTAACCCTAACATACATGTCTCTGAAGCACTTATGCCAATCTTTGCCTATATTTCCCTTTTTCTGCCTTCAAATAGATTAATTTAGGAAAATAGGCTGTCTTCTATTTACGCGACTATGAAAAAGGCTTTTTTTTGTTGTGAAAACTTCATGGTGGCACTTTGAAGTAATCTTCATTATGAAATCAGTAATCCAGCTACTCATTGCTAAATGTGTTTGTGCATGTGTTTGCATCTCTGTGTGAATGTGGTCCATCATTTCTTTCATGTCCTCCTCTATCAGGAGCTAGTCAAACACACTCACGATGCTGCTGACAAAAGCAACTTGAAGATCGCTCTTGATGCCATGAAAGTAAGTGCAGCGCTTATGGTAAATGGTGTGTAATTATTGTGATTTCAGCTTGTTACCAATAGCACACTGATTTAGGGGATAATTCCAAACAGTCTCTGCCACTCAACTATCAACTTTTCTTAGACGAAAAAAAAGAAGAAGTCATGAATCATTCCTTTTTCACTGCTCCAAATAGTTGTGAATTGATAAAACTTTACATTTACATTACATTAGCGAGCGTTGAGTGCACTCTTCATCCTGAAGGTATTCTGATACTTGATAGGCAGCTGATTTGAGCACTTGGCAATGAAAAAGACAGGAAATCTACTTTGCAACTTGAAGGACTGATTTATACTTACAATAATGTGTACGCTCAGCTCACAGAAGCAAACACTCCGCAACATAAACACACATGTAAAAAACTAAATGTACAATACACAATATCAGAGATTTTTTCCAGGCTTTCTAATACAATAAATGTGTACAGCATTTTCTGACATATTTCAACACCTCTGGACTGAACCAACCTAACAAAACGTGTTTATTTGTGTGTCTGTGTTGCCCAGGATCTGGCTCAGTATGTCAACGAGGTGAAGAGAGATAACGAGACTCTAAGGGAGATCGACCAGTACCAGAGGTCTATCGAAAACCTGGTAAACCAAAATATTTCTCTGCAACCATCAGCAGCTGTTAGTCTACACTATGTGAGGGTACAAAATATCAGTAAGACATTGTTGTTTCCTTTCAGTGGACGGTCAGCTTTTGCGAGTTAAGTCTCACCTGACAAGCTCAGTCTTTCTCTAAATTTGACGTAGTCCAAGGGAATCAGCCAGAATTCAAGTCAGACACCTGCATTAAATGTATGACACACTTGCTCTTTGTGTTGACTTAAAGGGTCAATGCATCTGAAAGTTACCATACCTTAGTGACTTCACCTGGATTAACCTAATAATTGTTTTTGACTGTCCAGTCACTGTGTATTTCTGCAATTTTCTGTTACCTATTTTTCTTAAATTTTGGCCTTTTTCAGATTTTTTATTTTTAAAGATACTAAGGATAAAGTTGCACTTGAAATTGAAGCCTAAAAAAAACATAATAACATGTTATACCAGTTTGGAGTTGAAACGATTAGTCAATTATTCAATTAGTCGATCATCAGAAAATGAATTTGTGACTATTCTGATAATTGATCAGTCATTTCAGTCATTTATCAAAAATATTAATTAATATTAATAATTTGCTGGTTCTAGGATTTGTTGCCTTTCTTTTACATATATGATAGTAAACTGAATATTGTTATGTTATAGATTGATAGTTGGACAATTGAGGTATTTGAATACATCCCTGTAGGCTCTGACATTTTAATATCAAATTAAACACCTTTCTCACAGATGGTGAAATCAGGTAGGTTTCAGTGCTAAGCACCATAAACCCACTTCCTTACAGACCCCACCAGAAGTGTAAATATATAGAATACACATCATGCATAAGGCAAGAGATGCAATCAGCAAGTATGGTAATAATGAGAAAGTAGAACAGGAGGAGATAACATGGTGAAGGAAGAAATCAGTTGACACAGTCAGCAGCAGCAGCAGGATGTAGCAGGTTGGAGCAAAAGGGTAACCAACAACGGAAGCATCATGAGTGAGAGCTTGTCAGATTATGAAAAACGCCCTCTTGTCTTGTTTCGAACATGAGGGGTGATTACAAGAATCAGCTGATACTGATCAGCTAATGTCAAGTGCCACGGTGCTTTATCAAGAATACTTTAATATGGATCAGTTAGAGAAAAAGAGAAAATCAACATTTTTTATTATTGGGATTTTTTAGACCTTTCTGAGAAAATATGTGTTTTTGATTTGGGATATATTTAAGGTCCCCTGTGACAGGATGGTGTGTAACGTGAATTATGAATTCCTGAAAGAAACCATTATACAATAGGAACAACAGTTCTCCAAAATGCATTGAAAAGGCATTTGAGTTAGCTGTGCCCCGGAAACTAGAAATATATATCCTCCTCTTCTTTTACTAAACTTGGGTCTGTCAGATCTCAGATCTGCATCATAGGGTTGATGTCACAACATACTGGAAATCCAAGGCTTGAGACATTGATTGTGCAAATGACGCTAAATGCAGGAAATGCTTTTTGTACAGAGAGTGTAAATTATACTGACCTAACTACAGTGGGTTGTTACTTAATGTCGCTTGTTGGTGTTTGTTTTTTTAAAACTTTTTATTTCACTTTCAGAATCAGCCTCTAAGCAGCTTTGGTCGGCCAAAAGGAGACGGAGAAGTGCGCATGATCTCCAGCGTTGACAAGAGGAAACAAGACAGGTTGTTCTACTTCAGCATAATTGTCCTGAAAGGAAAATGAAATAGCGAGCAGGAAAATCACAAAAAACAATGTTACCACAATAAAAACAGTATGTGAACACTTAAAAACGCTTAAAAACGAAACAAGACACATACATACATCATATAAACCAAACAATCAGGATACTTGCATAATGTAAGACACTACATTTGCTGTATAATTAAGAAATCTCAGCAATGTCAGCTGAATAAAAGGGCTTCTCTTTTGCTTCTTACTTTACAGACACATCTTTTTATTTGATGTGGCTGTCATTGTTTGCAAGAGACGTGGATACAACTATGAGATGAAGGACATACTCGACCTCAACTCCTTCAAGATCACCAACAACCCCA
This sequence comes from Thunnus albacares, assembly GCF_914725855.1. NCBI lineage: Eukaryota > Metazoa > Chordata > Actinopteri > Scombriformes > Scombridae > Thunnus > Thunnus albacares. The sequence continues at coordinate 22,186,394 of NC_058117.1, forward strand.
CCTCTGACCGAGAGGGTAAAAAGGTCAGTTAGTAGGGAGATCATAACATACTTTTTTCATATAAATAAACTGAATCTGTATATTAGTATTTTTGCACTTTGAATTGCAAAATCTCTTCATATCATATTTTTAAATTATGGGTTTCTAATATAATTCCATTATGGAAATGTTGCTATTCAACATCTGTTTGGCTGCAGCTTTTATTGCTAATGTTGGATGTCTAATAAGAGTCATTTCTCACATGGTTGTGTAAGGTCGGCGGTTTTCTCTCAATTCTGGAAAATCCCGATTTAGAATCCCACTAGGCTCCCTTTTTCGTCACTCCACACAGTTTATACAGTATGCTATTTTCTGCCTTGTGGGAACGTTTGCAGGCCGTATTGTAGTGGAGGGGACTTGTTGATGTCTTGTTGATGTATGCCCACAGATGGTGTCTTCTCACTCTGGTGCTGATTGCTAATGTGAAACTGACAGCTTGCCAGAATAGGAGGGTTCTGTGGTTTTTTATCAAAGGGACTCCATTATCATCCTCATTTACTCTATTGTGCAGTCAGGGTGTGTATGTGTATTTTGGGACTATGTGTGTGTTTGTCATTATTCATGGTTGTCTCAAACATTATTTCAGAATTAACAATCTTGGCCTAAACATCTAATGACATAAACAGTGTAGTTCTGCTAAATATGTCTGGATACTTGTCCACCTTCCAACATAAAGCTCCATTAATCATACGCTGCACAAAAAGAGACAAACACATGTATAAAGATGAACGTGTACAAAAGACTCACACGCAGAAACACGGAAAAAGACAAATATTCACAGACATACAGACACTGTGTACCTACATCCACTTCGACACACAACCACAAACACACACACCGCAGGACAGAGATGCTAATATCAGGTGATAAATGTCCGCAGTCCTCCAAGGCTGCTCATAGCAATATATCATTTTCTGCTAAATGAAACTTCAGAGTGTGAATGTGGTGCCACTGAACACCCACCCAGTCATCAATGATTTAACACTCAGCAGAGCTCTAAAACACTCAGGACTTTGCAGGGCCGGCCAATCATTGACGGGTAAACCCTTCCACTTTGCTGTTATTAGGTATGACACAACAAGCTGGAACAGATTAGGGTGGAAAAAGCCGAGAGGTTTGGGATTGGGTAGAAAAACATTCCTAAATATGCCCGTGGGAAAGGTATTTAACCTGTAAATGCTTCAGTGGAGCTAATTGGTGGCCAGCGGTTGAGTAACCTGGCTTTGCTGGGCAGCTGCCGAGCTGCCAGTGTGTTAGTGGAACAAATAAGCAAGCAGCAGTTATTTTTACATCCTTATTTTTTTATACTTGATGCAGTTACTATAAGATATCTGGCAACGGTGTCTTAGAAGTTTTTATACTGTTTCTAAATTTAGGACTTTGAGAAACGGTTTGGTTTCTCTGAGGCAGATGTGCCGACTCTGCCTCAGCGTCATCACAGCTTTAGTCTTCTTTGAGCAGAACTGTGGTTTTAACTCCCATTGCTGCTGCTCTCATGACGTTTATGAAAACCTGCAGCCAACACGCTGTGGTTAGCCTGCAAGTCTGGTGGCACCAGTTTTGGCAGCGAGACATAAGAAACAAAGCCAGTCAGGATTGATGGCAGCAATTATGGTTGTATGTCAAGAGATGAGATGAAATCATCTTTGTCTATGTTGTCACTGTCAGAACTGAAGAAAAGGACAAGGATTGGAAAGACTGCTGCAACTTTATTAATCAACCAATTTGGTTTGCAGCCAGCTGACATCTGTCATAAAAACAAATGTGAAAAACAGAAAGAGACAACAACTTTCAGACATACAACACTGTGCAAGGATGGGCCTCAATGTGACTGGTGTTTGAATGAGTGTCTGAACTTATGGAGCTGCATTATACAGGAATCAGTCTTCATGTAGCTGGTCTTGCCTGACACTTCATTTTGCCACAAAATCTACTCTGTGTTTGTGGATGGAGAGGAATGAGACAAGGACAACTGCTGTCTTGACAACCGGAGGGGATTTATTTTCTCAAGGGCTGTGTAAAATAAAATAATATCAGTACAGCAACTTCATATGACTGGGTTTCTACATGCACACCTCTCTTCAGCAAGGCCTGCAGCCGAATGACTGTAGGACTTGTGTGCCATAACATTCAACATGACATTTAATCTTCCATAAGTCCATAAAACAAAACACATCTCATCCCCATCGTATAGTTACAATTACAATGTCCCTTTAAAAGCTACTTTCCCACCCATCAGGGGCAATTTTTGTATTTTATGAATTAATATTAAATTTAAGAAGACATAGAAATATACACTACATGTATAGAAAATGATCAATACAAAACAAATTTACATAACAAAATAACAAAGAGGAAGCTCACACACCTGTGTAAAGTAAAATAATATCAGTACAGCAACTTCATATGACCAGACTTCTGCATGCAAACCTCTAAAGGAGAGAGAAACAGCAGACCGCATGAGAAACCATCTCCATGCTCCAACAGCCTAGCTTGAGATTGGTAAACCGCTTCACCCTGTTTCCTGTCTTTATGCTAAGCTAAACTAACCCTCTCCTGGCTATAGCTTCATATTTAGTGTATACATATGAGTGTGGTATCAATCTTCTCATCAAACTGGGTCAGTTAAATCTTGTGGGGGATTTTCCAGAGGCTTTAAGAAACTAGATACTGTAAATTTCTGACTTCTGACTTTGAGTGGAAAAGTGGAATATTTAGATTTTCCAACCATTCATCTTTACTCATAAAAAGCTATTGAGTCAGCCTGCACTGGGTTTCTTTGGGTATCTTTTGTTTTCTCTCTAGCTTTTACATCTTTAGCTATTAATTAGGGAAAATGCACATTTACATGTAAACCTACAAGTAGATTCATGGCAATCTCCCATTGGTATTGGAAATTTGTGAGACACAGGAAAACATGCATGCTCTATAAAAAAGGACATTAATTCAGTTTTAACAAGACTGTACTTGTTGTGAGGTAACAGTGCTAACCACTGAGCCGCTGTGCCACTCACTATTGAAACTGGACAGTACAATCTGTGAGCAAATCATTACAGTGTAAATTTAGTCATGGTATTTTCCCTTTTTATAAACATACAGTACTTATGCAAATGCACATGCATTAGAGAATACATTCACTTTGATCACTGTCTTTTTCTTGACCTTCACAGTGGTGCTATGGGTTCTACGTGACTCACCAGCAGGGGCACACGGGCTTTGAACTCTTTTTCAAGACCAGAGAGCTGAAGAAGAAATGGCTGGATCAGTTTGAAATGGCCATGTAAGTACAAGTGGACATGAACAGCGCAGTTGTGACAGTCTGTGAGCAACACAGAAGTCCAGTGAATGTGTGTATCGTAGGACAAACACACTGTGTACTTGCGCGTGTGGTGTTTGTCTTTGTTTGCATGCATGTTATTCCAAGGCCGAGAGAGGTGTTGACTCTTTCATGTGCACTGTTTGATCAGGTCTTAGCTGTAATCAAGCATACACTGCTGACAACAGTACGATAACACACTCACACTCATGCATACACACCCACACATTAAACATAAACTGTTCCAAAGAGCCACAAAACTACAAAGAAGTCACTCTGCGTCGATGGTTCTTCAAATCAGTGCTTTATGGGGGTATATCTTTTGTATTATTTTGTAACAGTGGGAGGTATTTGCAGGCATGTATCCTGTGTGTATCCTTTGTTATGTTGATTTGGGAGAATACTGTCTTGTTTTGACATCACACTCTGATTGACTGAACAAATGCTTTTGTGTTTGTGGTGGGTATGTATCAAAACAATACCCCCAATATGCATGCTATGGCCCCCCTGAATACATTTTCACTTCTCATAGGGGGCTGGATTATACTTGATATATGCACTGTAGCAAACCAATGCAGAGCGTGGGGATATACATTGAACAATGCACTGTTTTAGGGTTTCTCTTTCTCTAACTAGAACTGAAAGTTTATGCAGTCATGTATGAATTCATACACTTCCATAATCACTGGGCCCTTGAAATGTGCTCAAAACCTCACGTGTAATTTCAAAAATTTAGGGAAGAAATAACCATTTTAACCCCCATCTTGAAACCGTTCTATTTGCAGATTCAGGCTGTGTGTCTGAAAACTGCAATGTGTGCCTCTGTGCATTGGGTAATGACACCAGAAGGGGCCCATTCAGAAAGTGAAAATTGTACCTGCAAAGAGGATATGGGCTCCTGATGAAGGACTCACTTATGGGAGCACTCAGTTTAAGTGGCTATGGTGTGTTCAATACAAAACGATGGTTTTGTGTCAGTCGTGCTTGTTCACTTCCCAGAAGGGATGCTTATTTCAGATATGCATCTTTCCCCTCTCACATCTGAACACATGCAGCTCAAAATTGGATTTGTCTGGGCTGATTCAAGTCCTCTTCATTTGCACAAACACATTCGCTGGGGGTAAAATTGCTTTCATTTCAGTCAGCTGAAAGACTAAACTGAAGATTGTTTTTGCCACAAACAAGTATTGTTATTCAGTTGATAAAGAAATGATTAAGCATGATTTGTATATTGAATAAATTAAGAGAAAATTAGTGCCACTACTTAAACACACTCACAAACCCAATTACCACATGCCTTTAGCCATGCTAGCAGCATAGCTTCATGGATGGCAATGTTGGTCTGTCGGTCTGGCAGCCAAATATCTTGAGAACTATTGGATGGATTGCCATCAAATTTTGTCCACCAGAGACTGAATTCTAAGGACTTTGGAGGATCCTCTGACTTGTAACGCCACCAGCAGGCACAAAATTTTGTACCAACATTTATAGTTGCCAGAGGATGAATCCTAAAGACTTTGGTGGTCCCCTGACTTTTTTTCTCACAGCTTGTCCAATATTGGTTTATGCCTTAATATCTGTGAAGACATTCCCCTCAGTCTTAGCTATACTTCATTCTAATACGCTAAACTAAACATACCTTAACATCAGCATGTTAGCATTTTCATTATGGGCATGCTAACATGCTGATGTTGTCATTTAGCTCAAAGCACCACTGTGCCTATACAATAAGTTCAGCCCCTGAGAGCTGCTATCATGCCTGTAGACTCTTAATCTTGTGTTCATTTAACATTTTTTTGTTCTTTTGCCCCTTCTCAGATCAAATATCCGGCCAGAGAAGGCCAACCACAACTCCCACCAGTTCAAGATGCACACTTTTGAAAGGATCACTTCCTGTAGCTTCTGTCACCTCTTGCTCAGGTAAGATTCAGCCACCCTGAACTGCCTCTGTTTTTGAATAAATACCTGATGAAGTCGTGGTAGAGCAAAATATCGCAAAGTGGGACCCAATCTCACATGTGAGACAGGGTGAACATGAACTGTAACCATACATATTGTTCCAGAGTTGTAAATCACATATCTTATTGCACTGATACAATAATACACTTTCAAATCTTTTTCATACTTAACATAGGAAAGCATGACATTATGAATTTCAGTCAGTTTCCCTGAGGCACTTAAGGGAAAATTATTTTCTTTAAAATTAGTCCTTCACCTAACAAAAACTTGCTTATTAGTACTGGGTTTTCATTGGGATATTAGCTGTGTCAGTTCCCACCAGACAGTATCAGTTTTATGGTTCTGGAAAGCTGAAGGACATTTCCTGTGTCATTTTTCTTATCTTGACAGAGTGACAGAAGCCTGAAAATTCAAAATGTCAAGGTATTTCTCTTAAGGACGCTGTTATACATGAAATATATCCTGTGCTTTATCGTCTCCAGGGGCATCTTTAACCAGGGTTATCTGTGTGTAAAATGTGGGCTTGGGGCCCATAAGGAGTGCCTGGGCCGACTGGGAGTCTGTGGGAGAACAGGTGAGATGAGACCTCTCAAACTGATTCAGTTTCGACTTTTTGAACACTTTGGTCCATGAGAAGTTATCTTGGAAACTAACGGCCTCATTTCCATGTTGACCTTTTCTCTAGCACCACCATGCGGCTACAATTTCCACTTTTACACATAAAATATCAAAATCTAAAAGGCAGATTTCCATGAAATTTACTGAGCACATACATGCTCCCAAAAGGATGATTTCTTTACATTTTGGGAACTCAATGAGCTTTCCTCTAGCACCACCCTCAGGCCAGATGAAATGTCATTAAAATTCATTGTGGATATTCATGTTACCTATAGAATTAACATTTCTGATTGAGTTGACCCCTTGACCTCTTCTTACTCTTCCATCTTTAGGCCATTTTAAATTGTACTTCCAAATCTAATCGGTAAATTGCCATTAAATCAACTCATCAGTTTCAATGGTCACATAAGGAGACCCTCCTCTAGTTTTATTTGCAGTTCAAACATGGCACCGTTCTGAATTTGTTTACTCTGAAGTGGAGTCCTGAGGTCAGATTTTGCCTTCCAAAGTCTCCATCAGAGATTTTATAAACTACAGATGATGTACATAGTGTTATGTCAATTTTAATTTTCTGCATTTTTAGCAGCTGTTTAATTAAAAGCCAAACTCATTTATATGCATGTAGATGTTTCTCAGTTGTTGTATCTCTCTCCGGTGTCAAGCTTTGGCTGTTTGTCACTGGTCTGGCGCTGCACTTCAGTTACGTTATCCTCCCTGAATACACAGACAGCTAAAGGCAGCTAAGGCCTTTGACAGAAGCATTGTGGTCTTTATGTATTCTGAGGCGTGATGAGGGCCAGCAGAGGTTGACAGTTGAGGTTGTATGCCAGGAAGCCACCACACACTGATATTGTATTCTTCTCACTGTGTCTGTCTCCCACCTGACTGCAGATTCTGCCAAGCCGAGGCCCAAGGTAAGACCTGGACTGTTTCCCTCCTTTGGCTTAGACACCAAAGCTAACATAATTAGTGACACATAATATGCAGATAAGATAATATACACGCGCACATGTGCACACAGACCACACATGCACTCATAACTGTGAACAATGAGAGATGGAAATAATGTTGTTATCCACGTCTGTGAAATGGGAGGAGCTGCTGATTTTTCCCTGAAAGTTTCCTTTTAATGAAAACCTCAGTGTTCCTCATCATAGAAATCCAGGACTCTCAACTCCAGCTGCCAGTCTATGGCAATGGTTCTCAAAGAGGGGTCTGGGGACCTCCAGGGGTCCTTGAGGGGGTTCCAAGGGGTTCCACAGCAAAAAGGGGAATAATTTATTTTCACTATAATTCCATCCAAGTGTCATACACTTTCTGTAATAAAATATGGGGGTCCGTGGTCTAATTTGTGTCAGTTTAGGGGTCCTTGATGTGAAAAAGTTTGAGAACCACTGGTCTATGGAGACTGAACCATCGAAATAATTATAAACAGTTTTAAAAAAGCTACCATATTAGAAATTGATTAATTACATTTGCATTTAAATGAAACTCTATGCATCGTGTTCTAAATAAATAAATAATAAATAAAAATAAAGTGAATGAAAAAGATCCTTAAATCTGCCAATTAATAATTATATTTCCTTGTGCTATCTTTTAACGATTAATTTAAATTAATTAATAATTGCAAAATTAATTCTAAGATATTAAATGGTACTCTTTGTTACTTAATTTACAAATTCCAGTCATATCCCAATATCACAATTACTTTTTCTCCTGCTTTAACATTTACAATTTTGTGTTTGCTCTAATTTGAAGACAGCTCTCTAATTTAAAGACATGAGCAGTGTGTGTCTCCTAAAAGTCCTTAATTTAAAAGTTCAGCACTGTTATGACGTGTTGGCTGGAGTCCGGCCAATCAGAGCCTCTGCTGCTGCTCTGTGGTTTGTTCTTCATTTAATTTTTAGGTTTCTGGCACATCTTTAAATTAAAGTGTGTACTGAATGAAAATCATAATTAAACTTAAATAATTATATATATAATAATGTAATTGAACACTTTTAATGTCTATATAGTCTTATCACACTCCAGGCTCCATATCAGTCACTTGTCTATGTAGAAAATATACAGAGCTTTTACTTTTGCAAATCTGGATGGTCTACCCACCTCACAACAAATGCAAAAATCCAAGTTTTACTCCTAAATATTTCTGTTTTTGGAATCTGTGACGCCTAATCTGATAAAAGATGTAAACACACTAATAATATCTAGGTGAGTCATGGACAAAATGAGAATAAAATGATCCAGAATTTATGTATTGATTTATTCGATTTATTTCCCCAAAAGGACATAAGATGCTCAAAAACAGAACTCCTGAATTATACTCTAAGTTTCTTTCTTTCACTTTTGAAATGGTTAGAATACACTATCACACTCACTGAAGATTGTATAAAGTGTATGACTCATATCTCAGGTCAGGCTGATCCCACACAGGGAACAAGAATTACCTCTTTTTATTCATCAATCTCTTACCCTTTCTCTTTTTTTTTCTGTCTTCTGTTTGCATCCACAGGAAAGTACAACACCAGCAAACCCAGGTCAGTATGGCTTGACCACTTTTGAGAACCTGCTAAGGGTTTTACGTCGAACTTCTTAAGCTACCCGCTTTCATCTCGGTTCTCTAACAAAACAGAAACACAGATAGGATGAAAAGGAGATGGTTAGTCAGAGGCCAGAGTGAGACCTGGAGGAGATAGATGGTGGTTTAAAGCTAACCCTCAGATGTTATCATACCCCGCTCACATTTTTTGATCAAATATTACTCAACTCTCGAAAAGAAAAAAAGATGTTTTCTTAGAAATGCACTGACATGAATCTCCCTCTCACACAGATGGTTCAAAGGAGGAAATGATCAACAACAGTTTTTATCTTGACAAATATATTTGAGTAAGAATAACCAATGAATAAAAGGATGTAGAAGAGATCCTTAACCGAAGCACAAAAATCTCTTTTCTCACCACATGCCGTGATGCCTAAACCCAAGCCGGCATTTAGATGAATTGGAGTGGGTGGAATCATTATGAGAACCACGGCAGGAGAAATGCTGGCAGAAAAGCACTTGCAGCAGTCTATATGCCTCAGCCTCAACCGCTGAGCTGTGCCTTTGTGATAAATCAATTTCCATAAGGGGCTTTATGAGAAAGACAGCCGTGCTTATTGTTCTTATTAAAAACATGAATGTGATATATTCCATTCATCTGAGGTCACCGTCAGCTAATAGTTTCCTTGGGCTGGTTTGCAGGGGAGCCATTGCTGGAAGGGAGATGTGTCTAAGGGGGTTGGATGTGTGAGTCTGGGGAGAGTAAGTGGCTGTGTCTTTTAAGTTGGCAGCAGTGTTTCGTCTTAGCCTTAGCCGGACGCTTGTGGCTGTGTTTGTCTGCCACGTTGAGGATAGATTGGAGCTACGCCGTTCAGGAATCAAAGAGATGAATTTCCTGCGAAAGTGAATTGCTGCTTTTTAGGATTGTGCCATTTTTGGGGTTTAGACTTCAATCAAAAAGACTGTCAGAGCTCCCACATTTATGTTCATGTTAGAGATCACTCATGTTGAAACCTTTATGAGGGTGAAAGTATAAGAGTTTGCTTTGTATAGGGTTAGGGATAACAATTATTAAAGGGCTAGTTTACTCAAATTACGTAATCAATTCTTGATTTAATTAAAAAAATTTCATATACATCCAGAGGTTTTTAGCCATGCAGATAGATTTTATTTGAACATGTTTTTTGATTTGCATCAGACCTAACTATAAAACTGTTTTTTTATTGAAGCTACTCTATAGCTGAAGAAATAGTTCCTATAAAAACTTTCTAACTGGGACATTGTTTCTTGAAAGACATATGGATTTTTTGAATATATATTTTGGGGGGAGACAGAAATCTTACAGACAAATATCTCAAACCTGAGCAAATAAAACCCAAATGAAGTAAAAACAACATCGAAAAACAGTGTGTTGCAACATGTAATATTAGTTGCCTTACCAAGTTTTGGAGTGCTTGATAGCGTTGTGGTGGAGTGGGCACTGGAAGCTCATGTCTCTGCTTACTTCAATGGGGGTTTTGAAGTTTTAGGACTGATCCAAGGAAGTGGAGTTACAGTTATTGATAGAAAGATCAGATGTGTTTGAATCCAGAGCTGCTATTTGATAAGAGTCTGTTAATAAGATAATCCAAGTTGTTTATGCGTAGTTTGAGAACTTTTCCACGTGTCACAGTACTCCAGTACATGATGTGCTTATATGGCATCATCAACTTGACCTTCTCAAATTATGAACCACATTACAGAAGTCAAACTCTATCTCCAACTTTCAATTACTTATCCATTACTAAGATTTTCGATTTTTGGCCTCAGTGTATAAAAGACTGTCATAGCCTTACTAGAAGAAGGAAAGAAATAAACAACAACAAAAAGTGAACAATTAAAACGCATATAAGATGCATCAATGTAGGCTGCAGGTAAATTGTTGTCTGTCAAGTAGTGAAACATTAAAATCACAGTTTAAGTTCTGCTTACATCTCCACCAATTCTACCTTATTGGATACCTGTTTCTAATTGGTCTAATTATTAAGATTTTTAGTCATAGTCTGCTTTTTGTGTAACAAAGTATTTTTCAATAATAGTAGATCTTATCAATGCTGCTCTCTTCCTTCATAACCTTTGCAAAACCTTTGTGTCAGGGTTACAGTATTTTCCTGTATCAGCCACAACTTGATGATGATGAAACAATCGGATACTGCTGTTACACTGCTGTAGTCTCTTAGATAAATGTCTAAGATTTCAGTATGTGTTTGTATTCCCTGTCTGCTAGGTTTACCCAGGATGGTTGTGATCAGAGACTACAGTGGCATCCCTTGTCCCCAGTGTGGGCCCCCACTAAGTATTCATGCGGGGGATGTCATTGAACTGATGTTTGCCGACCTGCACAGCTCCTGGTGGCAGGTGGGTGTCACTCAGCTCATCCTCTTTTTATCTCAACATCTGTGACTCTATGAAAAAATAACATGATATGGCTCACCGGGTTGGCTTGGCACACGCAATGTCTTTGCAGTGTCATGAGTTTGAATCTGTGCTGCATGTCATCTCTCCTCTCTCTCTCCCCTGCTGGATGTCCCACTGTTAGACAAAGGAAAACAAAAGCCTAAAGATATATTTTAAAGGAGGCACTCCCAATTTATCTCCCTTTTGGACAGAACATTCTCTTTATTGTTTATAAATCACAAATTCTATTGTGGTTATTTATCAGATTCTGTGTCCTGTCAGGTGAGCCATAAATATGACAGTGACATTATGATGAGGTCAGATTCAATTAGAATTATCAGTCGAAGATCTGTATGAACTCCTCTGAACTCCAGTTACATTATAAATGGGGTAGCTGTCTTTTCTCTCACTCCTCAGATTGAATCAGAGCCTACGTCAGATGATCTAACCAATTAGTGGCTTCAGTTGATTAATTGAGTGCCACAGTGAGACAATAAAACAGCAGACACTTCAGCCTCTGGAGGATGTTTTAATGGTGGTGGACAACCTCATGTACTGGCTTCATTTAGCAACCATCTCACGAGGTCAGCCAATGGTTGAGAGTGTTTGACCTTATCTATTTTTGAAAGGATCGCGATTTATCTGGGGTCTTCCGGCAGCCTCCCTAGCTGTTTCTCACTCTGCTTTACGGCGGCATTAAAGCCTCATCCTCCTTCTGGTGCTGCTCCAATCAGACTGCGGTCTTTGCCAATGGCACAGCTGGGAGTAGGCAGTTAGCCCGATCTCCTATGCTCCATGTTTCTCTCTGTTGTGACAGAGCACAAGGTGGAGGGTGAGGGCTTGAATGCCAGGAGGGGCTTCTAGTAAGCTGGTAGAATGGCAAGCGAATGTCATGTTACAGATGGCACTGCTTTGTTTGCTACCATGGTTACCATGCAGGCTGTTGGGGGGAGGAGGGCGGGAATCAAAGGAATTAAATGATAACACATTTGTGTTCATTCTAGTCAGTGCATAATGATACTGTAATAAGATTACTAAATGGTACCCTGTGGAGGTTTTGACCACTAGTGGAGCTGTAGAGCTGTGATTTCATGAGCAGATTCTTATATTATTTGTATTATATGTTCTATCAACGTACCTGAATATGCACAGATATGCAAACAATGAGCATGGGTTAACATAATGCAGCAGTATAATGAAGTTGAGAGAAAAAGGTTTTAAGTTTAAAGTAATGGCTGGTCAGCAAACTGCATGAGAGAATTTACAGTCCACAGTTCACAGGAATTAACTGTACCCCTGTTTTAATACGGGTCTGTCTGTATATTAAATTGAAATCAATATAATACTGTAAATTAATCTACATTTTAATACATTTAAAAAGTGATTTAAATGTAGCTTAACCACACATAATTTGCATGATCTCACATAAAACCAAAGACGGATGGCAGTCTCTGATAATCTCTTAAATTTGTTGTTTTTTTAGCAGGAATAGTTTAGCTGTTTTTTCCACTAAGGTTTGATTTAGCTATACAGCCTCATTTACTGTAGATACGTGGAATAACAAAATAAATTACTATTATTAGAGTTGTCAGTTCATCAAAAGGGATATAACATCTAGTATTAATTCTAGCTTCACCAGCTATGTTTCTTTAGTGATCAAGGTGGCTGGAATGGCTACAGTTTTTGCAGCTTGGCTTATGAGCTTCATTCTGTAGTTACTGCAAATTTTACGGGGTTTTTTCCAATAATATTTTTATAAAATATTTTTTATAAAATAATTTTTATAAACAACCACATTTTTATTTAAATACACAATGCTTTTATGTGAGAATCACTGAATCTAAACAAAACCGTGTTTGTTTACAATGAAAACTCCACAGGGTACCTTTAATCTTCAGCGTCCCCAGTGGCGCCAGAGGATGGAATTACAGAACATTGAGAATTCATATCCCCTGTTACCCAGAAGGCAATTATCCCCATCCCACTGGCAGAACAATACAATCAATCACTGTAATTTCATTTGATCCTTTGGCTGCTGCCTGTTTATGCCAACAGAGTAATAAGTTTAATCTTTATCATACGCTTATCGAAGGCATAACAAATAGAGAGAGGCTCTCAAAAAACCTTTGATGAAATGTTATTACACAGAATGAATCATAGAGATGGGTAAAGATTCGCTTTCCAATCTAGTTACTGCCAGGGCTTGCACGGTCCCAAAAAGCATTTCATACTAATAAAGAGGAGTGAGGAGGAAAGCATAAACAGGGCAGGAAGCTGAATGAAGAGCTCCACATGCCCTCAACACTCACTGTCTTCTCAGATTGACTCAACGGACTTCAAATTGACCTCAAGCTCAGAATTGGCAAGTCAAATTATCTTGAACTTAATGTTGACATATATGCTTATCACTGTCTACAAGATAATACACATGATATAGAATTAAGGCTATAAAATAGTAGGAACAAGTATATAAAAACATTAAGCAATTTGTTTCACCAAATTGGTTTACTTTGCTGGGAAAAAGTGTGTCTACACTATGTTTGTTGGAGGAATTAATGATTTTCATATAAAGCTTCTGTTTGCTTGAGGCGGGTTCGCTAAAATGCAATTGTTAGTCTTCTGTACGAGCCAGAGAGCTCACGCTGTTTGGATATTCAAAGACCAGAATAAGATCCATTATTTAGTGTTAAACGAGGCTCTTGTTTTGATGCAGTACAAATCTAACTGCCGGCAGAGTTTGAACCATAATTAACTTGGGCTGCAAATTAGATGCACTGCTTGTTGTGTGCTAATTGCTGAGGATTTATTGAAGCGAGTGTGGGAGGGGAAGAGAAAAGGAGGAGAGAGAGAGAGAGAGAGAGAGAGAGAGAGACAGAGAGAGAGAAAGAGAGAGAGGTGTAGTTGCTCCCAGACAAATATAATGCGATTAACAGCCAGTTGCCATTGCAGGGCAAAATTCTGGCAACAAGCAAGATTGGCTTCTTTCCAAGTGATGCTGTGAGGCCTTGCCCGTGTGTAAGTGTGCATATTTTTCGTAATCAATAAGACACATTTAGTGTGATTACAGTGCATTCAATGGATAATGGCTAATATCGATGTCTTAGCGTAGGAATGTAGTGCTTTTCAATTGCAGTTTTTTCACTGTAGAAGACTGATTTTAGCCATTAGATGTGGCTTAAATATCACATTACTAGAAATGACCTCCACCCTTCAGTATTGACTCCACTGAAACACAAAATAACCACAATTCTTTTCTATGCCAGGTTCCAAAACCTGTTGATTACTCGGCCCAGCTCTGGTAAGTGATGAAAACAAATGACTGTAGATTGCTAACAATAACCACAAGTCATTCCTACTCTATTTTATTGATTGTATCGACTACTCTCATCCTCATGTTCAGAATGATTGATTGCAGTGTAAGTGCAGTGGCTGTTCACGTGTGGTTCAGGTTTGCAGGGCCTATGGAGAGATACCAGGCTGAGGTGGAGCTCCTGGACCGAGGAAACAGCACCTATCTGGTTCGACACAGGAGTAAAGAGTGCACAGAATACGCTATCAGTATAAAGTAAGTGACATGACAGCTTGTTTTCCATATATTTCCATACTCAATCTCCCCTAGGTTTTTCACTCGCTACAGTTCACAGAGAATGGTGGAATAAATAAAACACATGTAGTCGGCAGAAATCTTGTGGGCAAAAACACCTTATTGTGGGAGGTGAGAGGAGAGTGGCAAGAATCATTCACGCAAACAAAATGCCCACATGCAAATAACAGGCTCAGTACAAGAATGGTGCATTATCTGGAAAAAAAAAAAAAACAACAACTCATCAAATGTTTAAGTGGATGGGCCTCAGCAGAAGGAGATTATGCTATGTTCCACTCATGTAAACTAAGAACAAGAAGTTACAGTGACTGTATAATCATCAAAAGTGTCTAAAAACTGAGGTATGGAAAAAGTTTCCCTGGTCTGATGAATCACAGTTTATACACAGTTTATATTTCCTCTCCTACCTCTAAAGATATCAAGCCACGCAAATGGTATTGGTTTGTATTTACCCAGGATTTCACGTATCTATCTAATATATTTTTGCCTCCACTGCAATTTAGAAACTGCAGGAAACACATTATTCCTGGTCCTGCTGCCCTGCAAATGCATTAATATTGACTGCTGAGGTAGCTGGTGTCATTTAAGAAAATTTTATCAAAGAAAATATCTATGCTAGACAGACCTTGTGTAAATAGTACTAAATTTCAGATTTAAATTTCATCATATTGCTTTCTATAAAAATCACCAAGATCTATAGATATCAGCAATTACAAGCATTGTGGTGGACGAGAAAACTTAAAGATAGTAAGAGACCATTGTTGTGGTTAAACTTGGAGCTCGAAATGCGGCGTTCACAAGGCTATGGTTAAGTTAACTATAGGTATTGTTTGAGCATTTGAATTTGTTAATGAGGGTGTAGTGAGTTTAATGAGTTGGGAAACATGGGTTACTATAGTAACTTCATGAGTATTTGCCGCAATATTAGTAGACGGGGTTTGCTCTGTGGAGTAGACATGGACTGAATATGAATATTGATACACGTCAGTAGCTGCTTTTGATATATAATTCAAGTTTTACTTCTTTTACTACTTCTGTTACCTCACAGTGAACTATTTACTAGGTCGCTAGTGTTGTATTGTCATTCATGCTACTATTTTTAGGCATGTAAATATATGAATGGGGGACAATAAGGATGTTTCATACATGTATTCCATATTTTTTAAGTCATCTAGAAGGAAAAATTTAATAACCAATTTACAAAGAAAGCAATGAATTAACCACTGTTGTTTATGGACCAGCTACATTGCTTCACCCTTCACTGTAGTGCTCAGCACTAGATAGCATTGTCACTGCAGGACCCCAGTACAATGGAAATGAATGGAATTACTGAGTTTGATATGATTATATGATTGTTAAGTTACTATCTGCCCTGGATAATCCCCAGACCTCACTGTGAATAGGTTTCATCAGAACAACTTTGTACCAATAAAAAGTCTCTATGAAAACTGTTAACAGTGATGTCTGTGGATTATCCAGACTAATGGGCGTACTGTCCTGGAGAGAGAAGTCGTTCAATGCTGTGAAGATCACAAACAAAATTCTGTTCACCTCCATTGTATTGGTGTGGAGGCAGAAAACTTGGATATGGATATTTCTTGACCTCAGCAAATAAAACCAAAACTATCTGTATGGCTAGATACCACTTCAGATAAGTGAGAAAATATGTTGGGTGCAGGGACCCTTATCCACCCTTCCTGGCGCAGTCTCTATTCAAACCTTACATCATACCTAAACAGTGTTGCAGCTAGTTTACTTTAATGCCAAACCACACATCTCAACTGAATACAGCATAGGAATCGGTATGATCTGTTGTAGCATCTATCTATTATTTGTGTCTTTTGCTCAGACACATGGTCAAGAAGTGTCTGATAGCTTTGCACCATGCTATTTTCAGCGCCTTGTCTATCACTCTTAGAAATGTATTTCAAAAGAAGGCTAGAAACGCACTTGAATTGTAGATAAACCATCCATTCCTCTAGGCCTCAATAAATGGCTGCTTTATAGTTGAGTGCCTCGGTATCCCTCTTTTGAAATACAACACTGTCCATTTAACAAGCGAATATCTTTTAGGCTACATCAAAGCTTGTTCAGTCTTTAAAAAACAGAAAGGACTATCGAGTCCTTCTGACCTGGCATGACAGCTGTAAGAGATTATAACGATTGAGGGTGCACTCTGAAATGGTGTTTGGATGTTAAGACTATTTAGCCAGTGACACACCATTCCAGCCCATTTGGTTTGGTGGACTCATACCGTTCCTCATTCAAAGCTTTGATGTACAGGGCCAGTTTCTGAACACTCCAATCCTAATTGCCTGTCTCACTGCTTAAGATCATTATCAGGATGGCCGTTTGAGATAATGGAGCTTTATACAGAGAGCTTCTTGCTAATCAACTGGAACTGTCTAATGTCAGACACTGCACAAGTGGTCAGTTTGTATGTTGAAAGATATATTGTGTGTTTGTGTATGTGTGCGGCCCTGCGCAGAAAAAAAGACAGCCTTCACCCAACACGGCTCATGTGTTATGCACCATATAACTCAACACACATCAATAATGTATTCCTCACCACATATTCATAATGTGTCAGTGAATTTGCAACATGACCATATTCTTCTCATCCTTTATACACCGCACTGGGAGATTTACAATGCGGATCTGTCTCCAGTGTAACTTGCACATCACCATATGGGAGACATGCAATATACAGGACAGTAGCTTACTGTGCTTGCAATTGGCTCGACAGCGCATTCTCATTTGTGCCTGTATATGCACTGCACATTCTGCACGTATTTTCAAGGTTGGCCCGCATTACTTTTCAACAAAGGACTGAGGCTGCTATAGGATTCTCCCAAGACAAATGATTATTTCATCACTTAATTATTTAATCAGGCCCTCAAGTACTTTACTGTATGTTATACAGTTAGGTGTGAAACAGTTTTCTATCAATGGATGTGGCAGCACAGTAAATGATAAGGGGTAAAAAAATCTTACATAAAAAAAATCACAGAAAAGGAAATGCAGCAGGTTACTAGAATCAAATGCGATGATTTACACAAAATATGTCCAAACTATGCATTTATTATTAGAAAACTAAACTTACAGTGACGACTCCAGAAACATCACAAAAACAATAGGGCAAAAAAAAGAACTGAACTGGCATTAATGTCCAAAGTCACCTTTTGTATAATTCCCTGTGAATAACGAATGGTAAATTACATTAATTCTTAGTAGATACTATGGAAGGGGGATACAGAGCTGTAATAAATAGTTCTCCACTCTTGTTGCTAATCAGCCAATCAGTAGTAAGTAGGAGTTGTTTGCCTACGCTATTCAAACATTTGGCAAAAAAAACAAAAAACAAATTATATTATACATTTTTATTTTTACTTCACATAAAATTGTTGTAGATTTTGGGGACTTGCTGCTTTTTCTTTTGTGTGTTTTTTTTAGAAATACTTAAATTTTTCTTTTAGAGTGCTTCTCAAACTGGGGATTGCACTTGATTGCAATTGAAGTTATAAATATATGCCTCTTACACAAAATTATTTTCTGACATTTCTGTATTTTCTTTCCTTTTGAAATACAAGATATTTTTGCTCTTCATTCCTGTTTCAATACTTTGAAAATACTGCAATCTGCAAAAGAACTACTCTAGTGTAACTGCCCACCATTCATGTTCAAAGTAAGACAAAACTTGTGATGAAGAGTTGATTTACAGGGTCACAACCTCTGGTATACAGTCAAATTTGATAATACTCACAGCGTTCTTAAAACAAGTGTAAAACACAATGTAATCACAGTGTAATCTGCTGTAAAGTTATTATCTGATGTTAGCGACCTGGGTCCACCGCTGGGAAAAACGAAGGTGTTCTTGTTAAACAAAGTTGCTTGGCTCAGCATGGAAACCGACAGTCAGCTCAGACAGACCTTCGTGACGGTTCACCATAGAGACTGGATTGATGTGGAAGCATGTATAGTTGATTAGCAGCCCATGTCTTATTCATCCTCCACAGGTTCAACGATAAAGTCAAGCACATTAAAATTCTCACCAAGGATGGCTGCTTTTACATCGCTGAGAGCCGGCTGTTCAAGACTGTGCTGGTAATGGTTTTTACTTTGTATGGATTTTTTTGCCCTATAAACTGCTGTAGCCTTAATGAGCATAATCATTTTGACATTGCACTACTTTTGCAGCACTCTCTAGAGATAAACTGCAGCATATAAGCCATAAATTTTACTTTGTTTTGTACAATGATAAAAATATATCTACTGGTGGTTTATTTTTACATTTGTGTACACACACAGAGCCACAAGGGCACGTTGTATGCAGCTGCCTGTGGTATTATATGGCAGTAGCTAATATTAGCTTGTTTCCAGCACATAAAATTGAAATGGGCAGATAGAAAAATATATTGTGGTTAGTTGCCCTGCGCAGCAAGACTTGCTCCATACTGGCTGCTGTTGTGTTGTCAAGATCAAACAAGCAGCTACTCCCTTACTAACCTTCCCACATGTCTTTGCTTTCCGTTCTATACATTTGCACACAACACCAGCTAGATTTACCCTGGTTTACTAATGCTAAAGGTATGTTTTGTTTCATTGTGCTTGTTTTACACAGGACCTAGTGGAGTACTACAAGCACCATTCGTTAAAGGAGGGTTTCAGCAGTCTTGACACCACTCTGCAGGTCCCCTATAGGGAACTGTCCAATGGAAACATGCCTCTGGCCATTACCAAGGCTGGCAGTGGTGAGTCTGCTTCAAAAGCTTCCAAGTTCCCAGAGACTCTCTGTCTGACAGGTGTAAATGCTACTAGTTAAGATCAGATCTCGATCCAGTTATAGTTGGAAGTAATTCTGAGCATTTGTTATGATGTGTTTGGAGGACCAGAGGATTGGGTTTTTACTATAGCAGACCAGATCAGATAAGTAAGGTGAGTTGTTTTTCCCTGGGGAGCTTAGACCGGCTTGTAAGGCTTTTCTGTGTGACCAAAACATTCAATAGTAACTTATATTTCCCATGTCCTCACCCAGAAACAAAACAAGCCAGGAGCAGAAAGCATTTGCTGGAATCAGTATCTCACTTGCTAATGTTTTGTCATCACAGGCCAGCTACTGTGTTCCCTTGCCTCAAAAAACTGTTGGAAAATGTCCTAGCTTACATTGCAAAATCATGCTGACAGAGCATTTGCTTGGTTATTAAACACTCAAGTGAAAACTATGTCTTAATACCCAAGGCAGTCCTATCTTTGACGTGTGAGACATGCTAGAAATATTTAGCACAGCATAATGAGCTAACATGAGTCCCTGTGGAACAGAGCAGGGTGGAAGACAGCAGCAGTTTTCCTGGGGAGACATGCCTCCTCAGTTTTGCATGGTTGATCCTCTTGTTTCATTTTCATTTCATAAAGTCAAAGACAACATTCTAGCATGTGTATAATGTCATTCTGAGTTAAATATATACACAAAACTTTAGCTCTTCAACACGTGGTATCTGGAACACGGCTGATTGAAAATGAGCTATTTGCTGTTTTTACCAGCTTAGAAGAGCAAATAGTCCTTACCTTACATCTTACCAAAGAGTAAAAACACCATTATTGCCATATGGTAATTATGGCTGTACAAGCAGAAAAGTGCAAATATGTACATTTACCATGTTATATAAACAATTGATCACAAGATACTGGAATGTGCATGTGAAATGATGCATTACTCTGTCAAACCACATTCAACTTAGCATAAAATTGGTTAAACTGCAGATAATAATGGTACAAATTCAGTAGAAATTGGCTAAATGTATACTAGAATGAAACATGATGATAGAGAGTAATACTCATTATGCAAAAGTCACTTAATTAAACACAAAAAAGGGAAATTGTTAAGCTCTACTGACCCTCCCTGTGATTATTTTAGGTTTGGCTTGTTCTGCTTATTATGCGGAAAAATCCAAAGTGGCAAACAGTGTTTTTTTCACATATGATAAACTCTGACAGACTACTGTGTGGTGAAAATCATCAATGCTGTTTTGCTTCTCTACAAAGGCAGTCTTGCTTGTGTTTGAGAGGTAACGCTGCTTCTATGATTTCAACCTGTTAGCATTAACAGGCATGAATAAATGCATCCTTGTGCTTAAGCTCAACAAGAGAGTGACAGAGAGAAGACAGAGAGTTAGACAGACAGGTTGAGAGAAAGATAGAATGTGGATAGAATTAAATGGATAAAAGTGATGGAAAAAGGAGGAAGGAGAAGGTGTTGTATGTTGTACAGATTGAAAAATGATTTGTGATATTGAGCTAAATAAAGAAGAAGCAATAAGGACAGCCAAACCTGGATCATGATATATTATCTGGATAATAACATCTGATCACAAACCTTTACACAAAATGTGATCAGGTTTATATTTGCACTTGTCAGCAAACATAGCATGTCCGATAGCATAGGAAAGAGATCTAGCAAATCTGATCTCATCTTGATTTCAATGCAATCTGCTTGCACTTGCAAGACAAAAGAGAGAATGAGAGAGACAGTGAGTGAAATAAATAGAAAGGAGCCTTGGCAGCTCACCAGGCTCGGTAGAGAGGTCCCAGTTAGGGCCCGATGCCCCAGGCAAGCACCAGGAATCTGCTACTCCAAACGTCACACTCTGTACGCTGCTCAGCTCTGAGATGGCTTCACAATTTTCCTGACAGGACATGACATTTCAGTTGGACTGGCAGCGGAGAAAACTGTGTGACAGCCGCCTGCTGATACACACCTGGGGGATACCCCTGGTCCAACTGAGGGACTGTGCCTGTTTCCACAAAACTGGGAAAAGTTTGCAAATATGATCTGATGGAAAAGAGCAGAAAGCAGCTGGAGGTAAACCGTCTTAACTTAAAGAGAGCTGTATGTGTAAACAACCACAGCCGCTGCAACAGCAGCCGAGGCAAGCAGAGGAACGCTGGAACAAAGTCAAAGTTAGCCCTTTGTGTCTGTTCGGATGTAAAATTCTGCTACATCCTTGTCCCTCTGCCTCTTTTGGCAGCGTTGGTTTCCCAGCGCATCAGGCTTCAAAGTAGCTCTGCAAGAGGTGTGTTTGTGCATCACTGCCATTCACCATGCTACCTTCAGTGAGAAAGCCTTGACAGACCCACCGTTGTCTCAGTACATTCTGGGATAGATTATTATTGCCTTAAGACGTCCACCCCCATAGACAGACTTAGTGTGGGCACCACATTCTCTGTCTGGTAAACAGCCTCTGTGGAAAGACAGATGTCAAGCCAAAACAAACACAAAAAAACCACACAAAATGGTTTGAATCTCAAAACAGACACCTCATAGCAAAGAAAACAGAATGCAAGGCTGAGCAAACAATCATATGGTGCAGAACTACTGAAAAGCCATCAAAACTCTGGAGTAATTTGTTTGGAAAAACCCCAGCCAGCCTCTTCAATTAAGTCTGAGTGAGTGCTTTACTTCTGTGTATACTGTATGTGAATGTTAGGGAAATCATTTAATATTATCTTTTATCGTCAGGAGAATCATCTTGCAGTTGTAGACATTATTGGGATACTCAGTCGTGATGCCTTAAATTACTGATTACAAGCAGATAACATTCAATTTCTCTTTCAAAATGAAAACTTTAGATAATTTATCAGAGAGAATTATTTGAAACTCAGTTTGATCATCCTAAATCATATCCAGAAGTTCAATGTCATGACTGTCTTTGATTTGATTAACATATATAACATGTAGAGTGATGTTAATATCATTTATTATTAATTGTATTTATATAGTGCATTTAATCTTTTTTGATTTCACTCACCCAGTTCATGTTGTGTACATATGTCCATATAGTACATGTGTTTGTGTGTACTGTATCTACTTCCTGCAGGTATGTGTATATTTGTTTGTGGGCTGGTCAGACAAACATTTGACACATATTGGCCTGCATTTACTTATCCCTGTAGGGGAGAGGAAGATGGCATGGTACCATATTGTTGTGTTGACAGGAGGTGTTTTTTCTCAGTGTGAGGGTCTGCTGGCTCAGATGGGGTTTCATATGGGAGCAGAAGTCTTTGGCGCTGCGGTGTGGAATCCCAGCCGTTGCCTTGTCAGGGCGCGATGCTGTGCCCAGACGTATACTTACTCCCATGCTGCTGCTTTGGCTCAGCTGGTCTGGTGCTCAAGAGGCTGTTATTGCTGATTATTATGCAGTATGACCTGGAGAAGGTTGCAGAAGCTATACTACATGGCCAAAACTATGTGGCTACCCAAACATGACACTCATGTGTGATTGTTGAACATCTCATTCAAAAACCGTGGGCATCATGCTGTTGTAACAGCCTCCACTCTTCCGGAAAAGGCTTTCCACAAGATTTCGGAACTTGGCTGCAGAGATTTGCTCCCATTCAGCCACAAGAGGATCACTGATGTTGGTTGGGTGATAAGACCTTGCTCGCAGCTGGCGTTCCACTTCATCATAAAGATGTTGGATGGAGTTCAGAGCTCTGTGCTGGCCAGTCAAGTTCTATCAGACCAAACTGGTAAAACAATTTGTTTATGGATCTCGCTTTGCGCATGGGGACATTGTCATATTAAAACAGGAGAGGGCCGTCCTCAAGCTGTTGCCACAAAACTGGAAGCAAGCACAGTATGTACAGTACAGTATGTTGTAGCATTAAGATTTCCCTGAATTGAAACAAAGGGGCCCAGCACACACCAAGAAATACAGCTCCAGACCAAAAGGACACAAAAGTATGCGGATATGGATACCCACATACTTTGCATACTCATGCCCACAAGTATGTCATTAATTACTGATTATCCTGTCCTCTCATGGGCAGTGTTACATAAAAATTAAACATATGCTCTGAATCAAGTGTTTTGCACTCCTCTCTCACTTTTCTCTCCCACCCGTTCTTGTTTTTTGCTTGTTCTTTGACTTTGCCAACTTTTCCTGTCTCTCTCCTTTACCCTCTCTCATTCTCTCTCTCTGTCAAACTTGTGTTTACTTTTCTTATGTTCTCTCTTTGCTCCCACTACGGCCTGAACCCCCTCCCCTCCTCCCCCGCCCCCCATCACTTGCTTTGCTTCTCTGTAGTTCCTCCTGGCGGCTGCAGCTTTGTTCCTCCCTCCTCCTCGCCTTTCTGGTCAGGTACAGGTACAGCTTTTCTACTCTCTGTCTCTCCTGCTGTATACCCACATTTCCAGGTTTCCAAAGATGAACTGTCTTGTTTTTCCTGTCTCTATTAAATAATGTAGTCTAAAAATGCCACTTTTATGTCACATTGCACAGACCGTACGAGTAGCCACGTGGGTAAAACCATTCATGTCAACCTCCTGTAATTCCAAATCGGAAATACATTTTTGCAACAAATTTTTAGTTACATTGACGTAAAACTAAAATTGAATAATAACACCAATGCAATCAATTTAGCTAATTAAAAGGGTTCATACATTTTTTTTGTATGGTTTCGCTTGTTAATGAATCAAAACAAATATGTAACAGTAAAAAATGTGCTATTTTGGGCATAGTATCCATTTATAAGGTGTGACTACAAGGCTAGCAATTGTGGTAACCAGTGCATGGAGTTTTTTGTGTTTTACATTAGAAAGAGCATAATTATATGCACATTACATGTACTGTAGGTACAAGGCTATTGGAAATCAGCATTAATATCAAGAGTAATACCTGCACACAGTCTCCAAACTACACAATTATTTATTTAAATATTTTAGATCTGACTGGGATTGAATTATTGGAGTCAGTGTGCAGGTGAATGCAGCAAAATGTTTTACTAAGATCCCTCTGTTTGTGTCTGTCTGTGTGAGCAGTTATGTGCATGCGTGTATCATGTGCATCTGTTAGTAGGATATGTGCCTGTGTGTGCATGAGGGAGTAAATGTATTCCTTTCATCCAACATATCTACCCAGTTGTGTCATCTGTATTTCCACAGATAAGGTAAACAAACATGTACACCTGTGTTCACATATATGTGAGATATGAGCCCTGACCTGCATCTGTCAGACTTACCTTGTATAACCTGATAAGTGCTAATGCAATGCGTGAGCTAAGTTGAACATTAACTTTAAAATAAGATCAACACATGATCACGATAACCCATGACCTCTCATCTCTACTGTTTGCTTGCCAAGCTGGGCAGCCTCACATACATTACTCCCCTCTCACCAGTGAGCCTGCTTTATTCTCTCATCTGTGTCTCTGTGGTTTTGCTATATGGTGTACATTAAAAGCAGATTTGTTGTATTGGTGAATTTGTAAGAAGTTCTTTGTCCAAACACTTAGTAGATGAGAATAAAA
This sequence comes from Thunnus albacares, assembly GCF_914725855.1. Lineage (NCBI taxonomy): Eukaryota > Metazoa > Chordata > Actinopteri > Scombriformes > Scombridae > Thunnus > Thunnus albacares. The sequence goes on from NC_058117.1 coordinate 22,211,210, forward strand.
TTAATTGGAGTGGATCTTAAGTTAAGATTTTTTGTGAAAAAATGTTTCATTCGAATTTTAAAATGAGATGAGTTAATGGTTAAGTTAATAGTTAGTCACCAACCATCCTTTTCCTTACAATTGCCCTCAATGTGACAAACCTAAGAGTTAAGAGGAGAACGTTCGTAGAGTTTAGGATTTCCAAATGCAGAGGAGAAAGTCAGTTCAAGAGGCTGACACAGGCGACAGGCTCTCCAAACAGGTTCAACAGCTTATTGTGCAGAATGGTGTGGGTGGATTTTTCACTTCATCATAATGAGTACTAAAAGCTTTTAAATTTATGGGTTGCTATATCCATAAATTTAAAATTTAGATCATCTGTAAATCATACTTTTAGATTTTTTATTAAATTGTTGTTTGGAGCATGATTATGTGATTTTGTGAGTGTGATATTTCTTGGTGGGCAAATGGCAGGAGACAGGCTCATAGCTACAACACATCAATGAGCTAATACTTCAATAGTGAGATAGATAATAGTCAGATAATAAGGAAAGGTTTCTTTGTCTCAGTGTTTTCTCCCAGGGTGGTGGGTATTGCAGTGGCACGGTATGACTTCAGCTCCAGAGACACGCGGGAGCTCTCCCTGCTGCAGGGAGACCTTATCAAGATCTACACCAAGATGTCCAACGGGTGGTGGAAGGGAGAGGTCGACGGCAGGGTAGGTCCGCTTCAGGATCCTCTTACTATGAGAGATTGTGACTGTGATTTCATTTCTTTGTGAGAAACCTGTTGCTTAACAATATATTTCATCTTTACCTTGGTGTTTTTGTCAGTGTCAGCTATGTTTTAAAAATGATTTAAACAATATTCTATATTTTTCTCGTCAACAATTCCTATGAAAGGACCAAAACAAACAATGAGCTCATTCTACAATACAGTTTATTCCTCTGTGCCTTAGACCTCTATTGTTGCCCAGAAACAATTAAAAACACAACAATAAGCCACAGTGTTGCTCTGGGTGACATGTTCCTTCATTATGATGAACATGGGCACATGGGTAGTTTATTTTCAGTTAATCCCATCGTGCTGGTGCCGTAAATACTCACCAGGGCACTGAATGCATATTAATGCGCGGATGAAATGAGTCACATGCATATAGACAGTTCACTCCTGTTTGTGTAATGTTTGGTAAAATACAATGCCAAGCTGCTTTAGAAAATAATTTGACTTTTTCAAAATGCAACCATATTTTTGTGACCTTTTTTTTTTTTTAAAGATTAATATGTTGAGCTGGGGACTGCTACAGCCAGGGAAGGGAAGTCATAAAGTATTGAGGAATGGACTAACAAATTATTGGTTTTAATTGTTTAATGGGATTGTTGACAATAAGAAAAATAAATAAAATACCAGTTTTACCCTTTAATTATGCACAATGAAAGTGAAATTGAAGAATTTCTTCTTTACACATCTATCCTACATATCCAGTTGGTACTGTATTACTACGAATCTAGACTATGTTATTGATCATTATGTTATTGTCATTGATCAACTTCTTGTACCCTCTCAGAACTTCAAGAAAAAAAAACTTTATTTTTATAAATGACATCCATCTAAGAGGTCAAAATGTCTGTGCATTAGAAGTTTGGTGTATGTATTTATGTAAATAGTCCACGAATAGTTTTAAAGCTGTTCAAAAAAGTGATCGTGTTTTGAGGTGAGGAGCCAGTGAGGGATTGTGATGTTGGTTTGGGGACCTGCATGGGAGGGGGTTTGAATTAGGCAGCGGGGAAGTATACACCTCTGAAAGAATCATGATGTCTGTGTGAAGCTCCTCACTGTTTGGTTGAAAAGGCTGGCTAGCGCCATGTGTAGTCCAGGCCAAAACTGGGAATTAGTGATGACAAGGACTGCAGGTCTGGGAGAAACGTGTGAGAAAGAGGGGAAAATACAAAAAGCTCATAAAAAATGTATGTCCAGTCTAATATTTGTGCAGTTCAGTGTTATATTGTATTTTTCTGCTTCTCAGGTGGGCTGGTTTCCTTCTACCTATGTGGAAGAGGAGGACTGAGTTTGCTGGTTGAATGACGTCCATTCAGTGTCCACTCAGAGCTGACCACCTCCAGTGAGCGCCGTGCTGCTCTGCCACTCTCTGTGCCCTGCGAGTCAGATCTCTTTGATAAAACCCAGAGACTCTGGCTTAAGAGGAAGCGGCAGTGCCCTCAAAAACCTTCTACTGTCCTCTGACAGACTCTCACACAGAGCAGATGTCAAATCACAGATTCCAGGAGCGTCACACCATATCTCGCCTCTCTGCGGCCCTGTCTGCCCCTGCGGCCCACTGGGAAGTGTATGTGCTGTTCCCCGATAACCCTCCTCCCTTCCCTCCCGCTCACCTTGTCTTATTATTGATGACTCCATTGGCTGGTGTGAGACTTGCCTTCACTGTCATCATGTTTCGATACCAGAAAGGCTCAGTCACCCAACTGGAACACAGATCCTGCTGACAGCGCAACGCCCAAGTACGCCGCCACATTGAAATGCAGGAGCTGAGGAGCTTTGACTGCTGTTGGAACACTATAGACTTCTTGGCCATTTAGACTTTTGTGTTCTCATTTTATTTTGATAAACTTCTATAAACTTTTTGAAATTCAAATGCAGTTGCTCAAGTGTAATTCGATACTCTTGAAAAAACAATGGAACTGATCTGTCATTCGCACATGAGGTATGCAGTCTTAATGAGTATTAGTGGAGCTTGTGGAGCCAGAAGTGATTTGGTCATATTATGACAGGAAAACACATCTGGAGACAATGTAGTTGACATTATGGTTGTGGAAGGTGTTGAAATCCACCGCTGACTGTATGTCTCCAAGCTTTCATTCTATATTTCTTTTAAACAACAGTTTTTATTTGAATCACCACCCCAACTTCATTAGGCATTAGATTGGTGTTGAAATTTTAAAATCTCTTTTGTTTCCACCCACATTTAAAGCAGTTGTTTCACATTTTTGGAAATGCACTTATTGACTTTCTTGCCAAGAGTTAAATAAGAAGATCAGTACCACTCTCATATCTGCATAAAGACTGGAAACAAGGGGAAACAGGTACCCCGGCTCTGTCCAAATGTGACAAAAGCTGCCTACCAGCACCTCTAAAGCTCACTGGTTAACATTTTATATCTTTTGTTTAATCCATGAAAAAACCAAAGTGTAAAAACTACATTTTTGGGTTTGTACAGGGGGATATGTGTGAGACTATTTCTTGGCCAGGTACAACAACTCCCCAGAGTTTCCACTGGTTGCACTTGCAACCTCACAGCGATTAAGACTCCAAGATTTAGTGAGCTTTGCTGTCAGTTCTTATGCTAAGCTAAGCTAATGGACTGCTATCTGTAACTTCATATTTAGTGGACAGATATGAGAATGGTATCAATCTTCTTTGCCCCACAAGACTTAGTGAATATGGTGAATTATCAGAGGGAAGAAGGAACATATACTTGGATAATGTTTCACAGAATTCCCATTTAATGGCACTGAAGGAAAACAATGCTGCACAGTGGCCTGTTTCACAATGGGGATTTGTGAGTAAACGGTGGTGGCATTCTGTGTCACTAATGTTTCTTAGTTAAACATATAACAATTTACACGAGAGAAAATGGTGATGACTGGCCCCAGTGTCATGTTAGGCATCAGATATGAAATCATCAAAGAGAAAAAATATTCACAAAAGGAATCACAAAGCCAAATAAGTTTTAGAAGCACATGTGCATGGTGGATTGTGTAATTTGCGGTATAGGTCTATACTTCAGTGTGAGCTCCTTCATCTTTTGATCATTCACTGTGGAAACCAGAAAGCCCTTTTACATTCCACAGATTTTGTGTTTACCTCAACTCTTTTTGATTTCAGAATGAATGATTCAAGGGTGATGTAACAGCTGTTCACTGTAGAGCAAGGTAGCACAAGGGTGTTAAGTGATGCTGTTTTCCTTCAAACGTTAATACCCCGCTAACCATGTGTGTGACATCAATATTTAATAAAAGAATACTCTTTGAATTGTACTTTTGAAATTTGAGGCTATTTTTCCTCTTCAGACAAATGTTATATTGCAGGAACAAAGGCTTTGCAGTTGCATCACAAATCACAGCCATGTCTGACACGGTTGTGGAGGTGCAGTTGGAGAACTGCCTCTGCTCAAATAATGGCTAAACAAACAGAAGAGACCCCTGAAAACAGTTGTGATGTAGGTACATGCAAGCTCAGTGAAGGTCTGTTTTCCTTCTAAATATGCATCTTTGAAAAAGGAAAGAAACCGGGGCCCATTTCACCAGTTTTGCAATATGAGATTATTTCCTTTTGCATTACTTTGGACATGTTCCACAAATCAAAACAAACTGCATAATATTGACCTAGACACAAGCATGCCAGAGCCCTGTAGGACTTGCAAATTCATCTGCAATTTCTGAGTGATAATCATTTGTGAAACATGCTGCTGCCACCATTTGCAATCTGCATGTAATCACTGCTAAAAAAATGCTCTGTTGAAATGGGCCCAAGACATTCAACCCCTTCCTTGCATATCCTCTATTTCAAACCATCATATTAGCTATAGTTTTGGAAAAGTAGCTCATCTTAATTTTGGATATAAAGGTCAATATGGTTATAGAAGTTAAAATCTCACTGCATGCCAGAAAGAAATGAAGAAGACAGTTTTTAGAGGTCCAAGAAATCCAAGAAAAATGGGATGGTGACAACAAATCTTTTATAGCTGTTTCTAGCGAGCCAAACAGTGTTGTAAGTCAAGCATTGGAGCTATCTGGTGTAATAACATTTAACATCTAAAATGTCTGATCTTTACATTTGCAGCCAAGTGTTTTATCAAACTGTTACAGTTAACAACCCGTCCATTCATCTAGCCTACCTAACAACATTTGCAAGTGCACTGTTTGCTACTTTATTCTGCGAGCTAATGTCCTGGACATGTGTGTGAGGTTGAGGTTGAAAACAAAAAGGAGACATGAGGGAGAAAGCAAGCTAGTTTAAATAAAATAGCTGAGCTGCATCCAAATAATTGGACATACATGAATACCTGATGGCATATGGGAATAATACAACATGACAAGGTTTGTATAATTGCCTTTAGGAATGATGTTTTACTGATAGAAAGTTTGTTGGAATGCAACTTTCGGTTTTAAAATATTACTGTAATTGCTAAATGTGCACCTTTAGGTTATCTTGACAATGAGTCAAATTCTATTTATGGATTAACATTTGCTGCTGGTAGCTTTAATGATTTTTGAGCCAACACATTCAACAGTTTCAACAATTAATTCCATGTGAGTCCTTCAGATTGTTAATGTCTGTTCAGACAGAACATGAGGCGAATTAGACATTAACTCGCTTGTCCCAGGGCTTTGTGAATCTGCTTCATAAACATTCTGGGACAAGAGGGAAAAGGAGAGAGACTGGAGGAAAATAACAGAAAGCTGGGGTTCCTGGTAAGTTCTGAGATCAGTCAGAAGCTGAGCTGAACACAAACGCAAACACACAAAGGCGTTCTCCCATGTGTGTCCATTTCTAGCTAGCTTACAGATAGCATCTGTAAAGTCGGCACATTTGCTGTGTCGGGTTGTTTAGTTATTATCAAATTATGTGTATAACCATTATGTTTACGCTATTTTTGGGGACATTTTCCTGCGATGTCCTGATGCTCTGAACTTGTTCCCCTATGGTGACATCTGTTTATCAGTTGTTGTGTGCTTTCTACTGTTTTTATTTCTTTTTGTACTTTATGTTTTTTAAAATATAAGATTCAACAGAAATGTACTGTTCAATATGAGATTGCATTTATACATTGGAGCCTCATGGTATCAGTATTCTTGTAATGTAAACACTCCCTCAGGCTTACTTTCCCCCCACTGCTCTGCAGCCTCTATAATGACCAAACTCAGCAGAGGGAGGGCTCTGCTGCACTAACAGTAACCCTCCCATCACAGAGGCAGAAAGAATGGCTCCCCTAATACTCTTCCTCTCCTTAATCTGCCTGTTCCTGTCTTAGCCAAAGAGATGAAAGGCAATGACAGAGAAGTTGGACAGCAGCCAGAGAGAGAGAAATGGGTGTACAAGGTTGCATTGAATAGATAAAGTATAGGGAGAAGGCATGTGTGTGTGGGTATGTGTGAATCTGAGAGAGAGACAAAAGACAGACAGAGAGAGAGAAGGAAGCCATGCATCATCTTCATCTGTCTGAATGATCTCCTTAACCCTTGGTCTTTGCCAGTCAGCCCCTCTGGATCTCTATATGGGGGTTAAACTGGGATTTAGCAAAAGCTGGAGCTGCCCTCAAATACGGTGAGCTCTCGATTCCTCTCAAAAGGGCTCGGCTCTCTGAAAGACTTTATCTGTAAGATTTATATTCAACTGCTGACTTGTGACCATCAACCTCCCTTACGAAATCATAAAACTACAGCTACAAAGTTTTTCTATTCAGTCATGGTACATAAAAAGCTGCCTGGCAAGAGAAAAGAGTAATATTCAGTCCTATAACAAAACCCATAAAGCTTTTGTAGCTGACATTTACTATTTAATGACCACAATGACAAGAGCCATAATATCCAGATTTGACTTAATGAAGGGTGACTCAACTAAATACTCAGCCAATAAATAAAATTTTCTTTTGATTCTAATCTGCACCTCATCTGTGTTTCCCTTCACTGGGATTTTGTTTTGCACATTTAAGAAAGTGAGACTGCCCTCATCAGGAGAACAACAACATTGATCATTTGTACAAATGGAATAAAAATGAGCCATGTTTACAACTGTCCACCCCCCAAAAAACCCACAATTATTTGTTTAAATAACATACAATTACATTATGAAACATGGGCAGAAGTGGTGCAATGTTATTATACTACTGCAAAAAGTCTTTGAGAGATTAATGTATTGGTGTAAGCAGGTGTTTAAGTTGCCCAGTATAAACCTGCTTTATAAATCCTAACCCTAACTCCCCCAACCCCTACCCCTACCTTAACCATATTGTATTTGCCATAACCACAATCTTTCCCTAACCTTAACCTTGCTGTAGTTGCCATGCACTAATAGTGAAAGTGAAATGTGTCGTCACTAAACGGAAGTGAGGGTTTTGCAGAATCATCCAATCCTAACATTCTTGTCTGGCGATAAAGTTGGAAGACAGATGATTGGTCAGATATAATGATGTAAGAATGTGAGAATGACGGGAACTTTGAACTTTGCTGAGGTTTTGGTGAAGCTGGAAATTAATGTTGGGGCAGAAACAAAAAGCAGGTATTCAAAATTAGCACACCATAGATGAAAAAGGAAAGAAAAGATCCTCCTTATTAAACTTTTACAAAAGCCTAATTTGCTGACAAAATGTAACTACACCTTAATACCATGGGTGGCAGCCCAGAAAATGCACATACAAGTCAATTTAGAGTGACCTGTTGGGTTTAGGTATGACGGCTTGTTGGAAAAAGTAAATAAAATGAAATGACATTGCATAATCATTTATGGAAATTAAAATAAACAATATTGTTCAGGAATTGAGATGTGTTCATCCAGAGCAAGAGGGAATGAGGAAGAGAAGGGATGGACGTGACCACGCTCCTCCCTCCTCGCCTGGATGGTGTTGCTAAGTCTCCATGAGGACTCTATCAGTACTACCCAGCAATTAAGATCTCACAGATCAAAGCAGTCTAAATGAGCTAATCCTCAGAGAACCACTGCTCTCTCCTCCTCTGTCTATCTCTCTCTTTCCCTCTCTATCTCCCCCTCACCCTTGTTACTTCCTCTTGACTCATGGCTCCATGTGCTGACTGCACTTTGATGCTTGACAGCGGTGGGTCTCAGAAATGTAAAATGGTGAATAAATGTGCATTAATGGGTAACACTTTCATATCCTTAATGCCAATTTGTGCAAGCTGGGGTGCATGTTTTCAAAGGTCTTAAGACATAATTGGTCATCATGAATATGTACCCACTCTATCTGATGACCACATGCAGTGCAGAGCAGGAGCATGACATAATCTTATAAAGACCATATCAACAGAAAGGCATTTTCTACAATGTTTGATAACAAGCCATATTAATACATCTAGGCCTGCATTAAAACTTGTGGTGCAACAAGCCCCTTCTGAGTATGGTGAGTTGGAACCAGCACTGGCGTGAAAGCGAGTGACAGTTTTGAGGTCAATAGTTGTTCAAAGGAGCGTGATGCTGCTAGCTGCTTAGCAGGTCGGTCATTATCACAGAAAAAGCAGAGCATCTGCCTGTGACTCCTGGGGACAGGTTTAACGAGATGGCGCTGCTCGTCATGGGGGCTGCTTTGGCAGGGCCTGTTTTTCTCTCACCCCTCTTGCTTCTTCTTCTCTCCCCCTCTTTCTCCCTCCCCTTTTCTCCAGGTCTGCCAAACAGGGATGCTTGTGTTTACTGCTGCCTCTTTCCATCAGGGAACCATTGTTTCACGGTGGGCTTTTGTGATGAAGGCTTCTGTCGTCTCTCCTTTATTTCTCCCCACTGTAACTTGAATCTCTTTGTTTTTGTGTGCCCATTGTCTGCCTCTAAACTACCTCTCCTTGTGTCCCTGTCAGTCTGTCTCTCTGACTATCTGTCTGTTTCTTCTCTAACTGCTTCTTTGTTTGTTTGCTCTTTGATTTTCTGCCACTACTGCCACCTGTGCCTCTCTTTACTCCAATGCACGAAACGACAGTCCTTGGATTAACCGATGCCACAGTCAACACTGGTCTGTAACAAATATGAGACAAATACTTTTTGTTAAAAAAACAGACTTGTTAAAATAACATTAGAAGTTGCTGGAAGTTCTGGCTTGGCAGAAATTACAATAAGCTGTCAATAACAAAGTATGATTTGAAGTTAAAGGGTTATTTCACCTAAACAAGAAAGACAAACGGGAGGTGTTTCAGCTGCATTTTTCAGTCATTCATCTTGTGCAACTGAGGGAACAGCTACACTTCTAATACAGCTGTCTACACCATCTGTGTAATAGCTTGTTTTGCCCTTTATGCACATAATTGTGACATGAAGTGCCTTTTAAGGTTTCAAGTCTATTTTGTTTAGACTTAACTGATCACTGTAACTACAGTGTTATCCTGTTACAGAAGACTGATGCTGCTGTTGCTTCACTTTGCAGCCTATCTAATCCCCTACCCTGATAATAGTAATCAGGTTTCTCTTTCTTTCACATGACAGTTAAGAAATCAGTTTACTAAAGAAAGTGCATGTAAAGACACTGCATGTAGACACGGTGTAAGGATGTACACTGGTGCGAACCTGTAATGATGTTCCAGATGCGTCAGGATATGTCCTGTTTCTAGGGTTCATCGCACGCCAACTAGGATGTGCTACAGGCGTCAATTGAAACATAACAACTGATTCGACACTCACGATGTGGCAAATGTGCATTGCACCTAATATTTCAAAGCAGTGAGCACCATAAACAATAATCATCTCACTGTCCCTGTATCAGGGGAGGCAGACATCTCATAGAGCTCATAGAAATCACAAAACCTGAGCAAATAAAACCAAAACTATCTGCATGTTAAGATAACATGGGAGGTAAATAAGAAAATATCTTTTTACACTTTGGGTTAACTCTTCCTTTAAAAACTGTGGAGAATGACAGAAACAATTATGAAAAGGGCAAAATACTACACTTTTGATACAAAATGTAATTAATAATTTACACTCATATTTGCAAATTTGTGCAAATGTGAGCCATGCTCACAGTTTCACAATCTTTGTATTAATGTTTATCAACCTTTTGCTAAATTCATCACTATCCTCTTCTGTTAACCTTTTATTGAATAAAAATACTAAGCAGAAATGACTAATTTTAACCTATAATTAAATATTTTTGTGGTTTCTTCTTTCTGGTAGCCCACGCATGGTCTAGGCCACCCATCTGGCCCAATTATAACAAAGTAAGAGATGGTAAAATGGTAAACATGATTTATGCCATTGTTTGATTTTTTATTTTTGATACATAAAAATCCATAGCACATATTGTAGAGGAGATAATAGCACTCTGCATGTGAAATGTGCTTTATAACAGGTGAAAATTGTTTTATTATCATATTCTACAAGACAAAATATAAGAGCAACGTAAGACAATATAAAAAGACATTTAAAAAGAATTAAAAAGAATTAAATAGAAAATAAAAGTGAGCTAAAATAGAAAAAGACAGATAAATCAGGAGTGTAAAAGTTACAGTGCAATGTAAGCTATTGATCAAAAGACTGAAAAAGGCAGCGGCAAACAGAGGTCTTCAGCCTTGTTTTAAAAGAACTGAGAATTGCAGCTGACCTGCAGTTTTCTTGGGGTTTGTTCCACATATATGGTGCATAAGAACTGAAAGCTGCCTCTCCATGTTTAGTTTTGACTTTGGGGACAGAAAGCAGACCAGTCTCAGATGATCTGAGAGGTCTGGATGGTTCATGACGTGGCAGCAGATCAGAAATGTATTTTGGCCCTAAACCGTTCAGTGCTTTATAAGCCAACAGCACTATTTTAAAATCAATTCTTTGACACACAGGAAGCCAGTGTAAAGACCTCAGAACTGGAGTGATATGATTCACTTTCTTGGTCTTAATGAGGACTTGAGCAGCAGTGTTCTAAATAAACTGCAGCTGTCTGATCAGTTTTTAGGAGACCTGTAAAGACACCGTTACTGTAGTACTGAAGATAAATGTATATTTATGTATATGTATGTAAGATAAATTCATGGGCAAGTTTTTACAAATCCTGCTGAGACATAAGTCCTTTAATTCTTGATATATTCTTAAGGTGATAATTGGCATTATCGTAATGTAATGTAATTCAGGTCTGGCTTGGTTTGTGGTTTTTAACATTACCAACTGAAGCTGAGAGCTGGCTTTTAATTGTTCTTCCTTGGCTCCAAAAACAATTACTTCTGTTTTACCTACGTTTAACTGAAGAAAATTCTGGCACATCCAATCGTTGATTTGTTCAATGCACTTACTCAATGCTTGTATGGGATTATAGTCCCCTGGCGATATGGTTATGTAAATTTGTGTGTTGTCTGCATAATTATGGTAACATATTTTGTTGTTTACCATAATCTGAGCTTGTGGGAGCATGTAGATGTTGAGCAGAAGAGGCCTTTGGGAGCCTTGGGGAACTCCACAGGTCATTTTTGTCTGTCTGTGTTTAAGTGGATGTCACTGAAGACTTTAACAAGTGCAGTCTCAGTGCTGTGCTTGAAATCCTGACTGGAAGACATCAAAACAGTTGTTTAGTGCCAAGAAGTTGTTCAACTGTTGAAAGACAGCTTTTTCAATGATTTTACTTAAAAATGGAAGGTTTGATACGAGCCTATAATTGCTCATTAGTGATGTGTCTATATTGTTTTTGTCTTGTATTGTCTTGATGACTGCAGTTTTCGGTCCTGTGGGAAAAACTTGAGAAAAGAGACGTGTTGACAATTTGTAGAAGGTTGGAGGCCATGCAGTTAGAAACATTTTTGAAAAAGCCTGTTGGCAGAATATTAAAGTAGCAGGAGGAGGATTACAGCTGTTGTATAATGTCCTCCAAGTTTTTATGATTGATAGGATCAAATTGTGTCATGCCATTTGAATTGAATTTTGATTTTTTTTTTAAAAAAATATTAAGTAGACACAGGGGACAACACATAAGCTGTACCTGGTATGAAAGCACACAGGAGGGTTTGTTAGCTTGTTGATGGTAGCAAACAAGGCATGCGCATCATTATTGTTTTTGGTGATGACGTCAGAGAAGAAGTACCGCCTTGCATTTCTCAGTTCCAAATTATAAATGCCAAGTCTCTCTTTATAGATGTCATAATGAACCTGGAGATTTGTTTTATGTCACCTCCGTTCAGCTTTTCGACACACTCTTTCTTCTATTCTGACCAGTGTGGCATTTCTCCATGGAGACCTTTTCTTAGCAGAGACCATCTTCACCCTAATGGCTGCAATGGCATCAATAACATTAACAGTTATAGAATTGAAATTATCTACAAGGTCGTTGACTGAGACCCAAGAGAAGGCGGGTGTGGAAGAAAAAGCCTGAATATATATTTCACTGGTGTTTTCAGTGATATACCGTTATGTGATTACTTCTGTTTGAACATTTGCGTGCACAGAGATAGCACTCTCAAAAAAAGCACAGGAATGATCAGAGAGAGCAACATCAGTCACCACAACCTCAGAAATGTTCAGACTCTTGGAGATAATTAAGTCCAGAGTGTGCCCTTTGTTGTGTGTGGGCTCTGTCACATGCTGAGTCAGCCCATAGTTATCATGAGCACAATACAGTTCTTTAATCCCTCTGTCCTGGGGGTTGTCAACATGGATGTTAAAATCACCAACAATAACTACACAGTTAAAGTCAATACAGATTATGGACAGCAGTTCAGCAAAGTCATCAAAAAGTAATCAAAAAGCACACTATTTAGGTGGCTTGTAGATATTTAGGAACATAGCTCGAGAAGAGGAATTCAGCTGAAAAGCCACATATTCAAAAGGAGCAAAATTTCCATAAGATATCTGCTTTCATTGGAGGGAATCATTAAACAAAATGACAACTCCACCTCCTTTCTTGTGCACTCTAGGTTCACTTGTAAAACTGAAGTTGGGAGGGGCTGACTCGATAAAAACAGCTGCACTGTTATCTTGGTCTAAGTTTCAGTTAAAAAAATAAAATTAAGATTGTGCTTGATGATAAAATCATTGATTAAAAATGTTTTTCCTGCCAAAGACCTGACGTTCAAAAACACCAAATTTTGTGTGTTAAAAGCATTATCTGCCCAGTTTTTTGCAACAGGCTGTGGCTGACGAGGAATGGAGGCTAAATTTGATAAATTTGCAGAATCGGTTGAGTGCTTCCTGTTTCATGGCAGATTCACGATTTTTTTTCTATTACCTATCAAGACAGGAATTGGGGGGGGGGGGGGGGGGGGGGGGCATAACTGTGACAAATGTGTTAAAACTGTCTGAGGACTAAAAGCCAATGGTGAGAGTGGATGCCAAGGGAGGTTTAGAGAAGACAAAACGGGAATACAGTGGGCGAGGTGTATGTATGTAGCAGTGACCAACTCAGGGTGACTGGAGAGGGGGTAACCTGAATGGGGTTTGTGGGGGTGAAGAGGGTGAATCCTCATAGATGGTTGTTGGGGCAGGAGGGTGGGGGGTGAAGACTTATGTTTAAAGCTTTCCTCAGGCAGGGGTTGAGGTGGCTTTCTTTCAAGGTTTCTGCTGCATTGTGTTATGTCTTCTTGGTTCGATACCTCTTGTCTCTTGTCCTTGGCAGAGGGAAGAGATGAGTGATGCAGGACGTAAAATAGATTAGAGATGAACATTTTACTCCTGACTTGTTAAGGCAAAGTCCATATGACTTAAAAGGATGTCCAAGGTCCCAGAAAAAGTTGAAATTGTCAATAAAGTGCACTGAATGGAGGTATATGCAGTTGAGAGCCATGTGTTCAGTGCTAACAATCTGCTAAATGCTCATCTCCTCTTCTGACTGGTGATAGACAGCCACTGATAAACACTGCAGCATTCAAGGAGCTGAGTGTGGTCAACAGATCAATAAAGTCTAATTTCACTACTTCATATGGTTGTTTCACAACATCATTGGTCCCTATGTGCACTATGATGTTTTTCACAGTTGGATGTTCAGCCACAAGATGCAGGATTCTTTCTGCCAAGTCAGAGACCATATCCTTGGGAAAGCAGAGTATTTTGGTGTTCTTACTGCACATGCTTTTTATATCTCTTATGGCAAAATCACCCACAATCACCCAAAAATTTGAGGCCCAGTCATTAGCTTCCCCTGTAGCCTTTTACTTTCTGATTTACTCTTAGTCCTAATCTCAGGGCACTTTTCACATAGATCAGGTCTACACCGTACTCTTTAATTTACAGAGACCCAAGATTCCCCCATGAGCAAACACTTGGTGACAGCAGCAAAGAAAAACTCCCTTCTTGAGCACAACCAGGCTCTAGTTGTCTTTATGTCCTTAAGGCATGCTTGGAGTTTAGGTAACTGATTAGTTTCATCTGGCTTCATTTATAAATATAATTGGGTATCATCTGCATAATAATGAAGATTTATGGAGTGTTTCATATTAATATTACCTAAAGGAAGCATACATAAGGTGAACAGTTTTGGTCCAAGCACAGAACCTTGTGGGTTTCTAAGGTTCCTCTGATTGGGCATAAGTCGGTGCCTGTTGAGGGAAGGGGCTGATGAATTTTAAAGAATTTAGAAGTTAGAATTTTATCATTAAAGACACTCATGAAGTCGTTACTACTGAGAGCTATAGGAATACATGGATCAATAGAGTTATGACTCTTTGTCAGCCTGCCCAAAATGCTGAAAATTAACCTCGGGCTGTTTTTATTTTCCTCTATTAATGATGAGTAATAAGTGGCTCTGGCATCACAGAGGGCCCTCCAATATGTTTTAAGACTATCTTGCCAGACTAAGCAAGATTCCTTCAATTTGGTGGAATGCTGTATCCTTTCACATTTTCACAGTGTTTGCTTTAATTTGTGGGTTTGGAACTTATACCATGGAGTCTTTTGTTTTATTATCTTCTTTTTTAAAGGGGTAATGGAGTCGAATGTCATTCGCAGTGAGCCTGTGGCACTATCAACAAGATGATCAATTTTGGAGGGACTAAAGTTAGCATAAGGGTCCTCTGTTGTATTGAGACATGGCATTGAATCCAATGCTGATGGAATTGCTTCCTTAAATTTAGCTACAGCACTATCAGACAGACATCTAGTGAAGACATTTTTGTCTAATGGTGTGTAGTCCAGTAATAGGAATTCAAAAGTTATTAAGTAATGGTCTGATTTTGTGGAAAAACTCTTAAATGTTCAGTTTTGAAGCCATATGTCAGAACAAGAATGAGGGTGTGGTTAAGACAGTGAGTGGCTTTATTTACACTCTGAGAGAAGCCAATTGAGTCTAATAATGAGATAAACACAGAGCTAAGGCTATCATTATTGACATCCACGTGAATATTCAAGTCACCTACCCTAATTACTTTATCTGTACTAAGGACTAAGTTTGATAAAAACTCTGAGAATTCAGATAAAAATCAGACTACGGGCCAGGAGGACGGTACACTATATGTCTCCCATATGTCTTATTGCATCACATGTTGGGGGCAGGCTGGAGAAACAGCCATTAGACCTCTTGAGTCCTTATACAAACAAACTCGAAAAACTCTAGCCAATACATTTCCATCACTGTAGGGTACTGGAAAATACAATTTACTGAGCTTTGAGAATTGTTCTCAAATTTTCTCAAATTTGTGCTGAGTTTATAACATTTTAAATGGTTTGGCCCCTCCACCACTACATGACTTTGTGTATACTCGCTCAGTAAGTGCTATTAAATCCTCCAGAATATCCTCTATACAAGACTGTACCATACCATTTTGTTGCACTGCATTTGGGCACTGCATTTGGGCAATCAGCTTTCTCTGTGAAAGCCACAATGTGTGAAAGACTAAGAACAAGCCTTTGAATGAGTCATAATTAAGTTTAGGTCTAGGGTTGATTAATAAGCTAGTTTTGGTCTACTAATAAACTCAGCCATATTTCTAGATATGAGAGCAGCTCCATCCAAACTGGGATGTATGCTGTGTCACCTAATCAGACCAGGTCTTCCCAAGAAAGTCTGCCAGTTATCTATAAAGCCCATGTCATTTGCTGAACACCATCTTGACAGCCAGTGGTTGAATGATGACATACGGCTACACATGTAATCACTGGCAGGGGCCAAGAGAAAACTATAGAGTCTGACATGGTTTTGTCTTTGCATATGTACACAATGACTCAATACACTTTAATGGGCATGAGACAGCCCCTTCTCCACCAGATACTGTGGAAAGGAGAGAACTTCTCCCACTGCACATGACAGGGGATCTAATTTCCTTTCCCTGCACCAGCATCCCAACAACTTTGCTTGTTGCAAGCAATGGTGGATACTGCTCTCACTGCCGGGATGGTCTACACCACTTGTGTAAACAGTCTAGCCCACATCAGCCTGTCACTCTCAGGAGCACAGCCTGGAGAAGTTGGCCCAATGTGGGCAGCGCACCTATTGAGCCGACCTTCTGGGACAGAACCCCTCAAACTTGGGGATGGACCAGGCCTGGGCCGCCAACATCTGGGTCATCTCTGCATAACATGGTGCCTAAGAGTGGTCCGGGACTATCAAGATGACCGACAACTGCTCTTGTCTAACTCTCTCCAGCAGAGGAGGCATGAGATGAAGAGAAGGGAAGGTGTAAAGCAGCCTCTTTGTCCATGGCATATGAGCGAAGTAGAAGAGATGACCGTTGGCGGTGGTAATGAAGCTGGGGCACAATGGGCAGGAACAAGCTTGCTGGAGCGACGACTCCATCCATGGAGAGGTAAGACCAGTGAGCAGATTCGCCATTGCTAAAGTGAGAAGGAGAGCAACAGCTAGATGCTGCCTTTCATACTGTGTGAGGCACACGTAATCGGTAGGCACATCCTGATTGGCCGGCTCTGTACATGCAAATTTCAGTGGGCGATTGTGTGTGATTGGAGGAGAGTACAATAGAGGACAGAGCCTGTGTGAAATAGAACTTCATGTTTCTCACTATGGAGCTGCCAATAATCAGAGTTGGTTTCTTAGCGGGTGTATCACTGAGTGGGGAGAACCTGTGAGAAACCTGACCTGGTTGGTGGTGTACCGTGGGCTTCTGCTTAGGGCTATGCTTCCTTCAGACAGTCACCCAGCCACCCTGGCTTCCCAGCTGCTCAGGAAGTGTTGGGGGAGTAGGAGCTATGCTGGGTTGGCCCACACTGGCAACTGGGGGCTGGCAAACTACAGTAGCTATTGGTTTTCCATGGTGCAGAGTCGTGCTTCCAATTCACTGAGTCTAGCCTCCAACACTGCAAATAAACTACATTTATTACATGTACCATTATCACTAAAGGAGGCAGAGGAAAAGCTAAACATCTGACACACTGAGCAAGAGAAAGCAGCGAAGAAGGTGGGCATCTTGCTGCTAGTTAGCTTTAGCTAAGTACAACATTTCCAGTCAGCGCAATACAGGCTTGTGCTGGTGGTAGGCCTCAGTCATTTAGTTCTGAGGAGGTCATAAAAGTGTTAAAAATATGGCAATAGCCTAGTCTATTTTATCTAAATAAATTACAGTTCCCATGATTTATAAGTATCTAGAAGCTGCTGGTCATAATTTCTAGTAAAAAAAACAAAAACAAGAATATCAGCAAAAGAATGCAAAAAGAGGCGAGAACAAGCAGCAAAGCATCTGCACTGTAAGAAAGCAGGAAGCAGGAAGCGAAGATAAACCGTTTTCTTCCAAGCTCTGGTAACTCTGGAACAGACTGTGAATGGTATCTTTTATTTATGGACAGTGTTGGTGTGATACATAAATAATTTCTTCAACAGGGTGTCGGGGGCTTGCGGTGCCAATCCCAGTCGGGGCTGATTTGCAATTTAGGTGTGGCACTGAAGGCCAGAAGTGCTGGATTTGGCATTGAGAAAATGTGATTGTGTGTGACACTGAATAGGATTACCATCTGTAGTCGAAGAGCCGATTGCTGCCCTAGATTGTATTGAAATGAGGGGACATCAGATTGGTTTGTGGTCGTGACAAGAAAGCAGATGTTTTTTTTTTATAGCTTTCATTTAGTGCCAGAATCTAAACTGTCCTGCTTAGAGCTGTACATGCATTTCAAATAAATAATTTCAATTTTTAATCCCAATAATTGACACTCATATACATTCCATCATCATCCTACACAAGGTCTGTAGGTAATACAAGCATAGCTTCAAATGAAACAGGGCACCTGTACCTTATGATTTTAATAGTAGACCTGGTATATTTCACATCCTTCTTTTCTTGAGCTAATGGATGGGGGCAGAGTGGAAACATTGCTTCCTGTTTACTCTGTTCTAAGAACTCTGAAAGAGCAGTAGGAAGAAAGGTATTTCCATTATGTTCCAGCGGAGGCAGCTTAACTTCCTCTTTGTTCTGTCTATTGATTCTAGTGTACTCTAACTCTGTGTGCCAAGCCAGCGAACCACCCACCAGCTGTCCTTGCGATGTCAGGGATGTGAATAGGAGTTTGATAAAGCCACAGATGGCATGCTGCTCCCTTTCCTCCATAAGTGCCATTCCTGATGTGTTGCCACATAAACGGAGTCGATACAATTTCTACCGCTGGAGCTGAAAAATTGATTAGGATGGAGAGGGCGGAAGGTCCTATAGATGTTGGCGAGTCAGAGTGTGCTTGGTTGCACATATGTATTGTACACATACAAGGACACAAGGTGCACTTTTGCATGTGTGTGAGCTGCAGGCTGTCTCATGTGATATTTAACCTCTTTTGCTGGTTCAAGGAACAAGTATCTAATACACATATCTATAAAAGTTGAATCACATTTTCCTGCACAAAAGCATCATCATTGCCATTATTTCTATTTCTGTCTTTGTACATTTTTATATGCTTTATTTTTAATTTTAATACAGTAAATGTGCATTGGTCATATTGACTGAATGATTTTTTACAGTGAGGGAAAGACTACATTGTATTCACTGATTGTTCCCTGTAGAGCTACTTTGCAAGACTTGAGCGAGACCTGGTTAGACACAATAACAAACAGACCGGAACAAGCGAAAGGTAAAGAAAAAAGTTTTATTTCACTGTAGGGTCCTTTCTGTGACGTTGTTAGACACTTATAATAAAAATCTGAGCATGTCAGTGGCAAAAACAAGCACTTTTAGTGGACAGGGTGCTATTGCCCCAAAGGATTACATTGCAGCCCTTTTTGCGGCTGCAGGCTGAGGCGCTCTTGCTCAATACTGGACCAATTTCAAAAATTGTCCCCATTGGTCACTTAGACACAAAATGATGGGAAAATAGGGTTTAGGCTCAAAAATCCCCAAGTTGCCCTTTAAGATATTTATCTTGCACACACGTAGACTACAGACTTTACAAATAAGGAATTTAAAAAAGCATATATTTCAATTTCTCATTTCAAAATCTGTTCAGAAGTATCAACCACCTTAAGTGTGGATAGTAATTAGTTTTAATTTGGTGGCGCAATCCTTTTTGCAAGAATAGGCAGCTTTTTTTTTCAAATGTTGGATCCCTTGCAACAAAACTCTCTGGACAAACAAATTGACAAGCAAATAAATAAATAAATAACATTCATTGTCAGGCAGCAAGCAGCTTTCACTCTAAGAGAATAGTGCTGCTGCTCAAAGGAAGAGAAAGTCTTTATGGAAACTGAAACTCTCCACATGGAGCCACATAAGGGGTGGGGGGTATATTGAATATACTTGATGTATCGTGGCTTGTTCTATATGGGATGTAGTAAATGTCTATATCGCAAACATCGAGTACAAATTGTCATGCAATTTTTTTAAGCTGTTGACATAAGACTCATTTTGGGGCTTTTCTTGCTCTCTCCTATGGCTTTCTCCTTCTCACAGACACAAAAAGAAAAAAACTCACATAGGTAAATACATCCACACACACTCGCCCCCCCCCATACAGACCACTCTCCTGGGCGAATGTGTGTGTTTTTGTATCTGACTGGTAATGGTTTAACTCTCCACTAAATGCTAACCATTGTTATTGTTGACCTTCTATTGACCGGAAGCTTCAAGTTCACAACAACTACACTTTCGGCCCGAGACGAGCCGGGTGGTTCTGCTTTGATTCATTTCATTATAATTGTACTTAGTACTTTATTTAGCTTTATTATAACAGTACTTTATTTAATATTATTATACCAGTATTTTAACTGTATTATAACAGTACTTTATTTAACATTATTATAACAGTACTTTATTTAACTCTATAACAGTAATAGTAATTTAGTAATAGTTAATTTAGTAGTTCAGTATTTTAGTAGTTTACAGTAGTTTAGAGGAAATTTCAAAATATCGAGAGTTATTTATATGCTATATTGCCCAGCCCTAAGGGACAGTTGAGCCAGCAGCTGAAGCTCGCTTGGTAACACGTCAAGGACGACGTCTTGTTACAAACAAACAAGCTATACTTGTGAGAAGAAGGACATGCAACCTCTGTCTTAGATTCTGAGATGTAAATCACTAAACATCCCTGGAAATCATGATTTAAATAGAGCTGCACTTTATTTATATCCACTGATGTGAAAACAGCTGTGGGAAGAAATATGAGGCACGCCTTGCGTCCCCATTTTTAGCATAAGCACCATTAATATTCAGATAGTTTGGAGAAAAAAAAGTGAAGCTGGGGATTCTATATTGATGCTCATCATATATGCATGGAAATAGTATTATTTACATTGTTGGCTGACAGAAGTTTCATTTTCAGTCCCTGTACACCACCGAGTTATGTTTTTCTACTGCTGGGCATTTCAAAGAGTGCCATTGATGAGCTGAATATGGATATTGGATCGCTAATAAGCTGAGTGCTCCAGACATGCTGCTGAGCCTCTTCTTTCCTAGATACTGTATACCCCTTGTCTTATGTTATATAACTTTCTGTTGGTGCCACCAGTGCTGACAGTGGCAGAACACAAGGACTGCTCATGTCTAAAAATGTCCTCCTAATACCCCCTCCTGAGTCTTAGAAGTGAAAGGAAGAAGGACAAGGCGCTGCTTGGACATGGAACATAAGGGAATATAACTAGAGAACAAAATCCTCAGGTCTCTCCTTTTTGCACTGAATTCTGGCCTCTGAATAAAGCCTCATGCTGCACAAATTTGTAACAAAAACTCATTTTAATTTGTTCCACTAGTGCCATATGGAAGTTTATATGTCAGCATTTTTGTTTAGCTATTTATGATTGTATTAGGAAATGTATTCATGCATATGTTCAGTAAAAATGTGCATGCTGTAGTTGCCAACTGTACTTTCTCTGTCTCTAAACCTGGTGTTGTAAAAAGAAAAGTTGCATTTAATATTCCCATGCCCATGCTCTCACAGTAAGCAGGTTGTGTAGAGGAATTATGGCGCTCATTTTCTCTCCGTAGCTAAGAATGTTGATGTTGGCAGAGTGTTGCAACTGCTCTTGAAGCAGAGCGATGGTCTCCATCCAGTTGTTCATCAACCTTTTCAGAACATAATCTGCATTTAATAGCAAGAGACTTGGATTTAACCTTAAATACTTTTTCTTATTAATAACTATATACAGCACAAAGTCAGGAGTTGTCATAAAACACCAAATCTATTGCACTAACATGTCATAAACGTAATTGTCTTTCACACACACTCATACACACACACACACACACACACACACACACACACACACACACACACACACACACTGACCCTTAAACACTGCTCTAAATCTTCCCCAACTGTTACCATGTCACCACAAACAGTCTCAAGTGTGCCACTTCACATTCTGCAGAGCCAGTTTAGAGAGTGGGAACCTTGAAGAAAACAATTAATCACAGAAGGCAATACAACTGGAATGCAGGATAGATTATGTTGTTATTTGGGGTAAAAAGATTGATTGATTTGATTCACATTTGGCATCAAGCTTGAGAGTGCAATTGACCGTCAGCTAAGCCCCTCTAATGATAACAGGGGCAGATTTACTACTTGAAATTCTTACTCATTTTTTAAGTAATGTGCCCTTGATTTCAGACAGTGGTAAACAAAAGCCTGATTTCTAGATGGTGACCATTGATTTTTGGCGATTGTAAAAAAAGCATAGTGTACTATAAAATAGTCTTAAATATTAACTTCATGGCTACATTCACGATATAGTGCTTAAAGACTGACGATGAAGCTGTATGTCCCAGGAAAAAAGTCAGCATCTTCACCAGTTGATGATCCATGTTGCTAGAAGATATGACAATTAGGAAACAGCATGTTCTCGTATTGCAGTGTAGAATTAGTAAGTCCTTGTTTTATAAGTAAAAAGAAGAAAAATGTAAGATCAGACTTGGAGAAGCAAATAAGACAGGGGTGAGATGCTTTATTAACTCCACAAAAGTATTAAATGTTTCTTGGACTCGGAAGCACTGGTAACACTGGGTTAGGTTACTACTGTACTGTAAGCTATGTAGTTAGCCAGCAGTGGAGGAAAGTAACTTAAGTGCTGCACTTAGGTACACTTCTGAGGTTTTTGTACTTTACTTGAGTATTTCCATTTTATGCTACTTTATATTTCTACTCTGCTGCATTTCAGAGGGAAATGTTGTAGTTTTTTATTCCACTAAAAATATATTTGAAATCATTTTCATAACATTTAGTGTTTTTAGTGTTTTTTCCAATAAAGATATATGTCACAATACGACAAATGTGTGCAAAATTACATATTAAATAATCAAATTCATGTTCAGTGTAATGCACTGTGTTCCAGTATTAATTATTACATCAGACGAAAATCTCCACACATGTAAATGAAAAACTTCAGTACCTAATTTTGGTAGTTTATAACTAAAATTAGCTTAGAATCATTAACTCAATTCACAGATAAGAAAATATGTTGTATTTATGATGCGATTCCATTTAAAAGTTGTTGTTCTGCATAATGAGTAGGCCACTTTTAGTGTACATTTTGCTGGTAATAACTCTGCACTTTTACTTAAGTTACATTTTGAAATCAGGAATTCTAATGCAGTATTATTATGGTGTGGCACTATTACTTTTACTTAAGTGTAGGATTTGAATGCTTCTTCCAGTGTTATGCTAACATTTGCAGCTTACATTGGACCAGATAAAGACACTGTTTAATCTTGACACTTTTTCCCTTAAGCTTTTGGTTTTGGAGCAAGTGAAACAGAAACCACCATCCACGTTTTTTATTAGCTATGGGGAGTATCACTCATAGCCCCATGTACACCACTTCATGTTGAGAAATCAAGTTTAACAGTTATGTCTAGTTATGGTCACTAAGCTATGGCTGGATAATCACCATTTGGGCAGGTTTAGTGAACAATCAACTCTTGAGGGATTTACAAATGTTGCTGATATATTTTCTGGTTGAAGTTACCTGACATAGTTGATTCCTGTGTTTTGCCATGCTTTTGTTTTTCTTCCAAAAATTATTTGCTCTGTTGAATTCATATCCTCTTCATTTACAATACAAAGTGCATTAACCCCTTTCAAATACCTCATCTTTGTTCCCAAATGTTGCTCTCCAAGTCATGAGTCTCTGTCAAAAAAGGCATTCGCTACTCTTTTCATCGACAGTGTCATTTAATGAGAGGCACTTACAGTAGACTCTAACACAATTAGGTGTTCCATGACAACCTCGGGAGGAAAATTAATCTCTCAAATGAAATTGGTCTCAGTGCTCAATATGTCACCCAGTGGGATGCGACTTCATTTCTATTCAATGACCCTCCATGAATTAAAGCTCATTTCCTGAATATGTCGCTTCACGGAGGCTCCCGCAGCAGGATGCAGGCTTTCAACCGTAGCAGCTCAGAAAACCTTCCCCTCTTCCCATTTGATTCACGGATTACATCTGATTACAGATTTGAGCTGGACACCCTCTGCGACAGCCATGCAATCTCCTTTTTTCCCAGAGTCGTCTTGTTAAATTTACATAAAGCTGATCGGATTTTGGCTTGAGATTCTTCTGATTCTCACGTTTCATAACCACAACATGGATGGGATACATTACATTAGAGAAAACAACCTTAGTCATCAAACCAGGAAGTTATTTGTTGATTGATATATTGTTACTAGCAACTGTTGCTTCAGTGAGTGGGTCAACGATTGGCCTTGATACTGTAGCTTTCAAAAATCTTTTAAAATGACATTCAGCTATTGTCATTGGCTTGTACCTATCTACAAACAATACACTGTTGCACTCTACACATCTTGTCTCAAATGTCATGTTACTACTTAATAAAATTACTACTATTCAACAACAAGACAAAGACATGTTTTTTTCTTTTTCCCTTTGGTGGAAGTGTATTGTGTAAGTGTGTATGTAAACATAGTTTTGACAGCAGCTCTCAAATGAAGAGAACTATGTGCCACACAAGCAAAGAAATAATACAACCAAACTCCTTATGCACTCATAGTCCACATCTAGGACAGGTCGGCAGCAATAGAAAACAAGTAATACATCTTTTTGTTCTGCGTAGTCATGAAAATATCTGTTTTATACAAAAATTAAATACAGTTACTGTATGTTACAACTTCTTTTTTTCCCACACAGGTGAGCTCAAGCATGACTACAAAGCCTCTGAAAAAGAGAAAAGAAAAAATCCTAGATTGGTTCTTGTCAAGGGGCTTGATAATAATACATGTGCAGCATTTGGCAAAACAACAGACACCCTTCAGCAAAGTAAAATCACCAGAGTCACCAAAGCACAGGAAGGAGAAAGTGAGGGATAAAGGGAGGAGTCAAGGAAAGGGAGAAAGGAGAGAAGAACAAGTAAGGAAGAAGGCAGTGAGGCAAGATGTTTTAAGATGTCCCCGTCCACGTTATCATTATTATTTATTAATATTATTGTTATCATTATTATTATTATTATTATTTTCATAATGTCGTGTCTAGTTTTGTACAGTTTGCTCTCAGAATGTGGGTAGCTCTAGAAACCTCTGGGTGGTGTCTCCAGTCTCCTTTAATGAAGTATCAGCCAATGGCATAATCACAAAGCGAGGGCTCCGACCGTTTCCTCTGCGAGATTATAAGACAGCAGTGACTTCACCAAGCCTTTCATAAATCCATCTAGCATTCAGTATAACAGATCAGTGCACAACCTGTTGCACTAATTACACTTTCGCCCACCACTGCAGCCTTGGATATACAAAAGAGTTGCTTATATTGTATGCTGAGCACATTGTCCACACATCTTTTGTCATTCATGTCCTTAAGGTTGAGAAGTCAGTCTCAACGTATGTGGTTTTAGGGTTTTGGTTGAGGATGGGAGACCGTTCAGGTCTCTCAGCAAAGGGAAACAATCAATAGCAGGAGCACTATGAGGGAAAGAGCGAGCTGGCGACTGATCGGGGGATGATGGAAGGAGGCCCGTCCAGACAATTGGTCATCACACTCCCCGGGGCCCTGGCAGCGAGCTCTCTCACACAGGACACCCGTGAAGCCGGGGGAACAATGGCACCGCTGATGGTGGTGGCACGTGCCACCGTTCTGACAGCGCAGCATCGCGTTGTCACACACCCGAGCTGCGGAGACAAAGCAAAAAGTGCAGGGGAGACAGGAAGAGGTGATTAATAGATCACTCAGTGATGGGTCGGAAGATAACATCAACAGGCAGGTTCACAGGGCACAAGCTGCCTCTTCTTGTCCTGTCTGCATCGCTCTGTGTCCTTAGAGCATAGCTGACTCATTAGGGAGGGTGAAGCCAAGGACTTTTGTGGAGGAGTGCAGAGAGAAAGAAGAGAGATAACCAGGGCGCATATTGTATGAATACTAGCATGCAACCTTTGAAAACCCTTTCTATAAATGATTGTTTGTGACAAAAGAACATAGACAGACATTTTATGGATTTATGGATATTTTTAGGAACACTGCAGGGACTTTAGAGCAATAATCCTTGCAAAACAAAAGAGCAAACAAATCATGGCAGTGATGAGGTGAATTAGTGAATCAAAGGATGCCAGAGTATTGTGAAACAGCCCCTCTGTGTAGGACAGTCGAATTAAATTTTGCTTCTCTCTGGCACAATGACACTCAAAGAACAGACAGGAGAGAACATGGGATGGATACCTGGCTCCCCTACACCACCATCACTACCTTTGATATGCAAATATAGCATTTCCAGGTAATTCACCAATTGCTGTTATTTTCTTCTCTGCGGTTAACCATAAAACAAACAATACAACACTGTTAGAAACAAAGGATGTCACATTCAGAGCTGCATTATTTCTTTGTTTTGATATACAGTAGACTGATTAGGAGTACATAGGCTAATATTCACATTTCCAGACAAAAAACTCACAACTCAATTATCCCAAGAAGCCTCTCTGCTGGCAGAGGTGAAATCCTGGAAGAGGTAATATTTGCCAAGAGATTTCAGTGTAATTGGATATCTCTCCCTGCATAAATAGTAATCACATTTTTTGGTTCTCAGTAATGTGGCTCATGCATCAGAATAAACTCAACAAATAAGCATTGCTTCTGCCAAAACTGATTAAAAGGGCATTGGTATTGCATTTAACTCCTCCTCACACACACACCACTGCTGGCATGTGTTTTAAACAGAGATGCCACACGTGGATATGGAGTTTTATCATCAATGTGGAATTTGTATTAATTTTGTGATGAAGTGTTGCTCTTTTGGTCGACTTTCCTTGCTACTTCTACCTCACTGAGTGAAATCCCAGAGCCTTTTGACCACCCTGAGAGGTATGGAGTGCCAGCTTGTTGCATTTAACCGCTTTTATGCTTATAGAAAGATCAGTGGTTATAGTGTTATAAAAGATAGCAAAGATAGCAACTTCTTCTTGTCAGTCAGACCCCTTACTTAAAATGCAGCAGGTCTTGTGGCTGCGTTGGATGATAAATTCCTCCCTGTATGATTGTTGAACACTGGAGTAAGATAATGAGTCTGGCAACAAGCCACTGCTCTTTTATTCAGAGAGTGACACCAAAACCTGACATTTACCATTGATGTCTTAGATTAAAATTGTTTTGCAATGAAATGTCTTTGAATCAGTGCTGAGAATATGATATCATGAGGCTTCTGTTTGGGCTAAACACAGAAAAACTGAAAACAGACAAATGTGCAAATCATACGAATGATTGTTATGAAAAAGCTGTCTGCATTCATTTTTCCTATAAAGGGCAAATCAATACTGAACAAGAAAAATAAGTATGTTGGAGATGCTTTGAAGTGCAATCATCTGATTTTTGATTATTTCAGTCCTGCAGCTGTGAACACGTTTAGATTAGAATGACTATATTATTACTGGGTGTATTTGAGGCTGGCGTCAACCATTGCTGATAAAGTCAGCTTTCCTCTTTCCCTTGAAAAGCATGCCATGAAGTCCAATCATTTCTGAGCTGATATTTTGCAGAAAAGTACAATATTTGGCAATTTCCTGGTGATATTAAGTAAGAATGTAATGATTATACTTTGATTATAATGTTTATAATCAAGCCTAATCCTAACCCAAACCTTTGCCAAACTATTGCATGCAATAGGCCTTTATCAAGCACGTAACATTAGGAAAAGCACTAAAATATATAAAATACTAAATAAATACTAAAATGAAGGACATCTGAATTCCATTTAGCTGCTTAAGTTTCAGAGTCCTGGTATTGTGCATGTTGGCTCACTGTCACACTGTCATGACTTACAGGGACATTTGAAAAGAACAGAGCCATCAGGTAACACCTGTGCTTTTCCTGCTATAACAAGTCAAAATTACTGCTGTAAAAATGGTCTATTATAGGCCTGAACCTGGTGTAAATATATCTCAGACCCTATCAGTGTTTGTCCAAGTTGTATACCTCTAAAACACTCATGCCCAACTAAATTACAGTCTTACTGGTGCAGAAGTGTCTGTACTTGAACTTTGCATGCATCAAAATCAGCTCCTGAACCACAGAAAGCAGAAACCTGCCGCTGCCTGGTCCTCAGTGGATTCAAACATTCAACATGTTGGCCTCCTGACTACACCCCAATCAGTAATGTCAAAACAGGTTTCTCATTTTACAGCTAATGGAGAACACCTGCTCTGTGTGTTTTGGGAAAGATTTCCATGGGATCGACTCAAGTCTCCATTGTCTAGTCTATACATTAACGTTGTTGCCTGTGGCCGAAGGATAATCTGTGTGTCCTCCAGCGGACCCTCAGGACCATTGTCTTTCTAAAAGCATCTGCGGCCCAATTAGTTTGCTTATGCAGAAGCTTAAGCCTGCGGTGTCTTTGTGGAGCCACTGCAGGCTCTGTTGTCATGACAAAATAACAGTGTAAAATAAGCTAATTGTTCTGTGTCACTCAGAAAACTAATCTCACATAGAGACTGGATATATGTGAAATAAAAAAGGTTTGGCCTCTTCAGTTGTCTGTTACAGACAATGTGAACATGTCTGTGTAACATAACATAGTGAGACAAATTTGTGGGTTGAGGTTATAAAAAGAAAACTGACTTTACTTGACACTGCATGGTGTAAAAAATGATGCACTTATACATGCATAGCAATCATCAATATAACTAATTGTAAATGTAAACTATAAAATCTGATTATTACACTATGAGATAGATAAAACTGAGTGTTTATGGGAACAGAAAGAGTGTTTAAAGGGGCATATCTGAAATTTAGTATTGCACTTCCATAAAATTGGGGGACTTAAAATTAAATCAAAATTAAAATTGAAGCAGCAGAGCCTGAGATACAATATCCTCACTTTTAGTCTTCAGTATAGGTCAAGCTACCAAACCCTGGATCCTACATTTCCCATAAGGCAACTCTAAAAATGTGTAGTTTCCAAGCTCAAGCCAAAGAACGTGATGTGTAAAAGTGAATCTACCTTCATTTTTTTGTTATTTTGAATTATTGTAGTGACAAATGTTTCCCTGTGTGACATCACTCCCTTTCAGACTTTTGCTGGCAGCAAGTGAGAACACAGCAATTACAGTCTTGGCTAAGTACAAGCATACTCTCTCTGGGACATATGTGCACCTCACACCTCTGTCAGATGTGTGACGTTTTAGCAGTATAACTGTTATGACAGATCCATCCTTGAACCGTGGTGTTGCACGAAGCAACATGGAGAAAAATTCACTAGAGCAATAACATAATAGTCATAGATAGGAGGGACAAAGATATGAATTACACTACTGATTGAATTATTGTGTCAGTCAGAACACATTTCATCTACTATGATACTGAAGTACTGGGTGTGCTATTTCCTCTGTTGTGACTTGTGTCTGTTTATGTCCTAAACATACTCAGACAGCTCTCTAATTCTCTCCTCTCAGTGAACTTTTGATGTCCCCAGATACTCTGCAACCGAAGTCCCTGAGATACAGAAAATCACAGCATGATATCAGATTTAAAGTTACAAATCGATGTCCTGGATCATAGCTCCTGTCACTCCTTTTTATTGGAAGATCTAGATCTTATATGGTAGAAATAAGTTCTGTTGAATAGCCAACTCTTTAAATACATCAATTCATATCAACAGATCTGATATTACATGAATCACTGACTTTTGTTGCAGCCATGCAAAGACTGAAAGGTAGATTTAGTATTAAAGATCACTTTTTTTCACAGGATAGACCCTGCAGTACCTCCATTTAATTACAGGGAAAATCATATTTTTAGCAATTCATTTAATATTTTTAAAATCCCTTTATGACTATAGATCCACCAGTGCAATTAACTATAACTGGAGACAGTTTTCAGATACAGGATCTGCTAATTATATGCTCTGAGACAGAACAGTGTTGCTTCAATTACACTGGATCAATATCTTTTGCCATGATGTCAGTGTAAGCTGAAACCCGCGTTCAGCCATGCCTCCTGTTATCATATTAACATGATGGCTTTATCATTAGTCATGACTTGGGGCTTTGATGCTCAGTATAAATTGTCAGCTGCATAGTAGCATTTGGCAGCTGCAATTATACTAAAGTATCCAAAGACAGAAAGAAGCCAGATTTTTCTTTTACTAAAGTACAAGGTCTATTTTAGCAAACGCTTGTCAAGTCAGATTTGGAAGATTACAAATTTGATTGATATCAATCTGATGTCTGTGGGATAAGTATGGCGCACAGCTTTTTAGCTTCGCATAAGGACTGGAAGCAGGGGGAAATAGCTAGCCTGGCTCTGTCAATAGTTCAAAAATATGCCAACCAAGACCTATAAAGATCAATAATTAAAACATATCTCTTTTGTTGCATGTAAAAATGGCAATTCTGATTTTCAGAGGGAGTTACGCACTGTAAGTATTTCTCTACAAATTGACTCTCTGGAGTCATGACCACTGTTTTTGACGTGACCAATTTTAGAGGTGCTGGTAGCTATATTTTTGAATTTGGGCAGAGCAAAACTCACTGTTTTCCCAGCTTCTAGTCTTGATGCAATTTTCCTCCTGGCTCCAGCTCTCTACTTATCACACAGACAAGAGAATAGTATTGATCTTCTTATCTAAGTCATGGCAAAAAAGCAAATGAATATATTTCCCACAATGTTTATTATTATACAAACGGCTACTTTTTGTGATCATTTCAATAACTCCACAGAAGTTTGCAATAAATACCTCAAGAGGTGCCCTGTGAAATGTTTAATTTTTCTTCGTAGACACATAATCATTGGTGCCAAGGAGATGTCGTTAAGTTTTTTTTCTTTTTGCACTTTCCAGCAACCACATTTTCAATAAAACCATGTCCAGGCTGAGATTTTAGTAGCTTGCACTTAAATCATGGCACCAAAGCTGAAATAAATAGAAACAAATAAATAGAAAACAATTAATTGCCACTTTTCTTTGTTTTTACCTGCTGGTCAATGCGAAACAAGACATATAAGGATGTCACTTTGGACTCTTCGAAATTTTGAGGGGCATTTTCACTGTTTTATAACATTGTATGACAAACTATTAATTGATTAATTGAGAAAATAATTTGTAGATTCATTTATAATAAAATATAATTTGTTGCAGCTCCACACTTATCACTGCAAATGCTGCATAACTTCCTTGTGTTTATTGCCAAGATATTGATGTTGTATAAAATGTCACCTCTTCGCTAACCTCAGAACTGGAGGATTTTTCCATGGAGTGTAAAGAACTGCAAATGTAAGTGCAGAAAATGCAGCACACCTACAGGTAAAAGCTTTCATGAATTTTGTGTAGGTTAGATTGATACTGTGTTCTGACACTTTATATGGAAATGATGCAATGTTACACAGGAAGGCGGAATTATTTGTAATCCACTCCAGTGCAGTAGCTGGTTTCTTTCCACCTCTGACTGCAGTAAACACTGGATTATTTTCATAGGTGCATCTTGTGCCTAGCTTTGTGCAGCTAGAAAAGGGAAGAAAACAGCCTTTCCAAGATCGTGGAAATACTGAGACCTCTTTTAATTTTTGTCTTCTGGCTGTGAGAGCAGTGGTGCAGATGCGACTTAACACTCACTACACAGGATATCTGGGGCTGAGGATTAGCTGGAGATAGCTCGAGATCAATCTACATAAAACCCCCTGGAGCCTCTTCTCTCCTTTCCTTTCCTCTCCTTTTTCTCTTTCCTTTTTTTCCTTGTGAACATGGCAGAAAGGGTGCACCCCCAGAGAGCATTCTGGGTAATTAAAAAGAGGGCATGATCAAAGAGGTTAGGAGGCTGTGGACTCAGTGATCATGAGGCATGTGGTCCATTCCCCACAGTGTTCTCACAACAAAAGGTCTGCCTTGTAAGCACCAGCATGTGTGTTGTGTGCATGCAGGATGAAATCATCTGGGCTTTGATAAAACAACTGACTGTATACCGCTATTTGCATGTGCTGTGCTTTTGTCAAATTGCCAATCAATAAACAATCAATTCTTTCTATGTATTGTCAATGTCATGCTGAAGTTACAAAGCCTACAAGCCTACCTTGGTTACGATTTGCAACACCAAGAGATGAAGCATTTGCTCGATCTGTGTAAAAATGGGAAAAGTTATATATTACAGTGGGTTGTCATATAATTCATACTGTTATGTAGTTTAAGCACAGGGACAGCATGCATTGATTCTTAGTTTTTTTTTTTTTTTTTTAACAATAATCAGTATGCCATTTGTGCTGATTTGCCCCAGAAATATTGTAAAATTTTTGGAGTGTTTGGAATAAAAATGGGCTAATGTAAAATACTCTGCATGCAGCTTAAGTGAATGTATTTTCCACAAGACAAAGGTAGAGACATGTACATATGGTGGCTGCTTTTGTTATTCGGTATAAGGAGTCACCTTCAGGCATCAACATGCGAAGGGATGCATGGTGGGAACCATGTCTTCATAAAACATCATTTTTTTCTCTGGCTTAGGGCTAATATCTGTCTGTGCACTTATAGCAAATATTCTAGTGTGGATTGGAGAAATGACTATCCGTAGTGCCTGGGCTTGCTGATACACAGGCCCAAATGTGCAGAATTCTTGTACAGTATTTTACAGTATTTTAGTTTAGCTAGTGTTTTTATAGTTTCAGCTCCTTAACTACAAATTGTGTATACCTAATAGTACTGGTGACAATTTTTCAAACCATGCTGCAGAGTTTTAAGGTATTTTTCCTATGTTACATGTATCCATTGGTTTCCAGTCATTCCGTACAATATATAAACAAAAAGTAGAGTTTTGTACTCAATTTAAATGCTACAATGAGTTGTGTAATCCAATAGAACACACTCCTTTGTCAGGAAGTACCATCTTAAACAAATTAATGTGAACTTAATTTTCATGGTAAATATAAATGAACAGCTCACAAGAAGGCAGGAAAATTACATTCCTAAAATATGAAACAAAACATCATGGTTTGCAAAATTGTTAGCAGGAAAGTGAAGTATAAAGGATTTGTAGAAAATTGGCTTAAACATGCAAAATTAGTCCTTTAAAAAAATCTTTTTGTTTTCTAAAACTAGGCAGATTTTTTTCATCATCTTCCCAGGATACCACTTTAAATTTCTGTTCTTGAAACAAGTTGACATGCACTGGAGAAAAGTAAAGCTGTCTCACACCATGCATTGGTTCACTTCTATTCATAAAATGTATGAAATGTATAAATGCATAAATGCTTTGATAGGATGGATTTTTTGTACTATGGAAAACATGATGATGAGCGAAAATGATAATGCAAAGCACTATTTTTCACACCAATATCATAAATCAAACAAGAATTAGTCATCACTGAGGGAGGAAACCATTAGTCAGCATGCCAATTTATAAAGCTTGTTCAACTTACGCACAGGTCCATGATTACTGGGAATACCTGCAGAAAGAGCAAAGAAACAGTGTTTCATTAAAGCTTGGAGTCAACATGCATGGATTTCATTTTACTCTTGAAAACTGCAAGAAAACATTTTTGTTTGGGTTGTTGAATAATTCAGTGCCCACCAACACTTATCCACTTGGTCTCCACTGTGTCCACTGATTAACAGCGGCCACGGCTCTGCAGAGAACCTGACCAACACCCGCCTTCTTCTGATGATAATAACAGGTCTTCGAGTGATGAAAAGTCAACAGAATTAGAGCTCTAACTATACAAAAATACTTTTCATCAGCGTTTTCATTTATATTTGGAATAAATAGTTTGTTTTCCTTATTTGCTATTGGCTCATCCAAAAAAGGTAGATAATGACCATTTTACTGTATCATCTTTGAATCAGTGAATCTCTGAATTAAATGAATCAAACAGCATCTGCAAATAATTCATAGTTTTGCCTTCTCTTTGACCTTCTCAGTGTCAGGTTAGTAGGATTTCCAATATGTGGAAAACTGAGAGCCAATCAAAAAACCTAAGCATCCCAAAAACAAGTTAAAAAACTGCAATTTTTGATTCTTTTTACAATCTTTATCGCCTTGTCCCTTTGTAATTATGTTTCAATGGGGTTTTCATTTTGTTTGCACCCCATTCAACACTTTATCAACAGTTTGGGACTGTCTCAACTATTGGCAAGTGCACAACACTGCAGCAGGAAAATCACAGATTTTAAGCTCCATAAAAGGGACATTTGAAAGAAAGCAAGCAAGCCGCAATTCTTAACCAATAGTTGTTCTGCCTGAGAAATGGAGGGCAAACAATCTTGGCCTTTGAAGCATAAACACATTCTACAGTCTGATCAAACTCTCAGCCCCAGCCCCTCTTAACCTGTGAACCTGCTTTGGAACACAAGATGAGTTGACGCTCCCTCCAAAGTGGACTGTCAACATAATTCTCGAAGTGATTCCTCTTCTGCTCGGCAGGCAACTTACAGGATTTTCACCTCCTTCTTTTAGGGACAGCATGGATTTGAATCACTCTCAGTCACTCTCTGCTGCTGACAGCTATGGCCCATAGCAACCCAGTGCTCCATTTTGGGCTCTAATTTATTAGATGAAGGGTCATGTATGTCCATATATCTGTATGTGCATGGATCTGAATATGTAATAGACCTCGCCCTGTTCCTACCTGTGAGATAAATGACTTCCATGATTAAAGAGGAAGACTTGATGACAGATGAAAGCTATTAAACCATAATTACATTTTGCACGTTCAGCATATTTGTCTTGATACCAGGGCTGTGTGTTTAATATCCTCATAGGAAATATGAGCTTTACATAATGGATAAAGGCATGTTACTGGCCACGGCGTTACTTATGAGAGAAATAATAATAATTCAAGACAAAAGTGTGTTAATTCAACACCTGGGGGACCAATATTGTTACGTCACTTCCATGTGCAACATTATTGCATTTTATGCCACTGCCAAACAAGTGTCTAATATTGCTTTTGATATGGCTAGACCTTAGTTTCATCAGTTCGGTGCAGATGCGGCCAAGTGTTGGATTTTTTAATAACGGCCTGTCAATCTGACAGTGAGCACCACATTGCAGGGAGACTCATAACACAGAAGAGGTGCAGGGGTAAATCTAGCAATATCTCCTTAGAGTTCACAAACATTCCCACAAACAAACTCCCACACATGATCAAATGTGTTGCATGTACATGACCACACACGCACATACAGTTTGGTGCACATACATGCATACACAAACACACACAGATTCAGAAGACTTATATAAATGACTCTGCAACCCCGTGATTTATAATCAACAAATAGCCCTGGGAAGAGCAAGAAGAATCACTGTTACTGCTCAGATTTATTCACACAAAATCAGTGGATCAATAGCAATATCATATCTCTGTACAAATCTAATCAGAGCACCATGTCTGAGAATTCAAGTCAGACAATCAAACTGAGCATCTGAAAAACCTGCTGTCAGTCCCAGCAGACTGTTGCCATGAGAGTTTCTGACTGCAAGGCTGAATCAGTGTGAACGGAGGACCAGAGGGCTAGATCTTCCACCATCTGGCCTCGCCTGGCCGTCCACCACCACATCCCTGAGTGGCTGTATTAGATTTATTGAGGCAATGAGCCCCCTGCCTCAGGCATGGGATTTGATAAATGTGACTCAACTCTCGTCCAAGATTATAATGGGGATAATGCAAAAGAGCACCTTCTGCCTACGAGATACCATGTGAACAGGCAGAAAAAATATCCAGCATTAGTTCACACTTGACATGGACTTGAGGTACAAATGCTAAATACAGTGATAAAATACTGAAAGCGGTGATATTCTCATTAATGAATACAGAATGAATGAAACCACAGCTGACCAATGACTCAAAGTCTTAATGGACTTGTGCAATGTTCGGTTAGTGACCCAAAATGACTTATCAGGGTTTTCTAATCTATCACCCCTATGGTTAAACACAATATGTAATTTCTGCTGCTAGGGGTCTCTCAATCAAAACAATAACAAGAGATGGAGTTTGATGAAGTTGAAGCTGTGTGGGATCATGGGAATTGTTGTCTTCATTGTTAAACAACAGCTTCTCCCAGTTAGGATTACTTCAGTGTTCATTGTTCAGGAGGTTTTTACCAGGGGCTGAATTATCCTCAGAGGTCTCCTCCTCTCCAAAACAAACGTACACAGGGATTATAACCGGTAAAAACACTGAATGACCCAATCAACAAAATGTATAACATTGGTCTGGTTGTTTTTAGATATTTTAATGTGGAATAGTTACATATTATAGCTTTAAGAATTGGTTAAGTTTAGGAAACAACAATTAAGTTGGACCTAGTATTCAGAACTTTTTT
Organism: Thunnus albacares; assembly: GCF_914725855.1. NCBI lineage: Eukaryota > Metazoa > Chordata > Actinopteri > Scombriformes > Scombridae > Thunnus > Thunnus albacares. Next base: position 22,246,981 of record NC_058117.1, read on the forward strand.
GTCAAGCTCCTTGGTTAAGGTTGGGAGAAGATCTGTGGTCATGACAAATGGTTAGAAAATGACTGTAGTTAAAAGGAATCAAAACTGAAACATCATAACATGGACCTCTGGTCTGTGGTGTTGATGTTACACCTTTTGGAAGCTCAATCCACCCTGACCTCCTCCTAAGAGATGTTCAGTCTTGTAGTCAGATCGCAAAGGTTTGCTTATCACATCAACGTAAACATCAGTCATTCTAAGAATTTTAACAAACCACCAAAGTTGTGGTTTTACTAATGAAGACTGAAGTCTGATATGATGTTAACTATAAGTCTTCTTACACAGTAGGAAGCTTTAAATCTACCTTCCAAAAGGAAACAAAGAAGAAACACTAGTAGAACACACTCCTCCCAGCCAAAGTACATATTGTACAAAAAACTGTACAGCCCAGAAGCATAGAGCTAATGTGATAAACAGGTGCAACGATGTCTCAAAGGAAAAGAGAAAAATAAAAGGTATGATATTTCATTGTCACAACATTCATCAGTTACCAGTGTCTCTTGAAGCCAGACTGATAAAAGGTGTGTTGCTACAAGCCATGCAGTATTTCTTGTAAATTCGCTGCAAGGCCAGTCTGTATGCACTGAACATTAGAAATACTTATATACTTACATATATTTGCAGTTCCTTTTGGTATAGGGAGGTAGGAGCCCACACTCCAGGCTCTTCCATGGTAGTGCCTCTTACAGCGGCTGCAGTCTGGCCCTGTGGTGTTATGTTCACACTCACATCCCAGCTTCCCCTTGTCAAACACACAGCTGTTGGCATGCAGGTTGCACTTGCACCTGAGACAGAAAGATAACAACAAAAGATGGAGACATGAATAGGCATCATTCTGGACCCTTTGAATCAATACCTTCTGGAGGGGATACACAAAGTTTGCCCTTCCTGCAGCGTTTATTTGTGCCTTTCAAATTTTTTGACAGGGGTAAATTGAAATCCTGGTGGGTTATCTGACTTGGATTGTGCCTCCACAAAGCTTCATTATGCTCGCCTTTAAAAAAACAAGGGCTCATTTGTCACTGCCCCCGCGGAGAGAACGGCGATGTGAGTAAGGTCACTTTTGCCACTCTGAGAGCTAAATGAAAGGCACTCTGTAAGATTTGCTAATTGAGCACAAAACAGGGATCTGATAGAGAGATGATAGCACAAAGAGAAGCTGCATAGCCTGTTAATTCTCTTTTTTCTTTCTCTTCAAAGTCACTGTGTTATTTGGAAAGGGAGCCTTCAGGCAGGAAACCCTACCGGTCAGCAGAGCTGGTTTATTAGACAGAACCGTGGCAGACCTGACAGATGCTCCTGACAGGAGACGGGAGAAGGCCTGACGGCTTTCAAGATTCAACCAAACCCACCCTCCTTTTGACCACATGGAACAAGTGTGCTTGTATTTCCAAGCTTGTGGAAAAAGAACAAGTTGGTTGCAGTTTGAGACTCACTTGTGTCGATCTAACAACCTGAATGAGCAGTAAATTGGATGTTCGCAGAATATAACCCTTTTCATTTTGAGGATTGTGTTTACTCCCAGTGAAGCTCCACAAGAGCCAGAACAGGCTATGTTTGTTGTATTACAGTTTCATATTCCATGTGTATTCCAAATATAATTCTCCATATTTGATTTTACTCCTAAGTGGGTAAGGGAAGGGGGGGGGGGGGCATCCTCTGGAACTGATACTCTACCCGTCCCCAGGGCTTCGGGCTGCTCATGGTTTCACATCATGCCTATGTTTGTTTTTACAAAGTGCTTCCGAGGGAAGATTTCTCCCGTTTGAGACAGAAGAGCTGGGTATCTGTTGCCTACATCACCAGTGAACATGAGACAGAGAAATGACAGCAGCAGTCAGAAATACATCCATTTTAATTGACTTCCTGGCCTTACTGTGACATCTTACATTAATGATAGATAACTGCGGGGAACAAGGGAAACTATACCCTGTTCTATTTAGCTGATAAGTGGCAGTAGAAAATGAAATGAGGTCTAGAATATATATATATATATATATATATATATTCTAGACCTCATTTTCATATATATATATGTATATCTGTCTATCTATCTATCTATCTATCTATCTATCTATCTATCTATCTATCTATATATATATATATATATATATATATATATATCATTTATTTGAACTTGTCTTCTTAAAATTATGTTTCTCTCTAAGTTTTAGAGAGTATTATGAACCATTTATTGAGTGTTTGTATCTTAATAAACAGTAAAAATGTACATTAATGTGTATTCTATTATAAACATTAATTGTTTGTATACACCACATAAACGCTAAGTAGGAGAGGTTAAAATAAAATGTTACCCCAACAGGTCAAAATTAGTCAAAATTAATTTAAAATAAGTAGAAATGTTGTATTTTTGAAGAGGCATTGTTAGTAATACTTGAAATCCATGTGTGATGAGAGGTGCGCACTTGGTGACAAAAGTGCCCAAAATAGCAGATTGTAACATCAGAACCAGAACAGTTGAAAACAACTTCTGAAATCTGTTTATAAAAGAAAATCACCATCTTTCCTCAGGTTAAGTGCTGTCTTACAGTATTAGCAGCCATAATGGCTGCAACTGAATACCAGCCCACATTCGCAGCAACTAAATGCTCCTGCCTCTCACCATACATTCCCCATAGTCCTTAACTTTTGAATCAATTAAAGTCCCTGCTCCATAAAATTAATGACTGGGTGTAGCTCTTCTGCCATGCAGACAGCAGCAGCTCCCTGAAGTCAAGAGCAATGAGATTTGACCTTCCACTTAATTAAAAACCAGCAAAATCTGGATCATCGGGTCCAACCGGTGTGGGTAGCACGCTGATATAGTAGAGGATGTGGACTCAGGGGATCTCTGGGATGTGATGCTTTTGCCGCTGGCATTGTCATATTGAAATCAGAGAGCTTTGCTGTCCCCGGTTTGGGTCACAAGAGGGAAGAGATCCCCTGTATGTCCAGCCTTTTGAACTGGTACCATTACAAAGATACATTTCATAAAGTTTTAATGACCTTTTATCCAGTGCTCAGCCCAATGGCAATTGGTATTATCCATTATCCAAACAAGTGACCCTCCCTCAGGAGACGCTAGAGATCATCTATCTCCTCTGTCCTTCCTATCAACTTCACTCCTTCAGCTAGGGGTAAAATGCTCTTAGAAAAGATGAAATGAACACTGTTGTGGCTAAAGTCTGAATCTGTCATTGTTAAAGGGGACATATTATGCTTTTTGTTACAATGTCAGATGTCTATGTGAAACATGGTCAAAGGTAGAAAACTTAAGGTGAACATATGTACAAATGCTCCCTGAGAGTCCAACCTGGTTTTCAACCTGCTCCGAACGCTCCATTTGCAATGTTACCTCTACTTCCTCCTCATGATGACATCAGATTGTGTATGCGTGCCCACAAATGACCGTCTGTTCCATGGGTTGTTTGTGTTGTCCACTCACATACTTCAGATTTTCAGATTTGGGCTCGAACATCTACCTATGTATTTGAGAAGTTTCCATTTCGAGCAAAGAAGTGAAATCCTACTACGACTGTTTACATAGCCTCCCAAGCCGCTGAAAGACTGCTAAGGGGCAGCTCTCTGAAGCTGGCCAATCAAAACAGGAGGGGCTCATCAGGAGGGGGGCCTTAATGAGGCAGGAGCTAAAATGTCCTGTTTCAGATAGAGGCTGAACTGAGGGGCTGTATAAATGGCCAGTATAATATAAATAAGGAGCATCTGGAATATCTTTGCATGGTAAATCATGTGAAGATATTCCAGTTGAGTCCTAGAATATTAATATAGACCTGGTAATCTGATCCGTATTTCATCCAATCACAAGGAAACAATTCTTCATACTCCCCAGGCGGCACCTCTCACAAAAATGGCACTTTTAAATGTCAGACCACTTTCCAACAAGTCCTTCATTTTAAATGATTTTATTTCAACCCATAAATTAGATTTTTTATTTCTCACTGAAACTTGGCAAAGACTTGGTGAAATCAATTCTTTTTCTGAGCTGTGTCCTCCAAAATTCAAATTTCTTAACTCACCACAGCTTAATGGCCATGGTGGGGGCCTGGCTATGGTTTTTAATGATCTTTTTACCTATAAATCCAAGTTGACTGATGAATATACAAGATTTGAATTGCTGCTGTGTAAGATTGAACAGTCAGTTCCAGGACTTTGTGCACTTATATACAGACCTCCTAAATTCAACAAGGTTTTATTGATGATTTATGGCTACTAAATCTGATAATCTTTTAATTTTAGGTGATTTTAACATTCACATAGGCTGTCCATCTAACCAACTTGTTCGAGATTTTTGTAACTGACTCTTTCAATCTTACCCAGTCATTCATGGGTACAACTCACCTATAAGGTCATACCCTTGACCTTATTCTAACTTCTGGCATTCCAGTCCACAATGTCCAGATAAACAAGGTCAGCTTATTTTGCCCATTATGTTTTCCACCTCACTCCCCTCCCAGACTCCCAAACCCAGTCTGGGAGGAAACTATTCCAGGTCTATTAGACCCTCTCACTGCCAGGCAGTTCTCAGATGCCTTCTCCTCTGCTATCATTAATGCTCCCCCTGTTGTTCTGGGCATAGAAGAACTGATCACAGTATTCAATTGCACTTGCACCAATATTCTTGATTCTATTGCCCCTTACAAAGTTAGAAAAGCAAAAATCAAAGCTCGGCTCTGGTTTAATTCCATTACTTGCATGGTTAGGCAGGAATGCAGGAGAGCTGAGTGTAAATGGAAAAAAGATAAACTCCAAGTGTCTTACCAGCATCTGAGATACTGTCTGGCCAAATATCAACAGTGTGTCAAAGCAGAGAGAACCAAATATTTTTCTGATAGCATCTTCAAATACAAACCCATAGACCCAAGGTTTTATTTCATACAATAAATACAGTACTCAAGCCTGCAGTCACAAATTGTCATGAAGCAACACTGGATACCTGTGAATATTTCCTAAGATTTTTTAATAAACTGACACTATACAATCTCACATCTCATCGCCCACCTATAATCTGTCAAAATTAAGCACATGCTGCTCAGTTCTCACCAACTTTGACCCCATTTCTCTCTCCTCTTTGTCACATATTATCTCACATATGAACCCTAGTACATATCCCTTAAACATTATTCCCTCACACCTACTTAAGGAAATGCTGGACACTGTTGGGTCTAGCATTTTGTCAATAATTAATAGCTCTCTGGACCCGGCTTGCTTTAAATATGCTGTCATTCACCCTCTGATCAAAAAACATAACTTAGACCTGCCTGTTCCTGATGATTACCCATCAATGTCAAAGCTCTTGTTTCTCTCAACTCATCTCCTTCTTGGACAAACAGAACATACTGGACAAATTTCAGTCAGGTTTTAGGATGCTCGATAGTACAGAGTATGCTCTCCTGAGGGTGATTTGTTCTTGTCTTGAGATTCAGGAAATTACACTATTTTAATTCTGTTAGATCTCTTGGCTGCCTTCGGCACAGTTGATCACTCCATCCTCTTAGACTGCCTTAAGCATGTTGTCGGCATTCAGGGACAGGCCCTTGAGTAGTTTGCCTCCTACCCGTAAGACTGATCAGTCTCTGTTAGAATTGATAATGTGTCCTCCTCCATCTCCTGTGGAGTTCCACAAGACTCCATATTAGGCCCTATTTTGTTTTCTCTGTATATGCTTCCTTTGGGGTCTATTTTCATAAAATATAATATCTCCTATCATTGTTATGCTGATGACACCCAGTTATACCTCCTGCTGAAACCATGTGATCTATGCAGTGTTAACTTCCTCCTAAATTGCATTGAGTATGTAAAATCCTGGATGGCAAAAAGCATCCTTCAGCTAAACCAGAATAAAACGGAGGTCCTAATCTTTGGCAATGCAGACAATTCTGCAATAACATTCAATGCCCTCGGGCCTCTGCCGTTGAATGTGAGGTCCCACGCAAGGAATCTTGGTGTTATTTTTTATTCTGGTTTAAAATTTGATAAATAAATTAATTCAGTTGTTAGTACTCACTTCTTCCATCTTAGATCACTTGCAAAGTTAAAATCATTCTTGCCTGTAAAAGATTTGGAGACTATAGTTCACGCTTGTCTTGACTACTTGTCTTGGTTGCCAGTGAAGTGTAAAATTGATTTTAAGATGCTTTTATTTGTTTTAAAAGCACAGCATGGACTGGCACCAGGCTACATCTCTGAACTGCTCATCCCTTATTCCATCTCCAGACCTCAGATCTGCTGACCAATCACTGCTCTCTATTCCACGCACCCAGTTAAAAACCAAAGGTGATTGAGCATTCTCAGTTGTTGACCTTAAATTCCCCCTCCAATGATATCTGTCAAAGACCCATATCTTCTCGTTAGCCTCTTCATAAAGTCATGCCTGACCATGTTCTAGCTTTTATTTGTTTCATTTGTTGTAATTTTATCTGATTTTCTATCTTATTTATGACTTTATTGTTAATTTTGATCCTGTGTTTTTGTTTGATTGTAACCATCAATCAAATTTCCCCATATTCTGTAAAACAGTTTGTTCAATGTCTGTTGTTAAATGTGCTCTATAAATAATTTGACTTGACGTGACTTGACTGGAAATGTGCATGGTACATTCCCTTTAAGATGCACTATTAAAGTCTACTTAAAAGGTCAGTTATATTCAAATTACAAAAAACTCACTTACCTTTGGTGATATCCAACTATGAAGAAAGTTTTGAATTTAGGTTTTAAGATATTTTGAGATGTCTGATTCTTTACTCAATCCAATACAACAGAGGTGAATTGAATTTAGTTTGTCAGCATTTAAAATTTCAACAAAAACATATCTCTCCAGAAACAATATTCTAATCACCCTGAATAATTTACAGAACACAGTGTTAATTGTTTCTTTTATTTCTGTGATATAAAGTAGTCTCACACACAAGTTCTGTGGTTTGTCTGGAGTGACTTCGACATTGCATCTGGTCAACGCCCCCCCCCCCCCCCCCCAAAAAAAACTTTATGCATGGTTAGAGAAATTCCACTAAAGACTGTAATTCTCTCTCTTTAACATCATTCAACAAGGGTTGAATTCATGGTTCATCTAATTACGGGTGTTGTCATGATCTTAGTTGTAAGTGACCTCCTCCCCTTAAATCCTCACATTGATAAAATATGACATTATACTGTATCTGATTTATGCTGCACCTGGTGAATAATGTGGTACAGATTGTAATCTGTTTTAGTGTGGCCTGTGAATGTAGGCGATAAATGTAACAATTAACAAATCTCAGCATTGAAGTGAAGTGAGGCAAGGGGCTAGTTTAATGTTGATATTTTGGAGTGGACAGCAGCAGTGCCCTGTGTCTCCTCTGACTGCTGCCTAACCTTGGCTTCTCCAGGCTGCCTGGCACTATGTCGATAGGCTTACTATGTGTAACACAGCTCCTCTTCCTTGTGACAGCTCCTAGCATCTATGATTCAAGACAAGAGAGGAGCACAGAACTCGTTAAATGAGAAGCTCAAAGTTAAAGAACTGAACAGACAGGTTAGGGAAACTTCACTTCCAATCTAAACTATTATATAATATAATATAATAATTAATATAATAATATCTAGAAAACTGCAAAGTGAAAAGTTAAAATGAAATGAAAAGTTACCTAATAGAGGAAATGATTTTAAATCACTTGAAAGTTTTGCTTTAGTTCAATTACCGTTAATTGATGTTGCTAGTCCTGGCCATGTTTAGATTAATCAAGCATTTAACTGTTGAACTATTTGAAAATGAGGTATATTGGCAAAAATGTAATAATCTATGTAAAGCATATGTTGCAGTAGGAAATAGTTGAAGACTTTATCTGATTATATTTAACTAAATTTAACTGATAAAATTATTTAATTTTTCATATGTTTTGAAGGACTTTTACTTTTAAAGTTATTTCACAACATGACACTATTAATGTCACAAAAATAATTAAAATACTTTTTTCAATCAATCGTTAGTAGACAGGTGACTGTAGGCCAAACTACATAGTAAAAACTGTCATGTTTGTGTTGCTGCCTCGTCATTAGTCATTTAAAATGTAAATTAACTTATCAAACAGACTTGTCACAATTCACTCAGTTCTCCTGATGAATTTGGCGTCGTGTTTCAAAAAGCAGAACTCTGATAACACATGTAATCATGTGTTATAAAAATTGCATGGACATGTTGACGGCGATTTTCAGAATCTCAAACACTAACGTTACACATCTTACTTTAGTTTATTTAACTTCACAGAAGAGCTGTTAAAGTTAAATATCAGCCGAAATGAAAAGTCCTTCTTTAGGAGTCATACAAAGTCATATGATATGATTTACGTTAGGATTTATACATTAAATTGAGCAATATGTTAACAGAGTCTGGAAAGTAGTAAGGCCAGCAGTCACTGAACTCCTGAGTGTGTATTTTTGGAGTCTTCCGAGCAGTGGGTTTTGTTTTCGGAATAACAGGCCGTCAGTCTATGGGCTTTAAGTCTGAGGGAACATTTTTCAAACTGTTGGGATTTTGGAATAATGGGCCATCAGACCAACGGGCAGTCCCTGTGAATTACACAGCTGCTAATGCTAGCTAGCTAACGTGACTCACTTGTCAGCCAGTTGGATTGCCCCGGGCAGATGCCGCAGAATATTACCCCTTCCTCCTAACACACCCAGTCAAATTCATCTCTCTAGCGGTAAACAAATTTTCATTCTCTTTTTGACTTGTATGGTGCAGTTGTAACATTAGTTCTTGCTCTTCTTGGTGCTTTCCCTGGCACTTGGCTGGGCTGCAGAGCCTGAATGAACATTGCTGCCACTGTTCTTCTGAGGTTAAAATGAAAGATAAAGTCAGCGATTATAATCCTATACACTTTTTGTCAAATTCAGCAAATATCTCCTCGTGCTCCACTAGCTGTCCGCTCTGTGTGTGCGCTGAAAAAAAAGAAAGAAGACAAGGTGGCAAGGAGGTCTTGCAAGTACACCTTTACCTCTGCATGGAGTGGGATGGAGATGTAGGTTTTCTGCACTGGAGTGGGATTGCTCAGACTGATGTGTATATTGAGGGAGGGTGTGTATGTCATCCTCAATGTAAGAGAAAGCCTCATACTCCTCATACAGGGTCTGTTTATAGGCCTTTCTCTGGGTCTCTGACAAGTGTTCAAGATCAACTGGGAGGTGCCATTTGGGTCTTTGGACTTTGATTGTGCTGTTACTGCTCTGCTGTTCTCTACTCACTGGGCTCACTTGTACTGCAGAGCAGGTTGCTTGGTGGCTGGTAGTAGAGGTGGTGGTGTGAGAACTGTTGGCAGACAGGTTGGCAGGTTACACAGCTTTTACTGCCACGGAGCGTTGGTGGAGTGATGGAGTGGTCGGTGTTGTTGGCTATTGGAATAATGATGGTGATTTTCCTTCCATTTTCTGCCTTCACCAGGCCCTCTGTCACTTCCAGGACGTCTGGGAGTGGATGCAGGTCACTGGCTGTAAAAAGAACCTCCTGGCCTTTGGAGTTAGGTGGGCAGGCACTTGTATAACTGTCACCTCATTGACTCCTAGGATGACTCTCTTCCTCCCAGTTCTTAGTACACCCACATTCTCAGGTGTCTACATGAGCTTGTCAACCATTTTACTATCCTAGCGGTGACAGAGAAGGCAGCACTCATAGTATGGATGGCCTCAAGGTCAACTCTAGATCCAGGCCTTTGTGTCTTCACCATCTCCTAGATAATGTTGAAGCCAATGATTGGTCTCTCTGCCACACCTGCATCACTAGACACAAGTATGGGACCAGTGAGAGCTTCCATTTCCTTCTCCCTGTTGTAGAGCTTAAATTCTACTTCTATCCATCCAGTGAGGGGGATCTCTGTCCGACCGGCAGCTAAGCCAGTCAATGGCTCAGGGTCCAGGAGTTCTTCAGTGGACCTCAGGATGGTGTGAGGAAGATGTTCAGCTCTCCAGGACTCATTAATGACGGTAATGGTTCACCAAGCACTGCTTCCCTACCAGACTAGCCAACTTTTTCCTGCATGGTGACTTGATGTAGTTCATGTGGAGATTTGGTGTAGCCATCAAGGGGTCTTTACTGGCAGGCTGTTGTTGTTTGTGCTTGGCTTTGTTTAAATGTGTCTCCATCAGGTCTCTGGGCTGGGAGGCTTCTCACTGCTTTCTGTCATCAGGATCCTTCACAGTAGGTGTAGCTGGGCAGGGTTGGTGGTTCAGCCAGGACCTCACAGACTCAGGCTCCCTTCATAGCAGCACTCTCCCTCTGCTTCTGTTGCCACTCTCCCTCCAGACTTGCAGCTTCACTGAGCTTTTCTATGAGGATTTCATCACTCACATGGATGTTAGTTAGGTAGGACCTCATTTGGAACTTGATGGCATCACAGAGAGGCCCTGTATCAATGGCAAGGAATAATTTATGCTGTACCAGGTCTAGGCTGTAGTGCCTCTCGGCCTCTCCCTCACTGGACTTCCACAGCATTCTCTCCTTTATCTTGACGTCCCTGAACAGGAACTACTATGGAGACTCTTTGGGTTCCAGAGAAATATTGGTAAGCCTGTGATATAAGTCAGTAGTGTTTTCCTCCATGTAGTGCCCTTTCAAGATGGGTTTCGGCACTGACAGGGTAAAGCCGCTTTTTATTTTCAACATGCATTGTAAGTGGAGACCAGGGGTTACTGCTCTGATTACTGCCTTCAGAATATCCTTTCTGGAGACCTGAATCAATCTGATCGAATCCGTCTCTCCTCCCTTACCTATCTGTCCATTTATCTTGAACTCTCTCTGGAGAGTGACCTCTGGCATGTGTACGTAGTGTGGTGTGCTGTGCCTGACCTCTAACTGTTGACTGAAATACGCTATCCTGTCCCCTAGACTGTTGATTTTCTCCTCCAGGATCCTGTGTGCCCCATCCTGGGGGTGCTCAAACTGGAACAGCTGTTCAATGGAGTGGCCAAGGTGACCTGGTGGCCTGGTCAGAGGAGATGTTAGTGCCCTTTCTGCTTCTTTCTCTCACCTCATGCATATATGAGATAAGATGTCTAAGGCGTTGACAAATCCTATTGTTGTCATTCTCCTTGTTCTCCATCTCCTCCAGTTTCCCCTTGACAATCTTAAAGAGAGCTCTTTATTTTACCTCCCTCAGCAGGAACAGAACAATTCACATAATCACATATGTTCATTAGCTGTGGTGGCTCCAACTGACAAAACTGAGCACAGATCTCATCCAATAAATTATCCATGTTTCCTCTGTGGTCTTCTTACAGCAACTGTGCAGTGAAGATCTGGTTTGTCTCACTGGAAGTCGTTCTTGGTGATGTTGAACTGAAGAACTCACTCCTGGCTGGCTTGCCAAAAATATGTTGCACCTATGAATCACACCGGTCTCAGCATGAACAAATTAAAAAAAAAAAGGATGGTTTTATTCTGAAAGAATAAATGAAAACAAACAGTTATCTTGTTGGTCTTCAGTAGCTTTACTTTAAGTTTAACTGCCTACTCATCTGGGTTAGAACAATGTACAATATATGGCAACAACCACAGTATTGTATCAAAACCACAGTATCCCAAAATAATGATATATTTTCTAAATAATTCCATTTAAAATCAATAAACTATCAGAATTCCAATAAACATGAAATATACTTAAATACTTATAATAAAGTATTAGAAATTACTAATTCTAATATATCAAAAGGTATTAAAACTCATTCTTTGATCTACAATTCTGACTAGTATATCATAGAAAACAAGAAATGAATGCAAAGGTTACAATAAATTCAATGGTAAGTATTACAAATTAAACTAACTTTTTTATAGGTTTACTAACTATTGAAATCATGCATTCTGCGCTAAATACTATGTATCTTATCTGTATTTATAGTGAAACTCGGTTCTGCACTCTATTTACATTCCATTAGCCCATATGAATTTTTACCGTTGCTATGGCAACAAGTGACAGCTGATGTTAGCATATATTAGCTAGCTTAGCCTAATTGTCTGAACAGCAATAACCCATAAAATTACAATTTGGCATATTTAAACAAAATCAACAAAACAAACACAGTCATAGTCCTTAAACCCTTAGTTAATATGTTGTCACAGGTTAGATTGTCAAAATTAGAAAAATAACAGCTTCAATCCCTGAGGAGCTACATTAGCATTAGTGATGGTTGGATCCATATGTATGCAGTTGCCTAACATTATAGTTTCCTCAAACAATGTAATGCAGCACAATACAAATTATATACACAAATAGCTATTGAGGGTACACTACTAATAAAATATGAAGGTACTTAGGTGACATTTACCCACCTGAAAGAATAAATTAAAACAGTGATTTTGGTGGTCTTCAGTAGCTTTACTCTGGGTGTAACTGCCAACTGAAGAATGCAGCACAAGCCCACAGCTTATATACCCACAGTTGTTCTTGTGTCTTTATACAAATCACAAATACATTAAATTGAAGGCGGCGTATCTGTAAAGATACAAAATGAAGTGCATATACTATATATAAAATGACACATAGCTTCAAGTGAGTGGGCAAATACACATAAATACCTTATATGCCACACATACACTCACCAAGCACTTCATTAGGAACACCTGTGCAATTTAATGCAATCCAATACACAGCTCTGCAATAAATTCTACTTCTACAAAGCTACACATTTTCACCTTTTGCTGAGATTGTCAGAAAGATGATAATTCTACTTTATAATCAATAATAAACATAAAGTAGAATTATCACCCTTCTGACAATATCAACAAAAACTGGAAATGTATGAGCGTCATAAAAATTTATGAGCAAACTGTTGTATTGGATTGCGTTAGATTGCACAGGTGTTCCTAATAAAGTGCTCTGTGAGTGCATATCCTTGAGGTAATCGTGGAAGAGTGTGATCTACCATTTGTGTTACCTCTCAGACAAATGCATGGCCAATAAATTACAATGAACTCAATGAAAAGCAATATCATTTTTTGAATAGAAATGTGCTTTCCTTTTGTCATCGAGTACAGACAGTAGTATTTGCAGGAAAAATATAGGGAAATATTTGGACTTGAAACCTCTTGTCCACCTACACAGGTTTTTTTACTTAACTGACATGTCTCTTACTTTTCTATTTAAGCTGTTGAGGTAAGACAAATGACTCCTTTATCATTTTTATTGGTGCAGAGTTAGGTGACTTCACATAAGTTCCTGATTAGCTCCACCCCAACTTCAACCTGAGCTGAGGTCTCATCAATCGGAATCATTGAAAACACCTTTGCGGGTGTGCAGGACCTTTGATACATGTGGACCTAGACCACTGACATTAAACAAGACAAATATACGCATTGATAGATGGTTTGGTTAAAGCTGGTCTACATTTGGTGCAATGTTTTTGACAAGTAGGTTATTTATTGTTCCAAGAGAATTTTAATGACTACATACTCGTGTGTGGAAACCTAACTACATTTTTAAGTGTAGTATTTGAAATGCTGTTGAAAGAGTGGTTATGTAACCTACATGTCCCAAAACCCCCTAATTTTTCGGTCAATGTAGCCTAATTTAAACTTGTCTTTTCATCAAATAATTCATCACCTTCTTGCTACTATAAATCAAAGTTTATTTTATGAGAACAATTGGTGACCAGGCTGAGTAAAAGAACAACTATTTGTGCCAGGTGTGTCAGGTTGCCCCCCTATGGTTTAGCTTGGGCTCTCTTTCTCTTTGTGGGGGTAATGATGTGACTGACCTCTTTGATTGCTTGCACCTGTGGGTGTGCCTGTAGGGTATAAATGCTGAGACTCACAGGGCAAGGCCATACATTGATGAAGGGCTGAGAAATAAATACTTGTTTATTCCCTTGCTGCTGTGATGATAAGGAGAATTAAGATATTGAGAATTGCATATTTTCCACCTTTAGAAAAACCATGGCAGCAACTTCTACTAAATGGTTTCTGATATGAAAATACAACTTATTAGGCTTTTTAGCAATTGTGACCAATGCAACAACTGCAAATATATAACTAGTCTACAAAAATAAATATATAAATACAAATTTATGCAGACACTTCTATAAAATGGATATATGGAAAGCCCCTGTCTTGCTTTTTCCATAAGAGATTTAACCCATGACCATCACTCTGACTGACTGAGCAAACCATTCTCCCTCGGCTCTACATCTCACCTATTCCCTCGCAAAAGTTGCCCATGGTCAGAACTTGTAATGTGTCTCCATGCTGTATAAATACATACTGAGGTTTCCTGAAAACTTTCCTCAACAAAAACTAGGAGAGCCTCACATTTTCTGACCAGTAATAGCTCTGACAGATATGGAGAGATCAAGGCTGTTGAGGGAAACTTTGGCCTTGCTGAAAGTTTTAGATGAATGTCAATGTGTTACCTGGACAAACCAGAATAACTGCCAACACCTTACAGGGAAAGGGAGGCTATTTGATGTCTTTTACTTGATGTGAAGGATTGCTGTGATACAAGTGAGCTACACAGGCACAGATGTTTACTAGTGGTGTGATCTTTTTTTGTACTGTACTGCTCCTCAGTGAAGAAATATCGCAGACAATTATGGATTGGATTTGTTGGGAGAAAGACTGCATTATCCATTCCGCTGCAGGGAACATTCTGCTAAATGGTCCATGAGTGTATTATATTACAGGTACAAACTTTTTACAAGTAAAAAGTAACATCATCTTGTGTACCATATCCCCTCCAGTTAATCAAAGACATTTAAACAGAAATAATTGTTTTTTGAGCCAAAGAACAATTTAAAAATCTGTGCTCAGTTTGAATCTGCAATGTTAAATACCACAAACCAAACAAGAAATCTTAGTGTGGTTATAGACAAATCAGCCTACTATCGCCTCTAAATATACATATAAAAAAATATAGGACTACTGTATTACTGTATGTCTCAGCAGGATGTAGAAAAACGTGCATGCATTGATCTTTCAGTAGGCTTGACTACTATAATGATGTCTTGACAAGTCTTTCTAAAAAGTGGATCAAACACCTGCAGCTGATTCAGAAATCTGCTGCTGGAGTTCTCACGATAGATAGATAGATAGATAGATAGATAGAAGCTGTATAATACATGCAAGGTCAAAACTAAACACCTACTGAAGTACTACAAAAGTAACATTCTGTCTCTGCACTATCAGGAACAAACTCCAAGAAAACTTGAGGTCTGCTTGAACTTTCAGTTCTTTTTAGTTTGTCATTTCTTTTTGTTAAATTATTTGGGGATTATTCATTCATACTGTGTCTTGGACTGCACTGTGCTGTGAATTTAATTTTCCTTTTTTATCTGTTTATTCAATTTTAGCATATTTTTATCCTCTGTTTACTCTTTAAATTGTGTCTTTAAGCCTTGGTTATGTCCAACACATCCCCATTAAAAAATGACAGTATAGGTCTAAAATTCAGGCCAGGAAAAATGACCTATAGTTATGTTTATACCATCTAGCGGTTGTAGTAATGCACTCCAGCTTTCCAAAACGGAAATCACTGTTAAAAATAATTGTTTTATGGTGTGACAACGCTGTTAAATTTTGGTTAGGTTAGGCACAAAAAACACTTGGTTAGGGAAAGATCATGGTCTGGGTTTAAAATATTCACTTGAAATGTGTTTACACTTCCTTAAAGTTACACAACCTTTGTTGTCATGGCAACAATAAACACCCCAACATTACAGTTTTCAAAAAAAAAAAAAGTCCCAACCCGCGGTTGGAAATGAGAGGCAAACAGTGGTCTCCTGCAGCAAGGTCCATTTTTTCCCATCTAGCTATCCAGCCATCCACCCAACCTACCTCCTCCTACTAAGGCAAAATCATCTTATCAAGTCACCTTATATTGACGTCATCTGAACTGCATAGCTTCCCTGGATCATAATTACTACGGCAGCTAGATGATGTAAACATAAGTGTTTTTTTCCAGCCTGAATTTTAGACTTATACTGTCATTCTTGTGAGGATGGGCTCTCATGTGAACATAGAACCAACAAAGCATTTACCCTTTTTGAACAGGGCTGTAGCTACCAATGAGGACATTGAGGTCATGTCCTCAGTGGAGTTTTTTTGGGAAATTTGGGGTCTTTAGTAACCTGGGGGTGAGTTTAGTCTACAATTCCAAAACCTCACAGGATTTTTTTGTCTCAATATATTTGAATTCCACTACTTTTTAGGCCCAAAAAGTACTCCATATTTTCCCATCAGAATGTCAATCCTGACAGTGTGAAGAAGGCTTTGAAACAGCATTCACACCTTAATGCTGGGAAATATAGTTTACAAAAAATACAATGGAACAGTTAACAGAATAAATGAAATATGAAGGTCAGGGGGACTTGGACTCATGACCTTTAGTATTTCTTAAATCTTGGCTACGGTCCTGATGTTGAAAGATGCCAACCTGCGTTACCCTCTGGATACTTTCATGTGGAAAAACATGCTCAGTGTTATATGGTGTACTAAACTGTTTTTACATTGTTGGAATAAAAATCATGTATATTCAAATTGATAATATAACATTAAGACGGAGTTAATGCAGTTAAATGTTTATAAAAATGGCCCTATAGATGAGAGGGGATGTTTGCTGTTATATGTAATCTAACTTGATTTTAATTCTTATTAAACGCAGTATTTTTCAAGTTTCATACAGTAAAGTTAATGTAGCTTTAAGATTGGCTTAGACAAAATCCAGAACATACAGTTGTGGGGATGGAGAAATAAAAAACAAAACTCTTAAAGAAACAACAGTAATTTGAGTGGGAACAAGGCACCATAATGAGTTTGACAGTGATACTTTACATTGACTCCTTTTATATTTCAGATGGCATTGAACTTTTTCATAAGGAAAGGGGAGAGTCAGAAAGTCACCTCATTACACCAGGCTGTGTCACCGTGAAATTCAAGAGTCCGATTAGGGTTGTTTTTCGTTGCTCTGTGCTGTGGCCAATTTTGTCATTCTTCGGGGTATAATGTAATACATCTCAAGCAAATTGTTTGTGTCCCCTATCGAAATATAAAGTAGCCCTGCTAGGGCTCCCCAAACTGTTGGAGAAATATTAGGAATGGATCACAAGTTAATTCCCCCTGCTCCAATTTTCTGCCGAGGCAAAATGGAATTTGAATTTGCGTTGCTTGGGCCACTGCCACTGAAAGCCTGTGATTTGTTTCAATGACAGGGCCTATTATTGAGGTTGTGCATTGATGTAGGCATACAGTATGGTAATGTCTGCCCCCCTCATCCTACCTCAGCCCTCACGATGGAGGGCCTTCTCATTCATATGATGTAAACCGCTGAGACAAGGAGGAAGCTGTGAAGAAATCAGCAATAGGAAGACATATTAATATGGAAATCAGAGGGTGGTTCCATGCTCTATGCGTGTGTGTGTGTGTGTGTGAGAGAGAGAGAGAGAGAGAGAGCACAGCAGCTTGCAAGTGTAGCTTACTGCATATACTCTTCTACTACAGTGCGAGGGGTGAAAGTACGAATAAAAATCTGCTTTCAGAAAAGTTGTATTAACACACTAATGAGAAAAAAATAAGCCTTGCCACTCCATTACTCAAGCGAGAACACATACACAGACACACCTCTACACACATGTATACACCATTTGAACCCATAAAGCCACAACAACCTTGTTTGTTCCACCACTGCTAAAGCTTGATCATACAGTAAGTGTAGCAAAAGGACATGTTGACGATTTTACTATTCATGGCTGCCTGCCCTCCAGAGATAGCTTATGTTGATGTATTTTCACTGGCACCAATATTTTATTTACAAAGAAAGCCTGGGCCTTAATGAGCACTAATTAAACGCTAGAGACTGGGAGATGACTGGCAGAAGACATCGCAGCATGTGACAGACATCTGGTGGAAGATAAGTGAGCAGGCGTTGGCAGAGCCAGAGAGAACCTTACGGCGGTAGCGGAGTAACGCTGGGGGTCGTGTGAACCTGCACTTGAACCTGACTTTCAAACTCTGTCAATCAAGCTGGCTACAGCTGTCATGGTTCACAGGGCACAGGCTTGGAGGATTGGAAGTGTGTGTATAAACTGTATGTGGGAGACTGGATTAGAGCCTGTGTGTTTGTGTGTGATGATTCCAGTCCAGTACAAAACAGTGCTGTCATGAGTTTGATACTGCAGGCTAGTTATGAATAATAAAAAAAATACTAAGTGGGTTCAGCAAATTAAATTTACAATTGTTTTCCAAGTGGTCACATTTTAAACATTTTTAACTTTCAAAGGAAGGTACCCCAAGTGTTATCCTGACATTATTTTTTATGACCTCACCAGTAAACAGTTCAATTTGTTCTCCACTCACATTAGCAGGACCAGTATTTTAGAAATGCTGGGGAGAACAATTTCCTCAAAGCATGACCCAAGAGCACACCATGAAGAAATTTATGACTAGCCATCTGATCAAAAGTTTCCCTCCACATTTTTTTTTTTTATTAATTTAACAGTGGGCTAATATTTTCTGTAAATCTTATCTTCCCAAATTATGGTCTAAAGGAAATTTTAAAGTCCTCTCCACATTGTTAGGAACATAATTCTGGTGGAGAAGAATACATTTTAATTGAATCAACCTTTAAAAAATCACGACGTGGGTTTATAGTTGGTCATTAAAACTCCCAAGGACCTGACCTCTGTGTCCTAAATGATAGCTATGCCCCTTAGTTCTTCTACAAATTCTTGAAATTGTGAATGTAGTGTTACAGTCCGCTGTAACTCATGGGGACAGGTTACAATATCTGTCATCCATAGAGTTTGGTAAAAGATTACTTAAAGCCCCTTACCGTACTGCACTATTTAACCATGTAGCTGGTATCTGGCGACGTATGACTTGAAACTTTAGTAGTCGATCTCAATCGCTGATTCAGATACACAGCAGGCTTTGACACAGTCTTCACCAGACATTAAAAAAACAAGCATCCATTTGCAGCAGCAAATTTGCCCCTTTAGAGGTCAACAACGTGCAGAAACATATATAGATTTACATTAGTATATACACAAATTATCATCTTATAGTCACATTTTCCTTCAGTCAAACAAAAATGGCCCAGACTCAGGACTGACAAAGGATGTGATGTCACAGTCTGATGTGGGAAATAAATGAAAATTGAACAAAATGATTATAGACTGTAGATGGTGAGAGCAGTCGGGTGATATTATATGAAACATGGTGATGGCACACTGCTAGAATAATGACCACCCCATTTTCAAACACTTTGCATCACTGTTTCTTTTTGATGAAGGCATACATTTGAAGGGCAAGGTTAAACAAAGTCTACACGTCAGAAACAACCTGGTTTCACACTGAAAAGGGAAGCACATTCTTGAATTTGTCAGTTCCACAGGCTTCCAATTGATGGTACAAATATTTGAATATTAAAGACTAATGCATGTGTGGCTGCACCTTTTTCATCTGATCGATCATTATAAACTGTGTTGGTTTTCAACAGCATACTTTTAAACATCTAAACTGAAAATCAACAAGAAATTCCATCAAGCTACTCAACGACATCCTTTATTCAAACACTCGAGAGGAATATTGATTTATTTCCTCCTGCTGCACTCTGTCCAGCCTTGTAAGTGTAGAGAGAAAGAGGAGAGATATACAAAGATAGTGAGAGAGCTCCTTGTTTAAGATAGAGGGATATTCAAATGTCAGTAGTTTAAATGAGGGAGAGAAAAATCCTGGCGCATTACACAGGAGATGACATGCTATAATATCATTACACTGCTTTTTCTTGAGTTCCTGTGTGACCGCTGGAAAGCACATAGGTATCCTCGGGGTTTAGCTCTTTTGTGGTTCAGTGGGGTGCGATGCCCGTCATGTGAATGCACTGCAGAGGAGCTACAAATTTGGACTACTTTTAAGTGTGCAATTCGGGTGAAGTGTGTGTGTGTGTGTGTGTGTGTGTGTCTGTGTGTGTGATATGGTACCTTTATGAGCTCAAGATTCCCACTGGGAGAGGGAGATACAGAGTTTGTCTGTGGCTTCAGGGGAACATTGGGGAGCATAAAATAACAGTAAAATGTCACGTACCTTATCTAAAACTATTATTCTTTTGTATCCAAATTGTCTTTGAATAGCTCTCATGTATTCCTCAGAGGGAAGATTGAGGATATTTTTTAGTTTTTTTTTTTTTTTTTGTTCTTTGAAATTTGTTTTTGCATAAACACACAAAGTCACTAGGGAATAAAACATCATCACTTCTATAAGCCTGCAGTCATGTTAACATTAGATATTTTAACTTCTATATGAGTTACAAAGCAACATTTTTAGTGGATACTGAGATGCACTGGAGTCGCTGGTAACAAAAACAGAATGTTGTCTGTATAGGCCAGGCCTCTAAAAATTAAAACCTCATTATAAAAATGTTAAGTAAGTGCTGTCCAATAGTCTGTGAGATTTTTTTTTTCTTATTTTAAGTGTTTACTAAGTGGAGATTTACACATCAAATAAACCTGTTCTCATGTAAAGATTAGTGATAAAATATTTAGACCCAATGAATGCCAGGAGGAACTGTTGCACAGCTGAATGAACCAATTGATAAAGCTAACATTAGCTTACTGAACAGCCTGTTAAAAAGCCCCACAGTACACCGCAAATTACAAACGTTATGCCAGTAACGATAAATGACCAAATAACTTTTGTTAGGTTAGCATAATTCCCACTCCTTCTAAACAGCACGAATACTACAAACTCTGAATCACATATTTTTTCATGTGTGCAGGTATAACTAACACAAACTCAGAAATAAAAAGAAGAGAGCCATGAATGCAAGAAAAAAGAGAATTTTAATATGCTCAATATGTGCACAAATACTGGCATTAAATGGCACAGAGAACACAGAAAGGCTTGGATCAGCACATATTGAGCATATTAAATTCTCTTACTTTTTGCATTTCACAGCTCCCTTCCTTTTTGTCTGACCTGCTTGGAAAGCCTTTTTCTACAGTTTTCTGTGGGTTCATAAATAAAACAGATTAACACAAACATTTCCAAGGGATTGGTTGTTAAATTTAATATATCATTTGGTCTCCTAAAACTGTTATTTTTGGCAGTTATTTAGGCTGAAGATCATGATGTGCTTCACATCATGAGCTCATCATCTTTTTACACTGTCAATTGCTTTTTGGACAACACTACAGATGTTTGCAAGCAAACAACTTATACATTACTTAAGTCTTAAGCTATGACTTTAAGTCTACAAGCTATGGCATTTCATAAGTTTCAATGGTGCACAATTTAGACAATCACTAGTTTGGAACTAGCCACTAAAAACATAGTAATGGATTTACGACTAGTTGCTGCAGTGCATCTTATTTTAAATCAAAACGTGCATTTACAAAGATGAAAACTGATGCCCTGCATTTACACAGACAGGCATAATGTAGAATCTGAAGTCTGTCAAAATGTCTTTGAGCAAGTCTCTGGACTGAATGGATTGAGCAAATTGAAAGCAAGTGTTGACATACTCGCATTCACAGAGCAATTAGAAAGTTGAGTTCCTTACATTTTCAAATCACATATGCAAAGTAAATTTACCTTTATTAAGCATTAACAAGCAGTAACCAAGAGATCTGTCTCCCAGGTTTTGCATCTTTTAACCTGTTAAGTAGTCCTTTAACCCACTTGTTTAGAAGTTACAATTTGTGGGTACTATAACTTTTCTAAAAAATTTCTCATTCCTCTAATGTTCTATGTCTATTTTGATGTTTTTGGTTTAAGATGTGAATTCTGTTTTATTATATTTTTGAGGTGCCATTTCTGAATTCAAAGGAGGATATTACAATAGGCACTGATGTTGAATTACACAGTTTATACCATAAAGGACCTCTGGCCACATCAGAAAGCTATTATTTTTAATGGTACTTGAAAACAGTGGTTGAACACTGTGAAAAAGGGAGTCAAAGAGAAAGAAACACCGAGGTAAGAAGAAAACTAAGAAAAGGTTAGGGAACAATAGAGAATGACATAAGGGATGAGAGAAATAGCACATTAACACTTATGGATTAGCTGCCTCTCATTCCCAGGCCCCGCTGCAGCCCTGCAGATGTGTAGCTCTGACCGCGCAGGCAGCCGGTAGCGGTCATGTCTTAATTAACGAGCAGACATCTGATCAATAAGTGAGAAACGATGGAGAGGGAGACGTGAAAGGTGGGACAGCCTGCATGGTTCAAGGTTTTTGTTTTCCGTTGATGTGGAATAACATTAGAAATCAATAGCACAGCTAGCCCCGCCACACACTCTGACTCTACTCTGGAGAGGTGAAAAAAAATCCCCTTTCTACCTTTTCTTAATATCTCTTCCTTTTACTCGTCACTTTCCTATAGTATCATACAAGATCAATGTAGGAAGAATGGCCACAGTATTTTCAGTACAATGTGTCTCTGAGCCTTGTAAAGCCATTTTTATAAACTTGTGTTCTGTAACAACTCAAAGATTATTAAAGGAGGAATCTGCTAAGGTTCTTTTATGCTGTCATGTGAGGCATCTGAAGCTTGCCAGGATTTATTTCTGAATGAAATGTTATTTACTTTTATTTGTGTGCCTGCTTTCCTTCAGTCTGCCTCAGGCACTTACGTTCGGGATTTTTTTTTTTTTTTTTTTTTTTTTTACATTTTCTGCTATGATTTTCAAGCGCCTACAGATAAAGAGCCTCATTTATTAAAGGTTTGTATGCACAACTTTGTGCAACATTGATGATTCTCATGATTTTTGTGTGGGCATGAATAGTAAAAGAAGGAGTTTACAGGAAAATTGAGCCTCTTATTCAAAATTTAACATGCCTTAACCTCCGCTCCAGCGTCACTAAATATTTAACCTTATTGCCAGACAAGAATGTTGATGTTGGGTAATTCTGCAAAACCTTTTACTTTTAATGACATGTTTTTTACATCCAATGCCAATGTTTTAAAAATTTCTACAGTATCTGGCATCTAAGGTACAGTCAATGTTCGGGAAAGACTGCGGTCATGGCAAATAAACTATGGTTAAGGTTAGGCAACTAAAACACTTGGATTAGGTTCAGTAAAAATCGTGGTTATAGTTAACAAAAAGGCCAGAATCGCAGGTCTGTGACTAGAGGCAATCTTGGATCTCCTGTAAGAAACTCGGTCTCTCTATACCATCCACCACCCTTACTTCCACAACCTAACTTTCTGCATCACTACATAATGTATAACACATATTTTCTGCATTGGTACTGAACAATGGCACTGGATATAAATGGTAAAGTGCAGAAATAGTTTTCCTTGGATACTAGGCTGAAATGTTGTTAGACAGCTATAAACCTTCATCATGAAAAGCTGCTTACACAAATACAGCAACTTATTATTTTTGTCATTTCTATATTATAAATGTAAATAAGGTGAAACCATTCACAGATGATTGTGGGAATATAATTTGACATTTATGCAGCATGCCAGTGTCCATTCAGAGCCATCACATTCATAAACATATCTGCAGGTTACCTGACACTGCAAACATTGCTGTGTGTGAGTGAAAGTTTATCAGCATTTGTGGAGTATTCTGGGAATTCTCAGACAGGATGGCCAGTCTGTGATAAGGCTTTTACATTTGGTTGTAGCCAGAAGGCTGCTGAGGCTGGTGGGAACTCTAATCAGTCTCTCGCCACCCGCCTCCATCACCCTCTTTCAAGTGAGTTACTGATCCACCTCTGGACAGAAATCGTATGTTTATTTTCTTTTCTTTCTCACTGCAAACTTTTGGTGGAAAATTGAATTTGATGCCCAGGGGCAGGATGGAAAATTGGGCAAAATAGCTCATTTTCCCCTCATCCAACCTTATGTACTCTTTCTAATGAATGGCAAAATAAGATATCTGTGGGAGATGCTATTCTGTGCTGGATAGCAGGACTTGCAATTTAGAACTCATCAATTCATGTTTACAGTACGAGTGTGAATATCGGAGGACTGTGTCTGACTGCAGAACACGTATATCTCTCTGATAGGGATGAATTGTGAAAATATCACATGCCACCATTATGAAAAACACACAGTGGCATGTGATCAAAGACATCAAACACCATGTAGTGTTGTCAAATGTCTTTCCGATTGTGACAGCTCATGCTCAGTGACTGATATATTTAGATTTTGCAACCAGCACTCAAAGATTATTAAAAAATATTTGAGATATCTGAGATATCAGAGAAATATCTGCTATTTAAAGCAAAAACTGTAGCTTGCTCAAAAAGGAATTACATTAAACCATAAATCTACTCATTATTAAACAGAACCTGGCAATTCTGAATGTCTCCACATTTCACTGATGTGTCCCTGATGATTACCATTTAATCAGCTGCAAATGCTCTTAATTACAAGATTAGTCTCCAACCAATTAGCCAATGTGCTAATGGTTCTAATCTGCCATTGAAGCCGACTGAATTCTAATTAGGGACTAACTGATTCAATTCACCTAGGGCCCATCTGATGGGTCATTACCAACCTAGTTATCCTCATATAAACCAACTGCAGCAAGCAACACAGGTCCCATTTGGAGAGCAGCTGTAGAGGCTTTACGACTATCATATGGGCCATTTCCATGCGTCATGAAATGACAATGTTTCCATTCCCCGAAAATCAAAAGGCATTCTGATGACTCACTGATGAAAATATACACTGCAACCTTGTGCCTGAGGTCTCCTAAATTTTTATTGAAAATGTGTGTGTTTCTTTTTTTTTTAAATTCTAAATTATTAACAAATTCTAAACTTTTATTAAAGTGGATGAGGAGCATTATCTAAATTCAGGTGGTGAGTGATCTAAAAACAGGTGATGAGGGGTATCCAAGTCATGATATATTTATTTTTACTTGTAGACTTACTTAAATAGAAATATCAACTGACAACCTCTACAGTGTTATTGTGATACAAATACAATAATACAAACATGTTTACAGTCATCAAAAGTCATACTAATCCAAAGAAAAAGAATCGCTTTTTAAAAATTTAACTAACAACATTTTAAAACAATATGTTTAACCAAAGTAATTTAAACTCTACAAGGTTTATGTGCTACCTGACCCTTAATATGACTATGAGATGCCTGTGGAATTTTGATTCCTGTCTGTAGTAAAAAATGCAGAGAGACACGCATTAAAACCTTCACCACAGCTCACAGGAGGCAATCTCAGCCCTCTGTCCTTGTCAAGTTAGGGATATAATAAGTAATTTAGGAGACTGCTCTGGCTGCCCCTTTTTTTTCCCCAATTCAGACAAATTTCAGAGACAGATATTTGGGTTGGCTTAAAGTTACACTAGGCCTCCTAAACACTTTGCACTTGCGAACACTGAGCAACCAAACTGTGCACTTCGGCTGCGTTCAGACCGACATAAGCTCCACATGAAAAAACGCTGGCGTTTCATTAACTTGAATGGAAGCAGTCACTTGGTGCAGAAAAGATGACAATGCAGAGGGCTCTGGCAAAACAATGCAGAGTTGTCTGCCAAAAAGTTGAATTAAGCTCAGCTTTTGCTACCATGCAACATGACATAATCCGGCAAGGCACTGTGTTGGCCAATCACATACATGCAAGCACACATTCCTGGTAGATTTTGAAAGTAATCTATCAATCTTACTTTCATGAATGCAGTATTTCTACAGAATGATTGTCGCAATGTAAACAATATAATAGTTTCTGCTGTGATAATTTTCCAGAGCTGTAAAATCCTGTCTGAAACACATACATCTGTTACACCAATTGGACTTCCTGGATCATATTTCTCACTGTTTGTCTCACCAGTACCTTAAACACTATACCCCCACAAACACAGCTCTTGCATTGTTTTAACACAGGGCTGTTTTTGGTCTCAATCCCCACTTAGGCTGAAGGAAATAGGAGGAGAGTCATTGAAGCACCTTTTCTTTGCATTTTGAAAATTCCTTCAGCTGTAATCATGGCTGCTACCTGAACACTTCTGGGTCAAATGTATTCATTAAGGAAGCTTCCTTATCAAAATGCACCCATAGTCTTTCATTCATTGGTTCCCATACTTATTTGGATTGTGACAGTTAACTTTGCTGTTCAGTGGATGATGCATTGTAAAATTATGTTCATATCTAAAATTATGTCATATTTTTTGATTGACAGAGACTGGAAGTTCTCTGGAGTTTTTCTTTATTTAGTTGTTTTGTTTCAGTCGGTTGGTTTATATTATATTGTCACATTGTACCATGGAGAACCAACAGTCTGTAGGTTTTTGTTCCAACCAATCACCTCAGCAAGTAATTTCACCGATGAGATATTTTCTACTGGGAAGAGTGCTAATCAGTGTGTGGAGACTTAATGAAGACTTGCACACTGCTCTCCATGGCACATGGATGGCCACCTCCAGTTAATACTAAGGTTCTGTGGTAATTAATAATTCTATCAATTTATAATTGTATAAATATTGTTGTAGCTATATCCAGTGCTGGTGAAGGAAATTGTGGAGTATCGTCACCTCATGAAGAGGTATTTATAGTGGCGACTTTCACCTGCATAAAGGCCAGTCTTAACTGACAGATAATTAGCAGTTAGCAGTGTTAAGGGTTTGGGGACTGTGTCGACAAAAGTGGTCCAGGAAAACACAGAAGAAACATGCAGCATTGGCCTAGAAGTTGTTAACTTAAACATGTTGTGAACTCGAAACCAGCAGTTTTTAGTTTTCCCTTGAAAAAATATTGTAAATAGCACAACTGAAACTGCATTAAAGACCATCCTCAGCTTGAGGTGATGAAGCATGCAAAAGTCAAGTCTCCATTTCATTCAATGAAAAACAAAAACAAAACAGTGCCAAATATTAATGGGTCTTACCTCCCCTGCACTTTGATGTCGGAGATGGCATAGAAATATCTGGACAGGTTGTTCTCATCCACCATGGTGGCTCCAGTGGCTGGCTTCAGCAGCCTAATCCTCAGATCAGTGATGGTGAAGAAGTCCCTCAGGTTCTTGGTGGTATCCAGCTGACCATACAGTGAGGCCATGTTGTGTAGTCGAGGTCCGGCAAACAAGGCAAAGCGGTCCTTTATCTCGAAACGTACCGTCTTGTCGTTCTTCCACACGTAGCCTCGGGAGTAGTCCTCAGTGCAGATGATATCCAGCAGGGTGCGCTGGGTGAGATCACCTACTGTCTTGGGTTCCATGGTGAAGGCGTCCAGGCAGTCGGTGGCATAGAACTGGTAAGGGGTCCAGGTTCGGCCATAGTCGAGTGACTTTTCCAGGACCATCTGCTCTGGTCGGCCTGACTCAAAGGTCAGTACAATATCATCAGTCAGCTCAATTGTCTTGTTCCATGACAGCGTGATGTTGACCTGCAGGGGCTTTGGGTATTTCTTCCATGAGGTGGACTGCCAAAAAGTTGTGGGATTACGACCCTCAAAGTCGAACATGAGCTTAGGAGGATGAGCCAGCTCCTCAGTGGTGGCATCACATTCATTGTTGCACATATAAGGATTCTCCTGTGTAAAAAAGAAAGAAAAAAAGAAGGAATTAGACATGTAAATATGTGTAAGTGCACATTGCAGTCAAAGTATGTATTTTAACCCTGATAGTGGAATAGTTAAGCACATACCACATAAGCAAAGGCAACATGTCCTGCTGGGGACCTTTGTTGCATGTCATACCCCTGCCTCTCTCCCCTCCTAAACATATAGTGTATTGTATGTGTATACTGATGTAAATTAGCGCAATGATGGCAATGTCTGCAGGGATTCAGAAAATTCGCAGAAAGGACCCATTGAGAATAAAACTAAAAAACAAAAAATCCACAAACACAGTAACACGAAAACACAGTCATCATTAAGAGTAGAGTATGTCAATCTACAGCAAAGATAAAATTCTGATCAGGAATGATCAGAATGCTGATTGAAAAAAAACAACAAAAAAAAACAAAGCCCAGGCTGAAAATAACAGAAATTTTAATTAGTCAGTCTAGTTTTGACTTTTGCCATTTGTCAGTTTTGTACGAATAAAACTGACAAATGGCAAAAAAAGAAGAAAAAGTGTTGAGCTGAACACTATATTTTGAAGACAGGAAGTTTAGCATCTGAAATGTCAAAAAAGGTAGTTGAATATTTAGTTTTGCATTAAATATTCAGAGGAAAAGTGGAATCCCAGAACACTTGTTAGTCCCACCCTCACAATTACAAAACCTACAGCATCTCTCAGGTTGGCTGTTGGTCCACTTTGCCTCGAAAGGTTATTTGCCTGGCTTGCCATCCTATCATGATTCCACCATCGTACTCAATAGCATCTCTATCACATTCAGACCAACGTGTATTTTATAATCTGCGCAAGCAATCCTGGCCCTAGAGCTGCAGGAGACAGTGACCCTCTCATTAAGATGACACTGTGGATCCCATATTCTCGTTCAGTGCCATTCCTGCCTACACTGCCACCCAAATTGTCAGTGTAATTGATATTCCTGTGTGGTATTTGTGCTGAGATGGGAATGGAATCCCGATGAGTGTTTCTTATGAAACACGCAAAGGGACATGCATTTTTCATGGGCCCGTGTCTGCTCTCAACCATAGACATCCACTGAGTCTGGATGTTTGTGTGTGCGTGTTTGTGGGGAGAAAGAGGAGCTCTTGATGTGTTTGTGTTTGTTTGTGAGAGGGATAGAGAGCTCTGAATGTGTTTGCTTGTGTGTGCACATGCAGTATGTGACTTTGTGTGTGTGTAAGTAAGTGCGAGTGAATGGCAGAGAGAGAGAGAGAGAGAGAGAGAGAGAGAGGGAAACAGAGCTGAAACATAGCCAGAGAGCACATGACACACTCCAATTGACATTCCTCTCACCTCTGCACCAGGAACAATGAGGTTAAGTGCTGATGAGATTCAGATCAACTGTAAAGCGGTTCGATAATCAGCAATCATCCGACACTCTACACGCAAAATTATCTAAAGGTGAGAACATTGCTATCTGCAACATTACTCGGTTATCTCTCTGCTATTGCAGTGCATTCAACCCAGACTGCCACTTTGCTGAGTGAAGATCACTGGCAGGAATACTGATAAGTAGAGACCATTATTATTTATTTGAAAAGACCAATGGCTGCTTTTTGTCTTTGAGTAAGTGCCCTAAATTCAACTCAGCCAAAGAAAAAATGTATTTGATGCTCTATCTTCTTCACAGAAAGATGTATGTATGACTTCCCTATTTAAGATACAGATCTCGTCAGTCCATTTTATTTCCTGTGGGACTGTGATATGCTATCAGCGACTTGCTCCTCAGCCAGAAGTGATAAGTATGCAATGAGGTATAACAAGACTGAGGGATTGTGGGTCACTGGGCCTGCTCAGCTGACTCAAAGGAGTGTTGCATGATCCAATTAGGAGGGTAATAAGGGTTATGCAGCTAAGACAGAGAGTGTGAGAAGTGTGGGAGGGAGAGAGAATGTAAAAGAAGTAGACCTTTTGCAATGTGTTTTTTAAAGGAAGATCTCAGTTGCTAAAAGTGTTCTCCTCTCACGCCCATGCACACCCACACACACATGCAGAGCCAGCACAACGTTTGAAAGGCCACATATTGTAGCCTGAAAACAGAAACAGAGAGGAACATTTGAAAGAGAGTTAAGGGGTAATAGGGAGGATGTTGGCAGCCTGGGTTCGACCTCAGGGACGATAAATTGTACTAGTGTCAACTGTTTACCAATGATGTGTGCTGAGGCTCGTTATATTCCCCACTTGTGCTCGAACAGCCTTGGAGGGCTGCTCAGAGCTCAGACCTTGACGCTACATGGAGAGAGAAGGAGGGAGAGACACACAGCAAGTATTAGAGAACGAGTGATTTCCCTGATGTCATTCAAGAGCATAAATTTTCACTTGTATTTATTTCATTCGTTATCACAGTTAGGTTCGGGCAGCAATGGGGTGGCTGCCTTTGGATCTCTGTAACGGGAACTCAGACCACAGCGTCCATGGCTAATGAGAAAAACAATATTCCAGCTGAACAGTGAAAGCCAGAGTAAATAGAGGCTTTAAGAAGAGAGAAATTTGCCTCATCACGCCGGCAGAAGAAGTGTTCAGAGACCAGTGGAAAGCAGTCATAAATTCAATCCATAATCATTCTCTCGCTGCCTGCCTTGACTTCAGGCCCTCAGGGAAGTGATCATTCTAACCGGGGAGCCCGTTCACCATCGGCACTGGCTTGGGACAAACCTTTCATAAAAGCCCCTTTCATCATTAATAACACTCAATATTGTGAAGGCACTTTTCCAATCGAACATTAAGTGACACGTATAGTATTTACTTTCTCCCGGTAATTCCCACCATACTGGAATTCTTCACTATAGGGCCAGTGAAGATGATGATACAGACTTAGAGAGGAAGGTCAGGACCTTTCATTGAATTTCCTGTGGCGGTTATTTAACAACAAAAACAGTGCCTTATGAAGATCAATACCTTCTGTGGTCATTTAAGACCCAGGGCTTCAGTACTATGCCGGGGGGCAGCTATTGAAAAACAATAAGCCCTCTCAGCTTGATCCTTTACCTGTGATCATGGCTGTGGGAGAGGGAAATAGTCAGTGGAGAATTAGAAAGAAACAAGAGTTTTGTACCAAAATGAGATATCGACCAATTGAAAAATGTGACCTGCTCTTAGAAAAAAATTGCTAGCACAAAAGTATAATTTGCCATGGATTATTATTGAAGTTATAGGTTATTGTAATGCTTCTTATGACCAAAATATAACATTTTTATGATGTAACTGGTTTATTGAGAAATATTTGTTGTAGATTTTAATGAAAGCAGCTTGTGCAACATTTAATTTTCATTATCAATATTAGTAGAATGTGATATCACAAAATTACTGTGCTTATTTAACTGTATAATGATATCTCAAAATCGTATGACATGTTTATTTTACTCATGTGTGGATAAAAACTGATCTGGCTGGCATTATGTTTCTCTAAAACTTATTTGCTAATGCAAATGTAATTTCTAGGAGACTTGGTTTGTAAATCATATCATAATATTATGTCTTCATTCTAGGATTCCTATACTTATATTATGTGGCCTCATATTTGTTACATATATCTATGTTTATGTAAAATACATTTGTTAGTGTCCTGTCATGTTTGATCATATTCATCATGCATCTATTTTGATATAAATACATATTTGCTATGTGACTTTGCCCTGGAACATCAGTAACTGCACTATTAGTTTTGCACATACATTTTATTATATTTACATTGGTCTAGGATGTCATACTGCATATAAATTTCTAACTCTGGCTTAATATTTTTGTATATGTTTTCTACCTATCTGTATCTTGTTCCTTCCTCTGGTCTGTTTCTTGTGCTGCTGTAATACTTAATTTCCCTCCTGCAGGGTATCAATGCTTCTATTTTATTCCATCTTATCTTACATAGTCTTAAATAAATGTAAAAACATCACACACAATGTTTTTGTGCTTCATATTCTGCTTTACATCATCATTGTTTTTCATTTTATTTCATACTGTAGTTGTTTGATTGAATGACCCCCACTGACTCATGCCCCAGGAGACAGATAGCATTCCTAATTCCACACCTATTGACAGCACATACAATGCTGCAAGGACTTCTAATGGCTTCTGTCTTATTGGTATTGCTGACATCTCTGTTGCCACCATAGCTGCTGTGTAACTGAGCCCAACTGGTTTCTATCAATGCTATATAATCCGTCCGGGGCAGTGGCTTAGTGCAGGAGGCCTGAGCAGCAAGTCTGGGGCTGGTCGCAGCTAATGATGTCCCGATCTCTGCAGCCTATAAGGTCAATCCAATATCAGGGTGTCACACAGTAGGAGAGCAAGAGAACAAGGAAGAGAGAGACAGAGAGACTTGAGCTGGGGATGTGCATCCAAATGTCATTCACTGGAATAAAGCGATTGGGACACTCAGCTCCTCTGATTTTCATGAAGGCTCAATGGATATTAAGATGTAATTTCATGGTTGTGTTCAATAGTTTATGAAGGGTTCGATTATAGAAATAAATGAACCATGACAGAACAAACAACACAGCATAGAATATATATGTTCCAGATCAATTATATCAATAACATCTTTGAAATATTGATACAAAAATCTATTTAAAGGACAAATTTGGATGTTTTTTCTCTTAAATGGGCTGCACTAACACATAGAAAAACTCCAAAGTTGTCAAAATACATAGAAAAAAACCAAGCAAACACTAAACACACGAACATGCACACACACACACACGGGTACATGGTGTGATGTGAGGCAGATGTTTAAATGAGTGACATATGGCCTATGAGATTGACAAATCCTAACCTCCTGTTGATGTGCCTTTTGACACAAGATGTGGCTCGGGAGATAAATTCTCTGGCCAATGACAGCTCCTGTTGAAGGATGGGTGCAGGCCCTCCAACTAATCAGTTTAGCTGACAGATTCCTGGACTTAAAGCTCAGATCACAGATTGAACTCACCACGGTTTTCTACTCGAGCCATCTCCTTTTAAGGTAAGGTTGTTACTTCACTAATGTGACATTCTGGCTTAAAGTTTGAGATGTGCTCACTCTTGTGTGTTTGGATCTTTTACTTCACTCCAAGACAGTTTTTCTCAGTAAATTTATAATAAATTAATTTGTCTTGACATTATTTGACTGATGCCCCCGTTTTTCAGGAAAAATATGGAATATTGTGCTATCATTTACAAAACAGTCCTGGGGGAAATTAATTTTGTGTATAAACAGAGGCCCATAGCATATCAAGTCATCATTCAGTACATAATTTAAACAGCAGTTCAGTCAGAAGTCACAGTGCTGGAAAGCTAAAATAATGATACTTGTAAAATGCAGTTTGGCAGTCGCAGCAATTACAACTAATCAAATTGTCAGTCAGTCAAATAACAATTTTGACTAATGCTTTAGTTCCTCCGTTTCTACCTTCATAAATACATACAGCACACCTAAATAGATACTGTGCATGCATGCATACAATAAATACTGTAAAGGTGAATATGTTTTGTTTAAGATTAGAAATAATGGCAATGCACTTCTAATGCAGATGTGGTTTCTAGGGAGCAGGGGTTGATGATAATGATGGATACATACATGGATACATCCACTCTCTCAGTCTCATTCTTTCTCCCTTTATCTTATCTTTTACTAGGTATATGGCTGACATGGCCTTGCAAAAATTGCATTTTCTTACGAACATAATGCTTCTATATTACATTTTTTACATTACAGATATTTAATACACTAGATTCAATTCTGTGAACTTTTTCAAATGATCAATATGATTTGAGTTGTTAAAGACGTTAGACTTTAAAGGATAATGTTGGTTTATTGCACCTTTTGGTCTTGTTTTCATTGGTTTGGTCATCATTTGTATCTGTTCTGATAACATTTTACTCACCAAGTAATTGGTTAAATCTGGGAACAAGCAAACAATTTAGGCAAATTATCTAATCTACTTTAGTTCAAGGTAAAGCCGAAATGTCTGTAATAATCCCTTGTTGCACTGTGTATGCATAAAACCACGGTAAGTGCGGTGGGTCAAACTTGAACAACTAACTGCAAATAAGTTTGGGCTACATGGTCATCTAACAACTTGTGTCTTGCTCCATTGCACTTCACTGGGTTTCTGAATTTCAGCAGTTAACTTAGTAAGCATCTGTTATTTCTGTTATTTCTGTTATGACCTGTGTGTACTTGAGTAGTTTGTGCTGAGCTCTCCGTAACTTCCTCGCTACAGAGCCTCTGAGGCTGTGAGAGAAGTCTCTCCCACTGGACCTGAGGTGTTGCTGGATTAATCAGCCCATCATCCTGCTCGGCCTTACACCTCCTAACCTGCCGCATGACACCTGCAGATCTGTCGCTAGCCAAAACCCCCTCTATCACACCTCCAGATCCCCATCCTCATTCACGTGGTGCACCAGAGGAGAAGAATTTGACAAATGACAGCTTGATGATATCACTCTGATTTGAGCTGAAGCACTACTTGACAAAATCACAAGATGCCCATCAGAGACCACAATACTCAACTTTCAATCAGTGCAAAAGGTAAGGCTTCTTTGCTGTGCACTCACATAGTACCTTAATATAACTGTGAATGATACATTTGTGGTGATACACTGAAGACAGGCCAAAAAGGATGATATCAAGGTAGATCTAGGTCAGCTTTTTAGAAGAGGGAATGCTCAAGTGTATAGTGAACACAGAGACTGGGTGTTGATCCTTTCAGGACTTGGTATAAGCCCTGACGGAAGAGACAGCTGAGATGAGCCATGGTGAGATATTGGAAGAGTCAGAGCTTTGGCAGAAACTCAATAGAGCTTTAATGACCTGCAGTCAGGGCCAGCAGTGGCTCACAACTGAGCCAGGCTTTTCATTCGTCTGACCTTCAGCAGAATGAAGGACAGGAGGATTGCACATCTGACCCGTGAGTGCTCCATCATATTGTATCAGAGGTCTGAGGGTTATGAATGTCAGAGACCTGACAACAGATAATGGAAATTCAATATCATACACGTACAAAAAAAGACCATTTTACATGATAGTTTGATAATCTAAATGTGCAGGACATGTGATGGTAATGCTCAAAATAACTGAAATCCATACACCCATTTAGCCGATTTACATACGCATCAAAAACTACAAAAGTGTACTTTACATTCTCACTAAACATTCTGCAAACCACACTGCTGTGTTTCATAATTAACCTTTGCCACTATTCCATGCATCTATTGGTTTTCATTTCTGTGAGATATGAACATGAATTAGCACACTTATTTTAGTCATATTATCCTCCACAGTGCATTAAGACCTGTCAGAAAGTATTGTTATGAGGTAATGCAGTGCTTGCTTTTAAACTGCTATACCATGCAATGATCATTGTAACATTGACAAAAATGAACGCAGATGTTCACTGTAATGTGATTGCATAACACAGGTGACTTTCAAGAATCTGCTAAAGGAAGGGCCATACTCAACAGAACATGTATGCTGCAGATGTACTGTATGTCATATGTCTAGAGAAGGACTGTTTTTTTAGCAGTTTTCAACAAACACCATTTCCCATAAGCCTTAGACCATTGCAGGTTACAGGAAATGTCATCAGCTTGACAACAGAGCTGCGCATGAGCGAGGCGAGAGGCCAAAGCAAGTTCAGACAGCAGGACGGAGACTGGACTGGACTGGTGCAGATATTTTTAGACAGAAGAGATTACAACTTAAGAGTTTTAAAAAAAATGAAATTAGATGAGAGCAGTGGTGATATTATGGATATGGGTGAAACCAAGTTATGTTGACCTGCACTGCTGTACTAGTAAATATTCATAGTCGGGGTAGTAGTTTTTTGTATGCTAAGAAATTAATCAATCATTAATTTGTCAAAATATTTAAGGTTTCAACTTGTGCTGTGATGTGCTGAAAGCAAATCGTAAACCTCTTTTTCAGAAAGGCCATTAAAGAAATACTGATTATTGGTTAATTGAAACACTGGTTGAAAAATGCATCCAATAATCTAAAACTGTAAAAGCTGTCAGCAAAAATGCAAACACACTTGTAGGATCCTTTAAGTTTCCTGTATGAGGCTGCACGCTGCAAACAAAATGAAAACATATGCATCAGGTGGCTTTAGTAAACAGCTAATCAGAGGGTTCAGAGGTGATGGCTGTAACTTGCCATCGGCGTTGATGTCTGATCAAAACAAAAACACAAACTTCTCCTGGTGCTCATGTTTCGATTTGCCACATGCCAAACACTCCGCCCTTTGGAATGTAGCCCTCGCCAAAGCAGTCCCTTTGAGGACTGCAGCACAGCCAGTCTGGCCTTTTGAAGTACACTGCTTGGCAAATCAACTGCGCCGCAATCCAGGGCCGCAGCCTTGATTGGGATTCACGGGGCGTCGGTAGACGAGGGGAAACGCATTCCACATTAATTAACACCTGGCCTCATTATCTGTCCCATGTGGCAGAGTCCCACTGGGGTAAATTTAACACCGCCTTATTATCATGGGGGGTAGTAGTGGTGGTGGTGGGCTTTTATGTGTGTGTGCTTGTGTGTGTTTATGTATGGAGGACTGAATCAAAGTGATTTGTACATGTGTATATGTTCATTTTTTTGTGTGTAGTATCTTCATTTGTATTAGTGCGTACCTGTATACAGTATATCCCTGCGTATTAGTGTATGGCTGCATGTTTCTATGTGTGTGAGCAAGGTTGTGTGTGGGATTAGATTCCCTCTGATGTCAGGATTCAATAAAAAGCTTTAACATTGCTATAATGAGAGGATGTTTAATTCTATTTGCTAGATCTCTCTCTATCTCTTTGCAACGCCTCATATTCAAAAGCACCCACTAGATAAAACGCCGCCTGCATGTGTGGTAAAAATTGATATCTCTCTTGTCAAGATACTTTAGACAGAATACTTAACACGGGCTGATATTTGTGGGTAAAATAAACACATCAGAGGGATCTAAAGACATCTCTTTTGATCCTGTACAGATAGAGCATGACACTAACAATGTCAGGTTTGTAGGGTTGAGTCTCAGCCGTGCTAAAAATATTTACACACATCATTCAGAGAGGAAAGATGGTTTATTTAAAGATGGTCTCACCTATGTATGAAGACACATATGCTGTGAAATGTGTAATCTGTCAAGTTTTTGAATTGCACAGTTTTCACATTTCATCTTACGTGCTTACAGATTTAAAACATTATACTAATACAGCATATATGGTTTGAGTATGCTACTTCAAACCACCTAAAACAGGTATTTATAAAAACATATAGATGGTATAAGTGGGTAGGTACAGACACACTAAAATGTGAAAATTGAGGGGCATGGTGAAATTAATTTGTGCATCCTCGTGGCGACATAGTGAATACTTGCTGGTTGTGCTTCTCTTTATTTCCTTACACCATATGTACACAGGATATATTTGAGCTGCATTTTTTAAGTTGTCCGTCTCATGCAGGTCTGATGGAACAGATTTGCTTCTATTTTAAACCCTAACCCAAAGTGTCTTTTTAGCCTTTAAGTCTATTTTCTGCATGCAATTTTCTTATACTGCGTGACACAGTGGGTGTGTATTGAGGCTGTGAGAGCTACCAAAACGTGGGTGAACTTATAGCACTAGTATGGCTGCTGTGCTGCTGCTATGCTGCTTTCACTATGTGGCAAGAATAGACAGGGTGCTCAGCAGAAGTTCAGCGCTGTCAAGTTGGTTTGAAATTGGTCAACAGTGCAAACAAAGCTGAACTCTCTGCAAAAGCACAGAATGAATTTACCTCACCTCCATGAGCAAATTCACCAATCTTGATGTTTTCACTGAAACAACAAAGATTGTTGTTTTGCTATTATATCATCACAATTTCCAAAGTAACCCAGAATTGTTTGAAACCCAAATGTCTACATGATCAACTCACTTTCACTCCCATTAAGCTATGCAGTCTAGAAAAAATTTAAAACCTAATGAAAATGAAAATGTAATCCAGTTATTACCCCCAGAATGTCCTCCACCCTAACAATACACTAAAACACAATCAAAAGAAATAGAATCATTGCATTACATTGATTTTGACTGGTGGTGGTTTCATATAAGCAGCTTTAAAACGCATTAAAATCTGCCACAGAGGAATTCTAAGTGCACTCTCATTGAGAAGAAAATCAGAGGACACAGACTCAATTCTCAACCAATGAGATGCAGGGGTCATCGCAGAGAAATTGATAGAAACTGGGATGAAATTGAGAGAGCGAAACAAAGAACGAGGGAGAGCGAGAGTGAAATTGCTGCATTGTTCATCAGTGTGTTAGCTCATAGTGTTTCAACTCATCCTCCATCTTTTCAATCTGCATAGTTATTAGAGGCTTTTATTAATTTGAAATGCCAAAGTGAGGAATAAAGCATTACTGAAATGTCACCCTTTCACGGAGCATGATAAAATCACATCAGCCATTTTTGGAAACCAACGTTCTTCCCTTCTGTACTTCTATCCCTTCCTCTCTCCTTCCCTCTCTCTCTACAGCACAGTCTCTTTCACTCCTTCTCAGAGATCAATATGGCCTGACAACATGATGGCTGGGTTTCCTAAGGGGAGGTGGATTGCAACAGTTGCCTGTCATCTCGCCACTATTTCTCGCTCTCAGGTCTCAGCCCCTTCCACTCAGTGCATGACTTTTCAAAATAAAACATAAAAATTAATACAAAAATATAAAACTCTGCTGTGATGCGTTTCTAAAAACACAAAAGGCATTTTGACTTCTTGTTGATGCAATGAAACAGCTAGCCTGGCTCTGTCCAATGTTAATAAATAGATTACACTAATCTACATAAACATACTCTCTCATATAAAAATGACAATTTGCGATTTTAGGGTCTGTGCCCGCACTATAGCCAAATGTTGTTTTTACATTTCTGTTCTTGTACAGTCAAACAAGATAAATCATATATATGTATATATATAAGACAGCTTTAAAGGTGTTTTTGGGTGTATTTTTAAACCCTGGAGACAGCTATGCTAGTCGTTAACTTCTATTCCAGTCTTTATGCTAAGCTAAGCTAACAAGGTCCTCATTTTAGCCCCATACTTGATGCACAGACATAAGTGTGGTATCAATATTTTCATCTAACTCTCGGAAAGAAAGAAAATATACGTATAATTCCCAAAATGTTGAAGTATTACTTTAAAAATAAAAAAAAAGTTAATTATACAGGCCTATGTGGTGTCATTATGTTTTGCTAAAGAACAGACAAGAGAGAGAATTATTTGAAATGTTTGGAAAAAATTACATCTTTCTTTTTTCCAGAGCCTAAGATTTGATTTTATTAGGCCATAACAGGAGAAACTGATACTCTTATTGCAGGTCTTGTAACTTTCTTCCTAAAATGTATAACGTTAAAGAAGAGAGTCAAATGTTACATAACATGTCGGAAGAGATCATCTGCTGTGTTATCATGCTAAATAGGTGAATGTGAATGGCTACAGTTGTAACATAGCTGTATTTCCACCAACAAAGACTTTTGAGGTTAAAGCTTTCAAAGTGTTCCCCTCCCATGAAAGCCCTGCTTGATTGCTTGACACTCTTCAGTCTGGCCAAAATTATACACCGTGTCTTGAGGGATGGGAAGACCCTCACGTCTCATGCACTTCCCTGAAGAAAAAACACTGTTTGGCAGATTGGTGAGCCAAGTAAAGCTTTTTTGGGCAGCAACAAAGAGTCAGTCTGCCAAATAGCTTTTGAGTAATTCAATTACTGTATCTTTTACAAGAATCCCATTCAGCTTGTCAAGCATAAAAGGATGCTGAATGGGTGTACAAGCGCTGAAGGAAGTGAAAGCGAAAGAATTCAATTTAATTGCCAAGGTATCCCTTTTATTTTTAAAATTACTGTGTAGACAGCTCAGTTACCCTCTTGTTTCTTTATTGAAAAAGTATAATAACTGATTTGGACACAGCAAAACGTGAGGCACAAGAAGCTTTCAGAGAGAGGCTTGAATGTCAAACTAGCGGGGGGCCCATGGGTCACCACAACGTCATCCCTGGTAAAGTACTTATTTAAAGCTGTGAATAGCTGTCACTCTCTAAGAACTGCTGTCACTGCTGGTATTGACAGGCACCACACACATAGTGAAATAACAAATGGTTTCCTGTGCACTGAGGTGTAAGACAAACACAGTGATTCACCAATGAAACATTCATGCTTGTATTATGCCTTTGCCAGGCAAGCGGCAAAAATGCGTTGGCATGTGGGTCTGCAGCAAATTAGTTAAATGTGGCTGAACTACGAGAAGAAAGGAAGCTGAGTCATATCATGAGGTAAGAGGATTTCCTTTGAATTTTTTCCTTTGAATGATAAATACCATCTTATCTCCTGCAATTTGGGTCTTCTAGCATGGCCCAGGGAATGCTAACGAGATTTGCCTTCGTCACCGTACTTTAAAATTCAAACCTAGAGGGAACAAAGAAGATTTAATATCTTATGTAAAGTTTGTTGATGTAGAATTGGAAAAGAGATGAGAAGTAGGGATGAAGTCAATTTATTTTCAGTTTGCTCACTTCAAATGTCAACTTGGAATTGGGCAAACTTTTTTGTGTAAAAATATAAGTAATCAAAAGAAAAAGATGGACTCATAAATAATAAATCTCTCAGTTTGGTAATCACAGACCATGTGGGTTGGTAAAGTGAACACACTGTGTTTGGTTTATTGACAATAAATGGTAAATGGACTGCATTTATATAGCACCTTTCTAGTCTTATTGACCACTCAAAGCGCTTTACAATACATGCCAACATTCACCCATTCACACACAAATTCATACACTGATGGTGGAAGCTGCCATGCAACGTGCCAACCTGCCCATCAGGAGAGCTTCCTATACAAAGCGCCCCACAATGTTTCTATGCTCACCCATTCAAACACACACTCACAAAATTTGGGGATCAGTATCTTGGCCAAGGACTCTTCAACATGCGGACTGAAGGCTGTGAAACCACCAACCTTCTGATTAGTGGATGACCCGCTCTACCTCCTTAGCCACAGCTGGCCTGTGACAATACGTTACATGATTGTTTTTTAAATTCAAATTTTTCAGGTAGCCCACATGAAGTATGAAGCCACCAAAATGCAGAATCTGCGCAACACATCTTTGTGTTTTAAATCAACATGGACAAAAAGTATTCAGTACCCTAATAAAAAGTGGATTTTCATCTATGAACACTGACAAACTCCATCTGCTAAAGACAAGCTTTTGAAAGCTCCAAAATAGCCACTAAATAGACCTTGAGGTTTTGTCAACAACTCTTTCAAGCTGTTTCAAGCTATTTAAGAGGGCCTTTAAACCTCAGTACATGGCTGCACCGTTACATAAAATGGAAATATTTTAGATGTCCT
Source organism: Thunnus albacares (assembly GCF_914725855.1). Taxonomy (NCBI): domain Eukaryota; kingdom Metazoa; phylum Chordata; class Actinopteri; order Scombriformes; family Scombridae; genus Thunnus; species Thunnus albacares. The sequence goes on from NC_058117.1 coordinate 22,287,890, forward strand.
GTGTATTAGATGACACATATTTTCCAATAGATAAGCCTTTCATATCCGGAAGCTTAAGGCTTGCAAGGTTCTGTGGGTTTTAAACACTGCTTGACCATGATATAATGATACAGCCAAGCCTTCTATTATTATGCCAAACACTCTGATGTATCTGCATCCACATTCACTTGAATTAAATGTGTCTTGACTGCAACTGTGTTTGGGAGAAACATACATTTTCACTTCATTATACTATACCAAACACGGTGGGCAAACATAATATCAAAGAACAAGGTTTGACAGTCTGTCGTGCCAAGCAACTTGCCTCCACCATATATCAGTGAAGACAGCGTGTGTTAAAATAGAATTTGTCACAGTGTTCACTGTTTACAAAACTTCTCTATTGTCAAGGTGGATATTAGAGAATTTGAGGTGGTAAGCACATGTATATGGATATCAGACATTGAGAGACAGTCTGAGGCTGTTTTAATTTGAGATTGCAGGGAACAATAACTGCAATTATTACCATTTGTGCTGAGAAAGCAATAGTCTTGTATACGCCCACGTAAAAATAATTCAAATAGGCTTTTCAAGTATTATGTCTGCTTTAGAAAAAAAATTAAAAAGAATGAAGCATTATGCATATAGCTATGTGAGCGCTATTTCAGACAGCAAACATTCAAATGTTAAGCTGTCCAGAAAGACTCTGTCTAGTCTAACCACAAAGCCCATCACTTTCTTTTATATCTCCATGCATAATTCATCTGTCTTTGTATTTACAACCCTCAAAGAATTAACCTGTCACAGATCCCAGGGAATAATACCGACATATCTCTATCTGTCAAGTGCTCACCTCATATGGAGCATCCAACCTCCACATGTTCAAACAGAGCATGGGTATTATGCATCATCAGCTGACAGAAAACAAGGGACGGGGAAATTAAAAAGCAAGGAGACAAAAGAGGTGGCAGGCGAGTGAAAGAATAAATGATGATCCCCCCCCTCTCCTGGAGTCAGGGGACATGTTGCATGTCATCTCGGTGTCTTGGTACGCAGTGGTGCGGTGATGATGTGCTGGGCAGGGCCAGTTCAGAACAGAGTCAAGGGCACTGGGGTGACGGGAAGCTAAACACTCCAACTGTTCCTTGTCTCCAAACAAATATATGGATGAGTGAATTTTCTCCCCATGAAGGAAGGGCACAGGGATCAAAGAGAGGCATTGGCAGTGTCTGGTGTGACCTCTGAACTGCTTAGTTATTTCAGAAACTAGAGATAGACAGTAACCCTTACCCATACTGATGCTCAAACTGGTTTGCAAACTAGGTGCATTCCCTCCTTCTTTTGAGCCTATAGGCTATAGGTGAGTTAGCCAGTGGGATGAAGTCATGATCAATCTTAACTTTTTGTCTAATCAAGGCACTTAACCCTGTCTCCTAAAAATATGTTCTAATACAACTGATTTGCAATAGCAAATATATTTTGCAACTTTAGGATTGATTTCGACTGATTCCTCTGGCTACCTGATTAGCTCTATTTTGGTCAGTAATCCTGAGGGAAATATCTGGCTCTTTAGCTGCTAAGTACTCCACTAGCTTGTTGTTAACTTTGTCTGACTGCAGTTTGGTGCTAGGCGGGTAGAGTGATCCAAAACAATAAAGTTGTGGGCTATAAAACCAAAACAATTAGCTGAAAGATGCTAAAAGTCTCTGTAGAGCTTACATTACAGTTAGCCATGTTCCCCTTGTTTTTCCATATTAAAAATTGTTAATATTGATTCATGCAGCTTTAAAGTTCAGGGAATTGTGGTCTTTCTGGAATATCGAAAAAGTCAACACTGACTTCACGCAAGAGATGGTACTTGTTGACATTTTCAATACGACCCCAAACCATGACCTTTCCCTTACCTTAACCAAGGGTTTAAGTAGCCCAAAACTAATAACATGTGGGATGCAGTTTCCAGTCACACTTCCTGAAAACTCCTTTCCTGGACTGGAACAAACATTGGCATTAAACATAATCCAGGCAGCATTTACGTTTTCTGCACAGAATTGGCAGAGCAAATAAATAATATATAAATGTATTTTTTTAGGCAATGGGGTTGAGGCACTTGCCAGTCAGTAGAATCACTGTTCCTAATCGTGACCTCACAGCCTATTTAGCAAAGGTTACTTCCCTTTCTCTACTCTATATTCTATTTTTCTTTCCAAAGTCTATCAGGTCAGTTCTTGTGGGCATGTAAGACACAGATTCAAAGTTTTCAGTGACTCCCACGATTGCCAGCAAAGATACAGTAAGACTGCAGCACTGACTGTCAATAACGTGGCAGTCTCCAAGCAGCTTAGTGGGAGCTCTCATGTTCACCGTGTGGTGAACTGTCAGCCACAACTCTTTCATCCATTCTGAGAGAACTGAATAAAATTCAGAGGAATTACAAGAATTTACCCAGTTAGACTCAGAGAAGTTGGAATAAGCTCCATCACTGAATCAGTCTCACAAATGTTTATACAGTTGCCAATGTGACGCGGATGAATCAGCATGGATGCAGATACTGTGGAGCATGTGAGCCGATGACACCTAACTCAAAGCTCACATTCATTCATTTCGATCAACTGCCAGGTCACAGTACATGTTGAGGGAGATGGGGGTGTCTCTTAACTTCTTCCACCAAGATTTTCCCTGCCACACTTGAAACTACCAGACCTAGGGTTGAAAAGTTAGTTTCTCTAATCAGTAGGGTACTAAACCAAACACCACTCCACCATTGCAGTCACACTAAGGAGTTCTTGACGTGATGGTCTACTTAACAAAACAGATTTTATTTACTCAGCATACTCAGATTGTGAAAATTTTAAGATGTTGTGGCAGCCATCTGCCACATGTTTACTTATGTTTTGTGGAATAAACATGTCCATGCCCATTACTTGGCAACCACAAATGATTTGGTTTAACTCTAAATTGCATGAAATGCAAGGCTCCTCTCTAAATGAAGTTGAAGTAATGGCCTGCCACTTTTATGAATTGCCATTAAATCCACCAAAGCCAACTTGATTTGGACTTAAGAGAGGGAGATAAGTGCTGTAATTAAAAACACTCTCGTGTCTGTTAACCATATCTAAAATGATTATGAGAGCTTTTAGACACAGATGTGTTTCAGCGGGCCTTCCTCTGCATTAACAGCTATTGTTCATTGGGCCCATGTGGTGCAATATTGTAATAATTATCTTGCCTATGACCACTCAAATCCGTCTAATTGGATAATTTGTATTAATCTATGAAAAGTGCTGAATATTAAAAAATGCCTTTTTCCATTAATTACAACAGGAAGCATAACTAATAAGATACAAATTTGGAACACTAATAGCAAGAAACAAGTTGTCAATTAACCCAACCTTGTAACTACCTTCTTAAATTATAGTGTATGCATTTCAAATGTGCAATTCTGCAGTCTGATTAAAAAAACTGCAATAAATGTTTTAGCTTGCCCACTGCCTCTTACATTGTAAAAAAGACCTTAAACCAGTGTTGACTGATAGTGAGTGACAGTGCCCCAGTGCACCACAGGAGAATAGCCTTAATACCAACACATTCTGAAGAACCCCTGAAGGTCTGCAGCTAAAAATAAAAACGGAGCTAACTCCCTGATGCAGAACACCTGTCCTCAACACTGTTTATCCTGGACTCTATCACTTGTCCTAAACATTCAGAAGAAAACGGGCCTTAAATTAGAGCTAACACCAAAAGGGTATCTTTGCCATTTCAGCCAGAAAGAAAAAAAAATTAAATCTCAAGTTGTAAAAGATCAACTCCCTTGAATGATTAATGCCCTTTTCATGAGCACAGACTCTGTCATAACTATTTTCAATAGGGCTTAGAACAGACAAAAAAAAACATCCTTGAGCGACAGTGATGAGAATCATAAGCACAAGGCAGAGAACAGGGAGGGAGACAAGCCATCCAGGATTGTTTGACCATCCACTATGAGGCAAACCAACTCCTGGGGAAACTGATTAGAGTGGGCTCACAACTGCAGGCAACTTAGTGATTGGCTAAAAGAGCTCATTTGCATGCTCCTCTCATCTCCAACGAACTCTCAGGAAGCACCGGTGGATAAGGTCACCCGTGTCAGTCTGCCTGTGTGCCACAGAGAATGTAAACAGATCAAACACACAACAGCCGTCTAAGCGAGTGCAGGAGGAGCCTGTGTTCTTGATCATCTGGACAATGATGACCTCAAATTCATGCCAAAGGTGATAGACATCTTTGCAGTTACATGTAGGGATATCTGAAAAGTCTAATGATGAAACCTTTTAGCCATTACACAACTCGATTATATATGTATATATATATGCATGTTGGGGGGTATGGGGACAGTAAGTGTCATGTTCTACCCATGAGGTTAACAGAATCCCTTATTTCCTGTTTTGGAGAGTCAATATTGTTTGTGCCTCCTCAACCTGCAGTGATTGCATCAAAGCCTGAAATTCAAATTGTTCACTTATTAAATTTTTGAATTAGACTTTTGATCATGTAATCAGAGTACCAATACATTTCGTAGAAATGGGGATTATTTGCAGGATAACAATTTCAAATACATTTTAAAATGAAGAAAGATATACTACCATGCACTATAGAAGTCCCAAATGTAAGCAGAGCAGGAATGAAAGGGCAAAATAACTCCCTGATCCACAATGGTGTGAGCGGAGGATGATACCACATGGTGCGCACAGGTGCGCACAGCGGAGGCACATATACACACTTCACACACAGTGAACTTATGTTGGGAGAGTAGGCAGGGACAGTTGTTACACACTGTGGCAGTCCCAAAGACTCATACAAATAAGTTAAAAGAGAGCTTGAGTATATGACAGCTTGTAGCACACATAAGAACTCTCCACCGAGATGACTGTGTGTACATAATGTGCCCAGAGACGACAGTGTGTCGCTGGTCGACGAGCATGTTCAACACTGAATGAGTTCAGAGAAAACTCAGATGTATCACACAGATAGAACTGAATAAAAGGACACGGTGAAGCCCCTGATGCCGCTGCACATATGCCTGCCACTTCCTCTCAGAAGGAGGAGGACAAAGCGCTCATAGAGTGGGCACAAATACCCAGCGGGGGGTCGCTGCGACATACAGTATGCCTGTATGATAACTTCACACAGCCAGCGGGCCAAGCGCTGTTTGGTTGGAGGCTTTCCCTAAGAATATTCTCTGTAATGTACATCATGTGTTGTGCACTTTCATTGTAGGTCTATAGGCTACTGGCTGAATTTGCTTAATGAAAAGCAAGCTGTTCTTTAAAAAGTTTTTCTAAGGTTACATTACTCTGTTGTCTTACAAAATACACTTAAGTAAAAGTCATCTTAATGATGTTTCTTTTCTCTTGTCTTTCTTTGCATTACTTTAATATTGTGATACTTGGATTAGGTTACTGACTACATTTAACAGGTAATTAGTAATTGTATTGGAATAAATTTTCAAAGTAACCCTACCAACCCTGTTTCATAATGTTCTTCCATACTTGAAAAATTGTTGTATTTAATTAGTGTCTGAAGAAAAACAATTTCAGACTGACACCAAGCTTTTGAGGAACTAAAGAAAAATATATATTTTTAAATCATTTATGAAATTAGCATTTTATTTCATTTGTTTGTGCCCAGCACATGTTGTCAGTTTAAATGATGACAACTGCCAAATGGAAACAAACACGAAAGCTTAGGTGCCGAAAAGTCTTTCAGCATCTAACTGGGTGTGCAGTGTCAACTGTTTCTGCTGGTAACATTATCACAGTGCTTATTCAATAAGTGACCAGTCTATGAAAAATGTACAATACATGTACAACATGTATTGTACATGTAACAATAACTGCAACATACTGTGACAAAGAATAATGATCCCAGAAAGAAGTATATAAAATCATATAGGTAAAAAAATAGATGATGAGATATGAAAATTATTAAGCCATTGCGTATGCAATATACTATATAAGAAATTGTATCTGCAAATAAACATAAAAGGAAACATGACAACCCGATTAGGCACCTTTAACTACCTACAAGGAATGTAGTAGCATCAGTCAAACCACTTTCACTCTGTTTGCTTTTCATGCTCCTTGTGTCATGTTAACGTTTCATATTCAGGATAGTCTACTGGGCTGATAAAGGTTTCACAGTTTGTTGTGATATAAAGCTTCACAAAACGTCACACATGACTGGAGACCTGCTCCTTTTTCATCCTACAGTGGCATTAAATGTCTCAATGCCATCTGGAGCCGCAAGAATAAAAACACTGCTTTTAAAGATGCCTATTTTAATTGGTAAATATTTACTTGCAGGAGCTGTCTGCGGGCACACACACGACTTCTAATGAAGCACTTTAAAGCCTATGAGCTCTCGCTGCTTACTTTGAATGTGATTCTAAACAAATGCAACCTACGGATGAACTGTTGATAATGGTTGATAAGGGCCATTGAAACATGACGCTGAACACTGCAATAAGCATGCAGTGCATAATGACTGCTCTGGTACAATTACAATTACTATACTATATGTGTGTGTGTCTGCTGTGTGTGTGTTTGGGCTTGGTGACAAAATCTAGTATCACAATATTTTTTACCAAGATATACTATATATATACTGTGTGTGTGTGTGTATATATATATATATATATATATATATATATATATATATATATATATATATATATATATATATTTAATTTATTTATTCTACTGGAAGAGACAAAAGCTTTTTAGGAGGAAAACAAATAACATTACATTTTCTGCAATTGCAAGAGAACACTAAAATCTTTCAAGAAACGTAATGGAGACTGCAAAAAACAGGATGCAAAATTCAGCACATTTTTACTTTACCTCTACATTTTAAAATATTGTCCCTTCCTGGGCTTCATAGTTTTCAAAGAAATTTACACACATTATATTTTTGACAAAGAAATGCATCAGTAGTGTGGCAAAAATGCCACTTTTCATTTGATTCTGTAATTAAGCCTTTTACAGCCTGTTGCACATACAGCATATACTGTACATATACATTTTCAGGTATGCTTTAGCATGTCTGTGTGTGCTTGCACATATGATCGGGCTCACGTGTGTGTATGTATGACCATGCATGCAGGGGGGCCCCTGTGTGGTACTTGTTTCAGCGTGTATGTGTGCTAAAGTGCATGTGTGTCTTCACACCTGCATCTCCAAGATATGTGCGAATATTGATGTGTGTCTGCTTATGTGTGTGCTGCTGCATGTTAGCACTTGTACCCTAATGCACACCGGGTCTGTGTGTACATTAATCTCTGCTGCAGTGGCGGTGTGTTGCCTTGTATGCACTGCTCTCTATCCCTGACCCAATATGCTGTGTGATCCTGCCTACAGCCTCATTTGTCTCCATCAGGGGACAGGTGAGGTTACGACTCACCAAAGCGCAGTACGTTTCTGGCGGATCTCCACACGTGATATTCGGGGGGTCGAGGGCCACTTGCAGGTACTTTGTCATGTCGGTTGCTTCTGGCTGACAGGCCATGTAGTCCCAAGCAACACCCTCCTCTGTATAGATCTGGGACTTGCACACGTCATAGTGTCCCCAGGCTGCCGGGTAATGTTGCATGGCAAGTGCCACGTTGTTGCACACAGCTTGCAGAGTGAACAATATGGGCCAAAGCATTGTTGATTTTGTTTTGTATGGTTGCTGTGGAATTTTTCTTTCCTTTCCTTTGTCTTTAAAGCTGCTGCACTGTCACAGGAATGACAATATCACTGAGAATGATCTAAATCAACTGCGGCTTTGAATGGTGCAATGGTGCATTTGGGAACTGTGGCAGCATCTTGCTACTTTTCTGTTAGCAGCTTCAGGCAATGTTTAGCCTCCATTCAGTAATTTTGTCTTCGATTACTGCCAGCTCTGCTTGGCTGATGAGGTGTGTCAACAAGTGAACGTTGATGAAGGGGTCAACTAACGGTCAGATGTGATGTGCAGAGAGGAGTCTCACTCCTCATAAGTCAGTCAGACGTCTTAGTTTGATCTCCTGTCAATCGTGGTTTTGCCACAGGCAGCATCCTAAAGGACAGAAGAAAAAGACAGTTTAGTGAAAATGCCAAAATATTTACACACAAACATTTTAAATGCAGTATTAAAATATTAACAATACGGTTTAAGGGCACTAAATGGATAAAAAGTGAGTCTCACTACCTGCTACCACACACTGTTTATATATATCCCTCAGAAAAACCTTGCCAAAATCATTGTATACAATTCAAATCAAGCTTGTTCTGCAAAGCCCAACCTCCCAACTTCCATAGAAAAGGGCTTATTTCCATGTGTCAAGTCACTGCATTTAAGTTATTACTTTTTCCGACTCCTGCTTCTTTGTAGCTGAAAGTGGAGGTGCGTTGGTCCCAATGCTTTCAAAGGCATTTGGGAAATATTAAAGTAAAATTGGGAGACAGAAATGGTCTATTTGAGGGATTGTATGTTTCTCAGAGCTATCACAAGACATCAGTCAGATGGCCTAACTCGTCAGGTAATGGTGCCTGGCAGCAGTCAGTGGAGACCCACACGATCTCAATGTCTCGGTAAAAAGTGTGTGCGGTAGCAGGGAAAATAAAATGGAGCAGCTATATACGGCTGCCTCTAACGGAGTAATGACACTGTAAACATGAATTAAGTTACTGTTGACTGTCAATGTGCTCACATGGCCCAAGGTTTTGCCTTAGTGAAAAGAAGTCTATCTTCCCGGGGGTAATTGTTCAGAAAAATGCACTTAAATTTCGATTTAACCATTGACTATTTAGGGCACGGTTTTAAAAATCATGTACAGTTATTCTTTTTTTGAGGCATTTACAAGTTTACAACGTCACATCACATTTTAACACAGATTCAGACCAAAAAAAATGCCTGCTGCAACCGTCATGGTTACAAAGCAGATCCACTACAACAGCTGGAGGTTAAATGCCTTGCTCAAGAGCAGTTTAGCATCACTTGTTGAAGGTTGTTGTTGTTGTTTTATTTTTTATTTAAGTGTCCTGCACCTTTCTGGTGCCCAGCTCATATGGGCTTACAAGACACTAAACAATAATAACCAGTATGGCTACATGACAGATCTTGATGTACAGTTCCACACATTCAAAAAGACACTTCAGAGCGTTCAGTTTACATGGCAGAAATGTCCTGTTATGAAGGATACAGCGTATTAGCTGCGAAGCATCGCCTATAAATCTCGCCAAAACAAAAATCTTTATATTAAAAAGCCAACTCAACATATCAGCTTTGGACAACCAAAACAATTCAATTTCACTGCTCAGATTCCTCCAGCTGGTACATGCAGTTGAACTAGTAACTTTCCGGTCAGCAGCTTTATTCTCTCCCCTTCAGGCTACAGCCAACCCCCAGTGACTGACAGTCACTGCTGATTTTTTTTTTTTCAAGTAACCTGAGGTTTAAAGCATGTGGAGTCTTTTATGTTGAGAGGAGAGAGCTACTTTGTGGTGTGTGTCAAAAGATTACAGTGTTTATCAAAAGGTTATCAAGTCAAAATCAAATTAATTAATGAGGTGAGTTTCGCAAAAAGGTTTATCATATGAAAGTACAAAGACTCAAATTAGAAAAGCCGAAACTCATCCTAAAGAGTCGCTCTGTCTCTGTGTGAGCACACATGCAGACTGGTTTATGTGCTCCCTGCCGACTTATGGAGGCATCAGGATTCAATATTTTAACTTGGCTATCTTGTCTTGGACTGAAAATTGTGCCAATTTGAACACCTTTTGACTACATAAGGCAATTACTGCTTTCCTTCTCCCAACCTAATGCCCCTTTAACAAAATGACTACAGGCTTGAATACATTGTGACTGTAATGAAAGATGTTCATCTGAGCCAGAGAAATTATCTTGCACTGCAATTCAGACTCAGAAGACCCTTCAAAGTGAGCCATGTCAAGAGGTATGGATGGCAGGCTTCATTTGACAGACCTCTAGTGGGAGAAGAAGAAGAACCTGAAGGAGAAAAAAATGGACGGGGAAAGAATTTTGGCTCTTTAAATGTGCTCATGTCAATCAACAAGACTCCTTAGAAGAGGCCAATTACAAATTTGATAACATGGCTGGAGCTCTGAGTGATGAATAAGCCATTTCTTTCACGGGAATGCGTGTATCAAATTTCATAAATATAAATGTCAGTCCCGGATCAGAGATGCGTCATGGGATGGACCACTGTCATCTCACATGCTCGCTCACACACACACACACACACACACACACACACACACACACACACACACACACACACACACACGCACACACACCTAGATAAACCCCCGCTTCATAATACTGAGCTTGACTTTCATTATAAAGGCAGTCAAATTAGGTACCAGCAGCAGGGTGGTAGAGGTCGCTTATCTTATTTTTATTTAATAGGGAACACTGAAAGCTAATAAGCGACAGCAAATGGAGCTAACCAAAGGAATATTGGATTTAATTCATAGACACCTAGAGTAATGAAATCTGTACAGATGAAAGAAAGATGTCAGAATGCTCAGAGGACCTCCGAAGACAGACCATTCAACATCAGAGCACTACTAAGGTGAAATCATAGGGAAAAAGCATAAGATATAAAATATAAAATGTTTTAAATTTCTATTAACTGAAGAGATTATTTCTGCATACAATAAATGTTCTGACACCAGTTTGAAAGCCAATTCATCTGCTTTTGTTTTTATACATCAGTAAAAGAGATATCTATTCTATGGAAATAACTATGAGCATAATCTTCCTTTTAGCTATCTACATTTTGAATTTTTGGCAATTTTGCTTGAAAAATGACTAAAACGATTAATGGATTATCAAAATAGTTGGTGATTAATTTCTCTGTCGATCGACTAATCGATTAATTGACTAATTGTTGAAGCTCTATTTGTAACGTCAACATTTTTACATAAAATTACACAGGACAAACTATAAAGCAAAATCATAATCTTCCATCCTGCTTTCCCCATGTTCCTACATGCAAACCACATACTCAGTGCCACTCAAAATGCAAGGAGAAACTCAGGAATGTCATAATTTCACTGAGAAAAATATGAGGTCAGATTCTATATTAAAAGTCATCAATATTTTAGCAGCTCTCCGTATGCTGGGAGAGGGAGAGCTTAGGGTGACCACCTCACCTCTCTCTCTCCCCTCTCCTTCTCTGTCTCCTTCACTCTCTCTCTGTCTCTTTTCCTTCACTTGTTTTTGAAGCCTCTGAAACACCCCCTTGTGTCCGCTTGCATTCCATCCCCTGGGCAGCTCAAGCATGGCAGAGTGTTTTAAAAGTCAGCAGGCAGCCATGCCCCGTGGCTTATACTGGTTACAAACTCCCAGCCAGACTCTTAAAGACCATGGCAGATGTATTCCATTCATTTTATAGTAATCCCACTAAAGAGTGGCTTTGCTTTCTGTCTGTGGCTTTCTGACTGCCTCTTGGCTCCCATACAGGGCAATGGGGAGCTGTCCGTGGTGCTGAAATACAGGACATCAGCTCTGCCCCCAGACTCCACACTGATTAGTGCCAGCACCTTAAACACTGCCATTACTGATTGGAAGATGATTGATTTTGAAATAAAAACAAAAAAAGGACACTGACAGGGTAGATTGATGCTCCCACTATGGTTTATCTCGCAATATTTGCTATCATGTTGTCTTGCCTTTTTGTATCAAACACCTGGTTAGGATTTTGGATTTGCACACGCACACACAATACCATCATATTGTGTTTATTGATTTTGCTGACTTCTCACCAATAACTTTTGATCCATAGCCAGTTTGAGCAGACTGATCCTTTGTGGCTGGCTGATGAGTGCAACAATAAACGGGTTAATGCTTCTGATGGTCTCTGAGCCAAGAACCAACCCTTCCATATGAGTCACAGTGGGATCAACTGGCAAGCAGATGCATGTCTGTACTGGCACACATTTGTCTTCTGATTGTCTTCCTCTCCTTCGTTCCCTCTCTCTGGATCTGTCCCCCCCCCTCTCTGGGTCCCTCATTCAGTCTCTCTGTCTCCCTCTTTCTCTCTTCAACCCTTCTCACATCTTTGTCTCTCCCTGTCTGTGAATAGTAACCTTGCTGAAATGGATCTGTAAGCACATAAAACATACAATTACTGTCCAAAGGCTGCACCTTCAACCTCTGCAATTGGAGTCACATTAGCACACGTTCTATTAACAACAACAACTGCTGTGCTCTCCTGCAAAGAGCCTTTTCCCTGAGAGGATGTGGTGGATGTGGTGACAATGTGAGGGTCCCTCAGTGTGGAGTCCAGCCAGCCAGTCCACGCCACTGCCATATGAAATCTGCTGCCATGCATTATTCACAGTTCTTCCCCTGTCCGACTAACATGTAAAATGCAGAGCATGTTTCAAACATTTTAAAATGCAGGACATGTAACATTTATGTAATAAGAAACACGGGACAGAGACCACAGCAAAAGTCCCAAAAAATAGATAATTTGACTCTCCATATACCAAATTTCAATTAAGATGCAAAGAGAGTAGTATTCGCGAACTTGTGGTAATCTATATGTTTAAGAGAAGCTTTGTCCATTACTTTCTGGGTCAGATTTTGCGCAGAGGCGAGGCACACCTAGATGTGACTTTACTGACCTGCTGCGCAACAGGTTAATGTGACATTATTTCGATTATTAAACAACTGAGAATAATGAGTGTATATTTGAAACAGCAACAGTTTTGGATAAATTGTACACGAGGTAAATACAGATTTGAGCTCCCATCTCTTGCAAAACGAAAAAAATCTTCCTAAACACAGTTAAACTCCTTAAAGAGGAGGAATGGTAAAACACCGTGAATATAAACTGGAATGTTTAGTTTTATGTCGTATGACTCATATGATATGAGTTCGTCGCTTATTATTGTTTATAAACACGCTTACTGCTAACGATCCGCCCATGAAACAGCCCACTGTAATTATCCTATTATTGCCCATTTAGTCACGATTGTCATCATCATACAAGTGACGATATGCAAAAAGGAAAATGCACAATCTGAATGCTCAAAACACAAGAATACTCACATTTAAATGCGCTTCAGGGACGAGCTGATCATTCAACAAGTTATTTACAGCCACGAGTAGTTGCAGAAAGATTTTCATAAGCCTTTGACTTGATTCTTCTGTCTCTAATTTCGCACAAGATGGACCAATAAATGTACGCGCAAAAGGCGCGCATTCACATGGAGAGCGCAGCGTTTTCTCTTTGTCCCAACTTTTGTTTGAACTTTTGCGTCTAACTAAAACAACCTTTTCCTCAAAAATAATGCACCAGGACTCGTTCACATTCAGATCTTGTCTTTCAGGCTGTACAAACGCTGCCGAGTATCGACTGGTGACCACACAAGCTGTTTCACTTTACGCAGCGCTGCTCTTGGCGCAGCGTTCATCGGAATGGCGCACGACAAATACTTCAAGTAGCAGTTAAGGGGATTCACAGTGGTCGCAAATTCATTAGAGTCCATCAATGCGTATTATAACACGTCCCGATGGAGAGCAACTCCTGAGGTCGTTTGGATAGGTGAGATAGATTTCTCAACCCAGCCGAGTTATGGACCGGAGAGGAGGAGAGAGATAAGCAATCTTCCTCAAATGGAGCCACAATGTCCAGTTACATGAGCGCTCCGCCGGGTCCTAAAGATAACACTGACTGGCTGATGAATCTCAACTTCAACCTTTGTTTTCGCTCGACTGGTCAGATTGAGTAACTGCGCAAAACATAAATAAAATCCTACGGTTATTTATTCGAAACTTTGTTTTTGTTTTGTTTGTTTTTTAATACTAGGGCTGATATTGTGTTTAACTGCAACTCTTCTCAAGAATTTATCGAAGCAAGTGACTTTATCTTGTGATACCTTTGAAAATTATTGAAATGTATTTTCCCATTTTTTTAAAATTTAGGCTGAATAAAATAAATTTTTTTCTCAGTGCCATACCAACAGACTACTCAGAGAGTAAATATGCTTTGCAGTGGAACGAAAGTGCAAAATTGTACGAAAACTTGCTCGATAATTACTCTGCAATAGTCTGCAATGCTTTACACAGTCAACTCTCTCACACCCAAACAGCTACTAGATAAGAAAATAACGCAATCATGTCATGTGTAATACACTACTGTCAAAACGCTGTAGCCCAACAACAACGTGAAGTCATCATATATTAAGTGTTGCCTAACGCCCAAATCTGACTTATAATAAAGTCAGTGAGTTTTTGTAATCACGTTTCAGGTGCCAAGAAAAGGACAGACGATGCATGAGGAGAGTAAACCCACCGAAACTTAACAGAAGCGAATCAGGGAAGAGATTAACAGTAAAACAGCATTAAAATGCACCAGAACTTGCACAGAAAAGACCGCTTTAGGAAAAAAAAAACAGTCAATATGATGAGAATATTTTGGTTGTTTGCCCATACGCTGATCACCGCCCGGAGGTCATACACACAGATTTTACCACTACAACACCACTGCAGGACTCGATGCTTTCGGAAAACAAACAAAAAAAAGATCTTACCTTCCGTCTAAGAATGTGGGAGATTTGAAGTGCGCTTGCGAATAAAGACATGGAAAAGAAAAAAAAAAATCCCCTGACCGAAGTTGTTGGTGTAATTATTCGTTGAATTGTGAAGGCAAGGCTGAAAGAATAACTACAGTTAGGTGCGTCTACTAGGCTCCCTTGGCGAGGAGTCATAGATGTCACCCTCTCCACTACAGGGTGCCAAGCAGCACGGCAAACAACCGCGGTGACAGGTCGCTTTGAACACGCATTTTAATTGTGGTGTAATGCCAACTGGTGGAGATTGCACGATAAGAACAACCGCGCCCAGCTGAAGGTCACCACAGCAATTCAGTATACCGTATCCCATGTCGGTGCAATACACACTCTAAATTACTAACTTGTAGAATCTGCAACCAGCCTTAATAATCACTATTCATATTTTTAGGTGCAAAATGATTGAATCCCTTCACCGAGCATGCTGTTTGTAAACCGTTTAACTAGAAGTGCAGAGGTCTAAACTGCTCTGGAAAGATTTTCAGTTTTCTCACATTGGAATGTTTTATTTGTCTTGTGTAATCTATTCGCATTCATTTTCAGCACCCTGGACAGCTCCTTCACTCTGCAGGAAGCTTCATCACCTACTCAAGTAGATTTAGAATGAAGAAAGTGAATATGATTTATTAAAGATGTTGCATTCAAGCATTTTGTATCTGTTGTTTGCTAAAATACTGTATAATGAATAAAGTTTATTGAGGTATAAAGTAACGAGAGGTTTCCAGTGGTGGTTTCCCTCATCCGTTAATACTTCCCTCCTTCCTTCCCTCTTTATATTCATCATCAATTCATCAATTTAATTTCAAAATTTAAGAATAAACTCCCTGGGATGAGCTATCTCCTTTCCAAAGGGTCCATTTGACCTTGCTTCCGTCTTTGATACCCTCACTTCATCCCTTCCTTTCAGAAACCATACATTAGAATACAATTTTAAATCTCCTTTTCCTTGCTCTTCATCACTCTTTTCTCAGGAAAGCAAGCTAAGCAGCTAAGTGTGTAAAATGGCCCCAAATAGAACTGCAGCCCGTATTGATTTCTAGCAAATTAATATGCAATGAAAGACCTGTAATCCCATTAAAAAGTGACAATGCCATTTCTGTTCTGATAAAGGCAGATTTTGGTTGAGACCGGAGCTGAATGACAACAAGTCTCTCATCCACACTGAGGTAAGTGGCTCACATTGTATCAGAGGGTTCAGCCTTTGCTTGGAGCGACTGCTGCTCTTGACATTTCCATTAAATCATTGCTCCTGGGAATACTACCACACATCCCTGACAGTCACATATATGACTGTGCTCGCTCATTTTGATTCTAAGCAGTGTATAGATAGATAGATAGATAGATAGATTTGATAGATAGATGTATAGATTTGGTTCCATAAACAGTATTAAAGCAACAACTATCAGATCATCAATGTTTGTTAAGTGCAGTACTTCATGTTGTGGTGGAAATAAAAATGCTGTAGTAGACGACTCTCACTACTACCCCACCTCCACGGCCAAGACCCTTCTGGTCAAAGGCTGCAGGGTCAGCTGAAGGAATCCACAAAGCCTGCTTGAAATCACATCAGAGAGTCAGGAATTCCTCCACGGCTTTCAGCAGCGGGCCATGGTGTACAGCGAGGATACAGAGGTGGAGTCTGCCCTCTCACCCTCTGCATGTCCTCTCCCTCGGTGCCACTGAAAGCCCGGGCTGACAGAGATGGAGGGTTTGCTGTTTGATTCAGCTCCCGGGGGTCTATTGATAGTTTCAAAGTGGAGTCCACCTGCCACTGCTTTAATCATCCGTGACCCCACCTGCATGTTGGAAGACCGCAGAGGGGTACGGGATCAGCAGCACGTGTGTGTGTGTGTATGTGTCTGTGTGTGTGTTTGTATGTGAGAAGTCAAGAGAAAGAGAAAAAGAAAGAAGGACAGAGAGGATTAAGAAACATTCAGACCTGCGGAGATAAGATGGAAAAAAATAATGAGTCTGTCTGCCCACTTTTCAACCCCGTTGTCATTAAACCTTGTGTGGGTTGAAATTTTCTCCACACTTTAGTTGAGCTTTGGAATAACACTGTTTTGATATCATCCAGTTTCTTGCTTCTTTTTTTCCATGAACCATTTCTATCTGGTTAAAATGTATTATTAGTGTATTTAATCAGATTTTTCTCCAGTGGTGGAGTAGAGTGAATCAGTATGCAGGCACAACTTATGGCTGCCAAATTAATTCAATTTATTCTGAAGCCTTTCTTAAGGCCAAGGTTGTAATTATGGCATGCAATTAGAGAAGATATAAATGTTAGATAAGTTCCTAATTCCCTGTGAAAGTTAACACAAAAGTTGTTTTTTTTTCAAGTATTGGTGATTTACATAAAGATCTCACAGTGTTTCTTTCACATATGGCTGACAAATATCACCCATCTATTGCAGTGATGTTATAACTGTTTACCCTTGCTGATTGTATCACCAGAAGCCTACTGATAATTGGAGTGAAACTTCACCTTTAAAGTCACAAGTTGAGCAACTGTGTGGTGGCATATGACAGTGTAACTTTTCACCAAGTGAGACATAGTTGTGAATTTGAGTGGGTTGTTACCACACATAAAAGTCTCTGTGTACAAGGAATATGTGACACTTTTCTGGAGAGTATGCCAAAGCCACTGCAGTGCAGCTTAGAACAGGAAGTGATCAGGGTAAGGAAGGAGATGGGAGAGTCAGAAAACACTCTTTGGAATTAGTTCAAGCACTGCAGTGTGTCCGCATGTGTGCCTGCATGTAGGTGTTTGCGTGTGTCTGTGTGCATGTGTGCTGGGGAAAGTAATGCTCACTTGAGACACAAAGCATTGAGTTTATCCACTGAGTCTGTAAACATCCTTGTTTACTTTTACTGTGAAATATAAGAGATGCAACTTACTGCAATAACTTTTCTATCTTCAAATTCTTACCTCTTACTCATTAGTTATCCTTACAAAGAGTTAACAGAGACTTAACCATGACATTCCTGACATATTTTTCTGACGTGTTCAGCTATTCAAGCAGGTCTGGTGTTGTATGACAGTTGTTTCCCCAGTTGCACGAACAGGATTAAAAATGGCAACGCGATCATCTTACATAGCTACACCCAGAAAAATAGCAACAGAAAAATGCCCACAAAAATGGTGACAAGCGTGGATGAGATTGATGCAGCTGTACAGGTTGTTTTAAGTTGACTTTGAGATATAACAACTCTGAAAGCTGCACTAATCAATACTTTTGTAATAACAATCGATTAAATGACTACATTTGATGTAAAAGGGGTTTGTGCGTACTCAGCATAGACAAGCTCACAGAAAAATGCAGTTCCCCTCAGTTCTACCATTAACATCTGCTAGCTCATTGTTTTGGGTTTATGGCCCACAACTTTATAGTTTTGGTTCACTCACCTCTCTCATCAACTTTGTTTCCAGCTATAGCAGGCAGCTGTTTCCAGTGAAATATCTTTGACAAAACCCACTGTACGCTACCTGCCCAACACTGAACAATGGACTTGAATTAGTGGAGCATTTAACAGCTAAAAAGCCAGATATTTACCCTCATTAGTTGGTGGAGATCAAAAGAGAGCTGAAAGGAGAGTGAATATTGGACTTCAGGTGGCCAGAAACACAACTCTAAATGAATGCTAATGTTGCTTGGTGTTTGATGGATGCTAACACTTTCACCACAGCAACAGATGATAATATCCCCTGTTGTCTTTTCAGCTTGTTTCTCTGCTTTGAAGTGTCTGAAAAAAATCACTTGTTACTGCTTTAAATTGGCACATTCTTTGATCATCATGGAAACCTTTAACTGCTACTCACAAATGCTATTGCAGCTTCTGTGTCGACTGAAAATGACGCCGGTGAGACGGCTGATTGGATGGGTAAAAACAAAACAACCCCCTACTCAAAAATTGGCTAGCACAAACATTATGTGATATTGAATGAATGAAATGAAATTAAATGGAAATTCTGTCTGATTAATAGGTCCTCAAAATCATTAACACTGAGACCACATTATTCATGAGTCCTTGTTTTTTTATCTGTTACCAAGAACATTTCACTATTTTTTGTTCCTCTTTCCTCATTGGTATCTTTCCGGATCTTTTGCAGTTGTTCCTTAATGTACCACCAGACCTTTGAAAGCATGTCCTTTTACACTGGACATTTGTGTCATATATCAGTCTGATCACATCTGACCCCGTGACACACAATGTGACATGCAGCGCTAGAAAAAGCTTCCACTCCCAGTAAATCTTCTTACTTAGCTTAAGGTGATTGCATTAATATTGAAATTATAAAGCTATAAATAATGTAGTAATTACAAGGTCAGTCAGGGGTCCATTCATATTTGAAAAAGACACAGTCTCCAGTCTAGACACTAACCCCTATAAAGAATCACTGAAGGTACCTTAGCTTGGCTTTGTTAGCTATGGTGGCTGAAAGGAAAAATCATTGATAGGACTGAATGAAATTTGAAGACAAATCTGAATAAAATGTGACATGTGACATGGATTATTGGGTAGTGTTTTGACAACTGAAGCAAATTAAATGACACAATGTGATTCATATTTTGTGTTTGTGTAGAATCCCTTCATTTACTAGAATGTATTTCTATATCGATAAATAGATAGCCAAGACTGTACTTTCTGCACTCCTGGAACCTGGAATCAAAAGCCTCATCGAGTAGGTGGCACACTTCCATTCTTTGCCAGGTATGCAAGCTAGCGGGTGGCACCTCAGCTGCACCAAAACCAGGGCATGTAAGCAGCTGGAGCCCAGCATCTCTTGCCTTGAGAGAAGCGGGCAACATGCCAACCTCTCTGGGATCTGTGCTACATTTCACAACATGATAGATGGCACGAGTCATTTTTAACCGTAACAACAAATCAATTCATCAACAGCCCTCCTTAATATTTGAGATGAGATAAAAGTGTTCTTTTAGGATCAAAGCTCAAATTGAAGTCTAATGAGGTGATAAGTGGGAACTATTCCCAATTGACACATTCAGATTATTTCCTGCCCAGATGAGATGATGCTGTTGAGTGTTTAATTGTGGCTGCATGTGCTGTGGGTGGCTCATACTTGCCACAGGCTTATTCATATTTTCATGACAAGATGACCTTGTATAAAAATTCTATTCATAATAATAGAATCAAAGCGCTTGAGGTGTCATAAAACAAACTTGAAAATGAGGAAAAAAGCCGCTGGCTCTGGGTGAAAAAGAACATTCCAGTATAGACTAGAGGAGCTTATTCACTGTTTTTTTCCTTTGCTATTCTTTTAAGCAGTAAAGTGTTTATTCCGATAGCTGTAAGTTTTTATTCACATGTCTACAAACCCATGTGAGCCTCTTGACATTTATTAGGCATGGCATGCCAAAAAGTCCACATATTCCCTGAGGTTCTTTTGCTGTGTCTTGACAAGGTTTAGACTTTTTATTTGGTGCAGAGGAGGGCTGAGATTTCCTTGCAAGATTTCCAGTGGCTCGACGTGCTGATAAACAGCATGCAGTCTAAAGTACAGCGGCTTTATATTTCAGATTACAAATATGTAATGGCCGACCATAACACGCTAATTGCTCCGTGGCTTGATCTTTGCCAGGATGACATTTGGTGAGGTTTTATAGCCTGATTCCTGGAAAACCATGGCATCAGTTGTTGGAGCATATTGTAAAGTTTATTAAATCACATCTTTTTGTCAGGGGGGAATGAAAAGAAAAATCATTAAAACCGAATGAATCTGGCCAAGATACTTTTTCTTGGCTTTGCATTCATGTCTTGAAGCTTTTCAGTACAGTAGTTGTATGACCACCAGCCTCCTTCCCAGAAGGCAGCCTTAGATGGAATATATCCCAGAATCAATTATCTATAAATTGGATTGTATTACAGAGAACAGTAGCGCTGAATATGTCTAGTAGAGGCACTCAGGAGACAGTCAACAGAGTGTAACCAACCAAAACTGGGCCAATGTTAACATGGTTTAGCACAAACGAACGTTGCCGCTGTCATCAATTAAAATCCCAAGCAGCCATTCATTATTCTCCATTCGTTACTACATGCATCTCTCTATTTTACAGGCTGTGCCGTGTGGGTGTTGTCCTGCAAACACAAAACTATTAATTGATTGGAATTTTCTTGCGTTCTGCCTTATTAATCACCTGACTATCAATTAAGCTTGCACAGCCTGTGCTGAGTGTGTAACTCTCATATATCATGCTATTTATGTCTGTCATGTTCTGAGCGGTTCATTATTTCCAACATGGACCATTGGCAGCAGACAAGGTAGTCATTGACCTCTACCTAATCTACTTTTGATCGAGGGTAGTATATTTTGATGTTGGGACTGCTTGCTAATATTTAGGTGCACTTAGAGAATACTGAGTCAGTATTTTGGCATACAGCGTAAAATGAAGTCCACTGTCTTGATTTGTGTGTATAAATGCTCGACTAAGCATTCACTCACCCATGCCTGATCCACACTTTCATTGAGGTTAACATATTGGGATGTTAGAAACCACAGGGACTCTTGCTGCTCGTAAACTGAACTCAGTTGCTAAAGCTGCTGTAGTATCAGGAGGGAAGAGATCACATCTTCAAAACTCCAGCCAGCGGAGGAATGACGCTCCTTCTGCTCCCATTAGCTCCTGTAAACCCATGCATTTCACTTTGAAATTATAATAGAGAAATTAGTCTACTGCTGTTACTGATATTATTATCCTGTTTGTCTTTACCCACCAAACATGGCAAGATATTATTATGTCTAAATAAATGTGAACCAAGACATAATGTGTCTTGGTTCACATAGTGCAGATTATATAATAGTCACAAATTACCCAGCATGGCTTTCTTAGCCTCAGGGATGAAGTAGAGTTTTAGAAAAGGTTTGGTTGAGTTTGAGGGTAGACCAGGTCTTAAGGCTTCTACAGTTCAAGACATAAGATGAATACCTGATCCTTAACAAATCATTTAAGTCAAATGTAAAAATAACATTTAAAGGACAGGTTCACATTTCTTTCAAGACTGTCTTACAACAATGCTCACAGGCCCATATGTACATAGATTAGAGAGAAGACTAAATAGTTGCGGTAATTGTTCCTCCTGTCCATAAAGGCCATGAAGTGATCCCCCATAAGCAGACACACAGTTCTTGTTCTGTGCATACATAATGCCATAGATTTAAAAAATTAAGCCATAGCTATATAAAAGCTTCAGCAGTCTCAATCAGATGAGGTTGAAGATACCCCTTTCAAAATTTCAAAGAGTCTTTTTAGTACAAAATTCTGCATCCTTTTAAGGAGTTTTCTAATAATGAACAGTGGTGTACCCTTGGTCTACTCTAGGTTTTATATTCTTCGGCTTCCAGCTTAACAATGAAAAAGAAATGAGAGAATCCAACATCTAAATGTTTCTAGAAGTGAAATGTTTGTATCACAGAGAGAAGAGAAAACTTCAATTTTTATATGGATAAAGATATAAATTTGTCAACCTGTCAGAGATTGTTATACTCTGGTAACTATCTCTTTAACATATCTAGGTTTATCAGGTTATGGTGATGTATGGAAAATAAATAAATGATTTTGGTATCAGTGTGATGAAATACCTTTATTTGTCATATTTATATAACTGGATTAGTCAAAAATAGACATTACTATATAGTTATTTTTATGTTAACAGTTCCTAATTGAATTTATGTAAATATACTAAATCACAATATATATCTATATCACAATATGAACGTACATATTCCATTATAGAGGATTTTGTCCATATGGCCCATTACTATACATCTATCGCTAATAGTGTCTAATAACACAGTCTTTAGGAGTTTATGAGTTGTTTGTGAGTTGTAACTAATTGCTTTGTCAGTGGTTACTAAATAATTTAGGCCTACCAATTCTTTATAAATATGTGATAAGCCATTTCCAAGAACAATCTTTGGATTGCTAGATTTAGAATAATCCCTTTGGCTGTTATTCTCTGCCAGCATGACAATTTTTTGCTCGCTCTTTAATTCATAAAGAAGACAATTCAACTTCTTACTCTACCTGTTTGGAAAGAGCTGCAGACCATCTGGACCACAATCCATTTATTGACATTTTGTTAACATTTGCAACAGCAGACTTGATGGATTATATTAAAGCTTTTTTTTTTTTTTTGATGACTTATTAACATTCATTATTGCAGAAGGCTGACTAACTTTTGCTGATGGCTTATTAGGAAGTGAGAAATAATTTATTAATTACTTTGTTGACATTTGTAACTGCCGAATTGATGGTTGAATAGATTGATACACTCAATACTCTTTGATTTAGTAACAGAAACCCATGAGTATATATCAGTGGATTACCGTAATTGCATACCCACCTGTCTATACATTTGCTTATTTATTGGTATGCTAGAGTCACAACCAACAATTGGTTTGTCTTAACTCCCAGTATTAACAGCCAGTGACATCCCTCCAGCTAGGGTATTTCATCAGAAACTCAGGTGATTAAAAGGGAAGGGGAAGCAGATTTTCGATTGTTGGAGTGTCTCAGCCACAAGTTTTCTGGCGCATTGCTTGAGCAGACTTTTATGTAGGAGATAACTGTCATCACATATTTTTTTCTGCCAATCTTATCTCCCCCCAAAAGCATGATATTTTGGGAGATAGAGCTACTGTATTTTACAGGCTTACATACATATTCATTACAAATTCACCCATAGAGTTCTCTGTACTCTCCTATACTACCCCTATACCCCTATACTTTGTGTGGTACCTTTATCCATTCCACCCACACAAGCAGATACACATGAACAAAAGCACACTGACGCAGAGACACACACATTATTCCAACAAGAATACACATATTTGTAAACACTGCCCTCAAACGAAGGCATCCTCGTCAAACGCTTCCTGTTGTTTTCCCATTCTCGTTCGCCGTGCTCCTTGAAGTAACCTTTCTCATTCTGAGAATCTGCAATGCAGGCTGTCTTCATTTAGGTATTTGTTGGGTGGGCAGGGTTGAGACTGCATTATTTATGATGAGGCAAACCAGTGGCAAGTGATAGGCACCAAACAGACAGGAGAACAGCCCCTCAGAGCAAAGCAATCAAACACAGCCCCCGTGCATTCAGTGACGTCTCATGACACCTCTTTTCATTTTAAACATAAAACATTGCATCTTCCCCTGCTGAGAGCCTCGTAGAGGACAAAAACGAGAAACCTCAGAATTGGAAGTCCTAAGGGAGCGTGTGGGCATATCTCCCCCCAAATGTTGGTGTAAAAGTGTTGCAGCTGATTTGTCAGAAAATAAAGGAGTACGAATCATGATAAACATTTCCCCAGATGAACAAGGACACCTCTATCTCCACCCCTCATCTGGAAGAAGCATTGTTTTCCGTAAAATAAAACGTCACATCACTGCTGAAATAGGCAGCCGTCTCCTGCATATAGACAGATCTAATGAATTCATATTACAATGCAAATAGCACCTATCCATTATCATCCACTACTGAATCCTTTTTGTTTGTAGGGATTTACATTAATCCCAGAATCCGATGAGTGGTTGACAGACAGAGACTTACTTGTGATGTTCATGTTATGGAAAATGAATAAAGCATGAAGGCGAAGTCTTTGGGTGCAGACCGGGCTTTGTGGAGAAGATATGGATGGGGTGAGAGATGTGGTGGGTGGGTGGGAAGTAGCTGTTGCAGGATGGAGGGCGATGTGGAGGCCACAGGGTCCACAGGCCAGGTCAGTGGAGAAATCCTCAGTTTTTCTTCAGTATGCAAGGCAGGTGCTGGAACCCAGTGAAACCTCTTAAATATTAAACGCCAACCACCTGCAGTTTTTATCTCTCTTTCTACTCAATAATAGAGGATGGCTGTCAAAGCTGTGATATTTCTGTGTGTGACAGGGTGATGGTTGCATAACACCAATGGTAAAAACCATGTTTTCAACAACACAAAAACATAAACAGTAAACTTGCCAATAGTTACCAGAAAACACAATCTGATGGATGAATGATGAATATAATTTGCATCTTTACAGAGTTACCGGGTTTCCCTTATGTCACAAATGAAAATTTGAATTTCTAAATCCTCCTCTTTGAGACAGCAGTGCAGCATCCCCATTTGTGTATATTTCACTTAATTAGATAACCACAGGCTTCGCATTTGACAAATAGATAGTTTGTTGATCTTTTCATTCCATGAATTGTCTTCAATCCCCAAAATGGATTTGGGGATTTCTCTGGAGGCCCAGTGCTGGCCTCATTTCCTGATCAAAAGAGTTCTCTGTTCCTGTCTGGGATAGATCTGGGATTAAATGGCTATCTTTGATGACTCACTTAGCAAAATTACAACCTTGTCTCCAAAGACTACCCTCCCTGCTGCTCCCCCCCATGCCTGTATCTGCGGTATGGTCAGCTAAAAGACTTAAACCTAAAATCAAAGCTTTTTTGGTGTACTTATGAGATAATCTTGCTTTTATCATCATATATTTCCATTAGATAGTGACATCTAGGAAAAAAATGTACTTCAAGCTATTTGTCAGCCAGATAAAAGAATATATTCCACTCAGAAACGTATTCACAGATGCACTACATGTTAGTAACACAATCTAACCAGTTATGAAAATAAATAAAACACGTACAACAATATTTCCCCATGACTGCAGCCTAAAATGAATGCAAAAGGTAACAGTTTAAACATTTAAGACTTCAATACCCAGAAGTCCAAAGGAAGAGTAATTTCTAATGATTCTAGATTCTCTGAGGAGATAACTCATTTACTGCTGCTGTTTAAGAAACTGTTTTTGATTTCTCTTCGAGTTTTGATTTGTCATTTCATGTGGGAAAAGGTGACCGAACTTAAAATTCAAATAAAGATGAATAGTTTGACATTTTAGGAAATATGCTTTATGCATATTCACTTTCTTGCAAAGAGTTGCATGAGAAAATTCCACTCTCATGTGTGTGTTTTACTTTTTGAGCTGAAGCCTGAGGCGATAAGCTTAGTTTAGCATAGCTTAGCTATGTACAAAGTTCGAAAAAGCTCAGACATTAACACGTTTCTCGTTTGTTTAATCTGTTCACAAACAAAAAGCCACAATTTGTGGTTTTAAAGGGATTTAAGTGCTCTAATTATTTTGTTGCAAATGATGAAGCCACTTTCCAGAGTCTTGTCTTCATCGAAAGCTTTCCAGGATGATGAACTGTTGTTTGTCAAGAAATAGTTACAGTAGATAACTACAACCTAAAATCCCAAATTTTACTTTTTATATTCTGTTTGTGTACGAATTATATAAACAAGATATTGTTATTTTGTGATGAGGCTTGCTGTTAACCCTTACTTTCAGTCTTTATGCTCAGCTAAGTTAATCACCTTCTGGCTGTAGTTTCAAACTTAACACACAGGCAAAGAATTATTGATCTTTGCATGTAACTTGCAAGAAAGCCAAATAGTGGATAGGCTATTTACTAAAACATAACTGTTCCTTCATGTTGGGCAAATACATTGAGTAAAGAGGCAAATTGTGCTCTATGCATTGGGTCAATTCTCTTTCTTAAAATAAGTTTTTTAAACATTTCTTCGTGGATATTTCTTTTTGTCTTACTTTGAAGCTAATGGCAGAGCAGAAAATAATGAACCCGGGAGGTTTAATGCACACGAAACAGAGAATGTCATGGATGTAATGTCAAAGATGTAAGAAAGTACATCCATACCTCTGGTGAAGCTGTGGACAATGAATATAGTCGGTGTGCAGTCTCTACTCTCAGACAGGGCAGGGACGAGGGGGCCATTATATGGAAATGAGCTTCCTTCAGGCTTTTTTTTCTTTCTAAAATAGTGGGTAGTTTAGAATTAGTGTCTGGCAACCAGTGGGAATATTATGTTACACAAAAAGTGAGTGCTTACAAGAACAGCAGATACAGGCGTCCATTAGAGATTTTTTTTCTTCAATCAAGCATTGAATTTTGTCTCCTAGCCCCCTGGGTCAAGGCTAGGTGTGGATGCTGTTAAGTGTTTCCTCTGTTTCTTCCTGCTTATGTGTCACAGCAGGTTAAATAATGGATTTTTTACCCCTTGATGGATAAGTTGAAACACTTCAAAAACAGAATGTGGGGGGGGGGGGGACACGACTGCAAAGTGACATTGTGGGATGGGGAGCTATAAAAAAGAAACATAAGGGTTAGAATAGCCTTGTTCTTGATGTGACTGGTTTGAATTGCAGATACTGTCCTGATGCCTCTCCAGTTGCTCAACATCTGCTGCTGAAGGACTTCATTTTTGAGGAATGCAAACATGCCTGGTCAATCTGAGCAAATCCATGCATGTTTGTTTGTTTTTTCTCCATGGAACTTTTACCAATTATACTGTATATTTCCTTTTTCAAGTCAAGTCAATTTTATTATATATATAGCCTAATATCACAAATTACAAATTTGCTTCAGGGGGCTTTACAATAGCTGTTGTGTGTACAGTAAGAAGGAGAAACACGAAGTACAGAAACGAAAATAATTTCTGTAGGGACACTAGTATATTGATTACCTGTCAACAACAATTACACATGGAAAAGCAGAAAGCTAATATGTCCTGATTCAAAACACTGTACGATAAAGACAGTGGAAATAAATTATGTAAGCTTTTAGTGTTCATTTATATTGTTCTATGTTACAATTTCATTGTATTTATCCTTAGTTTGTTTATTTTTGTATTTGCATACACTCTTAAATCTAATATAGTATCTCTATATTTTGTCCAAACCAAACCAAATGTAATAAATATTTAAGCAAAATTGTAAACACTTAAGATGCTGTTAGGTGTTTATGTTTGGGAATGTTGGTTTCTTAGAAAATCTTAGTTAAAGGACGATGAACAAAGACCCCTGACATGCTGACAGCAGACTGAGTTCACACTCATTGTGGCTTGAACCACCATTTCCCATCAGTACATTATATCTCAATAAAAGAAAAGTCAACAATATCCCCTTTAATGGAACAGTCCATCAATTCCCCCTCTTACTGTGTCATCCCAAATGTGTACTTAAAATTTAATCCCATTTCGAGGGGCAATTGTGAATGTGGCACACCACTGATAGGCTATAAAGCCTTTTCTTGGGTAGGGGTGATAGTGGTAACAAGGCCCAATAGGGCACTATTAAGGTGCATTTCAAATGTCACCATCATGTCATTGTGTTGCCTGACAGCTGTGAATGGCAAGAGACAGAGAGGTCATAATGGGGAATTTCATCCACTCTCTGGCAGGAGGTGAGCCAAGACATGTGCACCTCTGTCAAGGCAATCCAGAGCTCAGCTGACAGATAACTGATACCTGGGCTTTAAAAGAAATGAGAACGAGAGCAAGTCTAGGGCATCATAATCCCTTTGGAAAGGTTTTCCATCTGTCACAAACGGTGGTGACCGGGCTTGGGTAATTTCCCCACAGGATTTACAGAGAACATTAAAAAAGGAGCCATGTAATATTCCCGCTACCTCAGAGAGGCTGGCAGGTAGAGAGTAGCAGCGATGCCAGGTATGGAGGGATATGAGGATCCACCCTTTTCATTTCACATGAAAAGCCAGGGCATATGTTTGAAGGGCCTGTCTGTGGGTAGCCTTTGTTTGTGAGGATCAGAAATTACATTACTGACATACAGACATGTATAATGTGATATAGCTAAATTATGATCCCACAATATGGTGCGGTATGTTAATCTCAACAAGATCTCAGCACATAATCACTTGCTTGTTGTTGTTTGTTTACTTTCACATGAATGGCTGATGACAACATCTTCTACAGAAAATTCTGATGTGTTGCACATATCCAGCCAACCATAAAGACCCCAACAATGAGGGAGCTTGTCTTGATTAGTTGAGCTCTCTTTACTCCTATTGTACCTTCTACATAGGACAAAGATGTTAAGTCAATGCTGGCATCACCAGACTCCACAGACACTTTTCATTTCCATAGTATATCCTCTCATGTACCTGTCTTTCTGATTCGATGCTCAGCACATCACCACCAGCATGGGTGAAACACCACTGTTATGGTGTTTTGGCTGCCACTGCCGTGCCCTCAGTGAGCTGCATGATGATAACAGCAGTGACTCTCTGAAGACCCACCATTGCTTCTCTCCTCCTACATGGATAAACAACACATGATGGTAGGTGATGCAAATTTTTAGCAACCTCATATCTCAACACCAGGCACCCATTCTCAGCTTTTAATGTCCACATATTGGTTTCTGAATAATGGTAAGTCAAGACTGCTCATCGTATATAGCATAATCAACATATAACTGAAACACAAAATAGCATACAGAGAGTGTAGAGGGGTCTAAAGTCAAATGGGCAACATTGTAGGGATGGGTTTGGTATCATTTTATCAAATTTGAATTCAGCTTTAAATATTATTAGTAATTAGTAACTAAAGGATAAAATAAATTAAAACCCTAGGATGTCTAATCACCTTTTTTTGGCTGAGAAGGCAGTCCCTCAAGGATTTTTTTGTGATTATTGTGGCCAAAAATGCTTGATTTTGCAGCGTTTCTTTCTCAAAAATTGCGATACACTTTGCAATGTTTTATGTGATCTTTTGCGGTAAAATTGCGGGAATTGGGAAAATTTGCAAGCAAAGGAAAATAATGTGATTATTTTTAAACTACTACCAATGAAGAGTCAAGATTTCCTTTGATAAAAAAACATACAGAAACAACTTTATTTCAGTGCAAAGTTTTAAATTCATTTTTTGAGCATGAGAACCATGGAGTCTACGTTATAAAAAAGAAAATACTGTACTTGAGTTCCATTCATAAGCCTTTATTAAATAAACTTTCACCTCAACATTAGCACCAAATAAAATTAGTCAACAATACCATTAAAATAAACCCATTAACATAAAAATATAGTTTCATTTCCAAAGGGCCCATTTTTATGTTAGAGGTAGATTATGTCCATCTTTGCTGTCTGAACAACACATCGGCCTTTATTCTTCTGACTAACTGAATGCAAATCACATTTATGAACATCTGGGAATTGTTTTGCTCGGTCTATGGTCTTTATCATTTTTATTGGCAGGTGAGATTTGTCCATCTTTCAGCTGAATGCATCCGAATCTTTGCTGAATGCACTGCGATGACGTAAGCTGCCATGACACCAAATGCCACAACTGGTCCAAATCAAAAGCAGTCTGTTGATTTGGCCATTTCATTCAGAAAGGTTGTGGAAATTTAGTAAAATTGTAAGTTCTCACAAATATATATCGGAAACATTTAGTTAACAGCTTTAGGTTACTGTAGGCTACTTCACAAGCTACATACTCTCAGATGAAAATGTTGAATCAAAGTTAAATTTCTTAAATTGAGGTGAGGTGATTGGCTGGATCGTTTCTCTATAGAAGAGTCACAACTACAAAAATAAACAGTCCTCTTGTGGTTGTACAATGGTGTTACAGATTGATGTGTCTTCACACACAAACGATTTTTGGCTGGATACAGGCAACAGCTGCAGAGAGAACGTTAATAAGAGAGCAGCCAAAGTTTTTTTTTTTAAATTTTAGCTGTTATGGAATTAGCGTTGATTACTATTGATCTAATCTATAGCAGGTGATGATGAAAAAGATCGAGGTTTGATAAGAGATTCACTAGCATTGGATTTTAATGAATCCAGGCATGTTGCTGACTGAGAAAAATAGAAAAAAATATGAGACGAACAACTGGAAAATTTCACAACTTCAAAGAAAAACAAGTCATACAAAACGTTGATTGTTTCAGAAGTCTGCTAATAAACACAAGGACAAAAGAATCAATTACTATTATGATAATAAATTTGAGTTGAATAGGCTAGTGTTACAGTCAATAATCCCAGTAAAAACTGTCATAATTTGAATTTGATGCCTGATGAAAGCCAAGAACTCAGTCCTGACAGTGTGTGAGAATTCAACCCTTTCTTTTGCATGACCAATAAGACAAAATGTGTTGAATGGCAGCCTGTCACAGCAGCAGTGATCAGTAGCAACACGCAGCTGTAACTTTGTGGAAATTAAGACATACTCACTGAAACATCAACTGCTGGGTCAGAGGTCACTAGAGCTCATTGCACATGACAAGCTTCTGCCCTCCATAATTGGATACTGCACCATAAATTATGTCGTTCCACAGAGGGAAGGAGACACATGCATGCAATGGATTTGCCTGCAGGTGATATCAATAGGCCATTCCTTACACACATTTCATACATTTCACGGTCAGTTTTCACTTCAAACGGCTTTTTAAATTTAAATACGATCAGAAAACATTGCTTATGTCCGCATGTTCTCCTAATTATTGGGAGGCTGTTTAATCTGCTATAACGAATGAAACAAATTGTGTAAGAGCCACTGGCTTTTCCTCTACTTTGCCATCGACAAATTCATTTTTCTTCATTTTGAAAAAGGTTGAATTGGCCTGAAATTGCACAGAGGTGTGCACATTAGTTCAGTTAGCGTGTTTAATGTTATACTAATTTTGCATGTGCATATTGTAAGTGATGTTTTTAAATTACATCTCTGGGGTCCCTACTTAGCACCAGGAGGAGACCTATGTGTCGGTGAGACTGTAGTTTGTGTTTTGAGGTGTTGTTATACTTTATACACCTGACTATTTTGCTTCCCACCACCTACGGTTTGGCAGCTGGGATAGCTGGTGGGTGGCATTTGCTGCCTGAGTGCGAGTGATGTGGAAGAGACCTGTGGACCAAGAAGAGACCTGTGGGTGTGAGAGACAGATGCCTGGGCCTACAGTGCTGTGCACTGAGTCAGACCTTTTGTGATATCCTATGTGTGTTCCATCACCTTCACCGAGTGGCAAAACAATGCGGGAAGTGGCACATCTCCCGGATGGTCGCTGTTTGTCAGGTACAGTGTGTTCTGCTTTGGGAAGAGACCTGTATGAAAGGACAGTGCTTGTGTCTTATATGATGTGGTGCACTGGCCCTGTGTCAGCTGGGTTGCTCACCACTTTCTACATGGCAGATGGAATACGTGGGATGTGACGATTAAAGTGACAGTCACTGAGGCACTTCCTTAAAGCAAGACAGCTGACCTCTTGCCCTCTTCTGAGCGGCTGTGTGGTTCCAGAGAGTGGATGAATTGAAAGAGCTTGATTGGCAGCCCAAAAAGCATTTTATCAGAGACATTGTAACTCTTTTGACATGACACATTGAACTACGGTCATCAATTACTCTTTGTAATATGAAATTTAAAGCATGAAAGTATATCTAAAACTTTCTTAGAGCAAGAAAAGCTATTTCATGTGCATGATGTCATATCAGTGCAATTTCTATGGGACAAGCAGGCAAAGCCATGGTAAGACACTAATACACATCTGTCATGGGCAGCAAACCAGGCTGACAAAAAACATTTTTGGCACACGCACTGGGAAACTTTCACTAGTAATAACGTCCACCATCTTGCAGTCTGGCATTCAGTTCTCATGTGGCTTAAATGATCCTTGTGTGTTGTCATTCAAATTCTCAACAATTCTTCCAAATTAAATGACTAATTACATTATTTCCTGATGCTATCAGCAGGATTATTTGTTCCGTGCCCTCCAAAATGGTTACAAATCACTGACTCGCAAATACTTTTTATGATGTGACAACACTATGGTGAAGGTTTGTTTAGCTTTAGACGCAGGGTTAGGTTTAGGGTTAGGGTGAGGAGAGAGGATAAGATCATGGATTGATTTAAAAGTCATCTTAAGTTAAAAATCAAACTATATTAGAGTCAGAAAACCTTTGTTGTTTGAGTTAAAATTATTACTTAGGGGACCTTCATCATAATGGTATAATAATAACCACGCAGTTAAGGATATGCAACTATCAACCCATGGTAAGAAACAGGAAGTGAACAGTCTTTCGTTTTGTCCAACCTGACCTCCTCCCTATACAGACTTTGTCACTCTATAATGTCCCTTCCTCCTTTGCTCCCCTGAGGGCTTTCTCACTTGAATGTAAACATACTGTATATCATTTTGGGGAGCATCTGAAATGACTGCTTCAGTCATTTTTTAGTCTTTTAGATTCTGGAGGCAGGGCACCCTAACAAACCCATATTCCATGAGTTCATCCTCACTGGCTACATGCCAATGAGCAGCTACATGCTAATTGTCAGAACACTGAGCCGTGAAGACAAACAGTTGAATGACAGAGCAATATCAAAGGGTTGCACTTGTGTATAAAGAGCCAGTTTTACAAAATGTGGCTATCAATCTTTTTGTGTGTTTTTATTGTATTATTTATATTTTCTTGTGTTGGGATGTGTTTTTACTGTGTGTACTGGTTTCCCCCCACATTCTGAAGGTATTCATGTTCAATCAACTGTAGACTCATAGGTGTCTTGCCTGATGAACTGGCAGACTGTTCTGGGTGTCTCCGTGTTTTAAGCCCAATGTATGCTGGTATGTAGTCAGGCCTCTGGATTTGAAGAAGGGTCCAAAGAATCAATTATTTATTTTGCAGTAAAAAGACACCGATCATAATTTCAAGGTTCTAATATAAAATATAAAATGAGTCCCTGTTGTTCAGATTGATCAAGCACTTACTTCAGTCTTACCTGTTCACTCTCTCTTCTCTCAGCTAAACAGGTAAATATCGTTCAGAATAGTAATGAGAGCAACAGTGCATGGCCTTGAAATTATGCCTGTCTGATGCTCACCCTTGAGACACAGTTGAACAGTTCAGCACTGAACCAGAGCGGAGCAGCGTGAATGAATATGCACTTTGACTGTGTGAGTGGAAACCATAACCCCCTCAGCCAGGCTGTCTGACAGCATCCTGCTGTTCAGCACTTGACTTGTGGCAGCTTACAAAGTTTTTGTTTTTATTATGGATGGTATGTTTTGGTGGATTACAACCTAAGCCACTCTGAAATGAGATGAGTAAAACTTTTTTAGATGAAGCTGTTAAGGCAGCTCAGCCTCCTTCACCACTTTATTTATTATTTCTGCAAGTGGCAGGGAGCAATTTGTACATACACTACAAACCTTGGTCAAATAATTTTTGGACATCTTTGCCACAGTTTGTTTATCCCATTAATTCTTCTTGATTTCATTGCAGCCATCAGGGTGATAGTGATTTATACTTGAAGTGGCAGGTGCATACAATTATTGAGCTGGCAACAGAAACCAGCAGGGCCCTTGTGGACAGACATCCAATATATGTGGCATATACAGAAATATTTCAATAAAGAGATCGATTGTAAATGTTATGACACTATCAACAACGAGAGATTTTGACCATTAGACTCCCTTTTTGGTTTATTTATTTGTTCCTTATTTTATCAATGTTAAAAAAGAATGCATATATACATAGATAAATCATAACAAATTATATCAAAGAAAGAAACTTTATATACTGAAAAGGTGTAGGCTGAAGATATAGCTTATGCCTACCCTTTTTACCTCATACAAAAACAAACAATACAAAACAATAGTCCCAAAATACAAAATCCAACATTCAATTCAACATTATTATTCATACCCCAGTTTTATATTTGTTTACTGTTATTTCTGAACATTTTTTTAATTACAAAGTGTACTACACATTTTTAATTCCCTGTCACAATTATTCCATAAATTAAGCCCTTTAACAGCTATTCATCTATTCTTCATATTTGACCTAGCGCTTGTTTTTTTTAAACACACTCACTGAATTTTAAAGCATGACTGTTAATAAATAGTGCACTGGTTGGTTCATAATAATCAATTTGATGTACAATTCTCATAGATCTCTTCTGGTTCAAGGTATCTTCAGTTTTATATAAAAATTCAATGGATTTAGACATCTTTGATTCAACATGATTTATGTGTGGTTTTCAACAGAGTTTATGATCTATTATAACTCCCAAGAATTTGTTCTCATACACTCTTTCAACTGATCGTGATTTTAATGGTAGAATTGATTTTATGATTACCAAACACAATTATTTTATTTTATTTTATTTTATTTTATTTTATTTTATTTTATTTTATTTTATTTTATTTTATTTTAGTTTAGTTTAGTTTAGTTTAGTTTAGTTCAGTTCAGTTCAGACTCAGTGCTGTTTATCTGTACATATTGATCCCTATTCTCAAGATAACTCCTCAGCCACGGAGTATGTTACCCCTCCAACTTCTTCATAAGAAGACCATGATCAATGGTATCAAAAGCCTTTTTTAAGTTAATAAAAACTCAACTGTATGCTCTTTGTTGTCTATCACTGTTGATATTCCCTCCACTAGTTCCATTACTGCCGATGAGGTAGACTTGTTGGACTGAAATCCATACTGGTGATCACTTAGTAAACTATATTTATCAATGAAAATGTCTTTTTTTTAATAAATATTTTTTCTAATATTTTAGAGAACCGAGGAAGCAGCTTATGCTTTTTCATTAAGCATAAGCCCATATGAAGATAGGAGACAGGAAGGAAACCCCTGGAGTTTAGATGCTGGTGGTGCTGGAGAGAAATCAACAGCTGGTTGAAGGAAACCTTCAGCTGAATCTCAAGGTTATTGATGGGGAGATGCTGAGTGGTGTAATAATATCTGAAACATGGCTGAAACATCACTCTGCACGTATGAAGTCAGAATTGTGAATGTAGAGATTTGACAGCAAGGCAAAGCGGAAGTGACAGAGAAAATTAGAGTGAGAAGAAATAAAGAAATTCACCAAAAGTGGAATAAAGGTAGAATGTGGGGGAAAAAAAGTGAAAAAGTGAAAGTTCCTTATTGAACTTTCACCAAAGCTTTAAGCCCACCAAGTTTGACACTCCCAGAAAACTCAATTTTGATAATGTCATACATCTTGTTAAAAGTGGTTATCAAACGCTGCTGTACATTCCTGGTTACAGATATGAAAAAGTATAAAGATCACAGATAAAGCAGCAGAAACCTAAGATGAAGAGCCTTTAAATAACCAGTTCCATGTTTTCAAATTGCATTTAAGATGTGTTTAATGCATTTTCAATGACAATGGGATAAACAGACTAGATCAGATCAGTTATTGGACAAGCTAAACAGTTTGGAGACTTAAAGACACATTTAAATGGCAGTTAGAGCATCTCTAGTTTACATAATGTGATATATTTCCAAGTGAAATAGAATATTCAGGGTATAATTTGGAGATTCAGGGATTTAGTCTCTGGGGATCCAGAGTAATCTGAAGCTTTAGATGACTGATCGTCCTCTACAGACACCCACCAAAAATGTAATTAATTGGACCACAAACATACACTTTTGGAGTTTTTGCCAACTCATATCCACACACACACACGCCTTCCACCCATACTGCATTATTGTAGTTACCACGAACCACAAGCTAGTGGTGCGATTTTACATGTTGGCAGCTGGCCATCCCAAATCTCATTTGATTGGATACATTTATGAATATTTCACAAAGAACAAGATTAGTCATCAAAATAATAATGTTTTACATAAAGAGAAAAGAGCGAAAGTTTTTGTTATACACCCAAAAATGTTTTTTGTCATATATTTAACATATACCAGGGGACAGTAAAGTAACTGAAAGCTAAAATGTGTTTTTTATTTAACTGTATCTTTTGTAGCACCTCTGTGACATTGTGTCCACATTTTGTTCATCTTCTACACAAGTGATAAAAAATACATAGATTGTTAAGTGGTGCTTTGGCTGGCTTTATTGGCCCACAGCAGCACTTTTATCACTTTCTTAGAAATAAAGCCCTTACAGTAGAGAGGAAGTTGACTCACTGTGATGCACTGCACTGTACAGCCTGTCACAATGAACAGAAGCTCAGTGGAGCGAGAGGAGAGAGGACCAGAGGGGATGTGGAGGGGAGGACTGGGGCTAAGTGTTATGCAGAGACAGGCGGTGACCTCGCGGGAAAGGTACACACCATCTCAGTTCATGAATTGGCTCCAGATGGGAACTGGCAAGTGGGAAAAGCGGAAGAGAATTGTATCGACAAGCTATGCCTGGGCAGGCCCTGAGCAATGCCATTAGCCATGTTGCCGAGTCACCAGGGAGAGCTCCGTCAGTCTGAGATTTCACTTCACCTGAGTGTTGATGGGAGCTCTCTCCGGCCATCCTGACAGAGAGGCAGAATCCAATCAAGATGCTGATGAGAAAAGCACTGCAAAACTAAAGTAATAAATACCGCTAATGTAGTGAATGGATTGGGATAATGTCTTGTCCCTGTGCTCATCTCCCTCTTTTTAATGAGATTATTACACAGTCCTATTACCCAAATGACTTGTTCTGTCCTTCCTTAACTTTAATTCACGTCATCTATTGTTAGTACCTGCAAGTTGGGAGGCTATGATCACCAGAGGGCTAAGCAGGAATACTTGTACTTTGTGAGTTACCTCCTGACTGTCTTTAAAGAAAGGAGACTTAAATGGCTATAAAAAGGTTGTTATGACGGATGTTAGTTTTATGTAGTTTAACTAAATCAAATAAAAGGAGAAAATGAAGTGAACAAAGAAAAGACAAAAATAAAGATGACAGGACAAGACACATTCAACTGGACAGCAGTATTTAAATGGCAACAGTCCACTTGTCTTTAAAGCAGCACCTGTTTTTAATAATGATGATAATTTGATAATAAATCAATCTGGCTCATTTTCAGTGGCTGGAGACACTTTGTACTCTGCTATTGACAAATGTGGATCAGCTTGTCAAAGCTAGTTGGATTACACCTGCCCTCGTTGACAACTCCAATAAAGTCTGTTCAAAACAGAACTTGATGGCTGGAAGTCATCAGCAGTCTTACTTACAAGAAGAAACATGCAAGAAGTTAAAGAAGTTAAAGATGTCATTATTAACTGGCACATTGAAATTAATATTTCTTGACCAGGAATTGGTCAATCTGGAAGCCTAGGCATTAAGAGCCTTATCAATAAAAATCAATCTTACAATCAATCCTATAACAAACAGGCAACCAGTGTGATGCTATAAGCAGAGCAATACAGTATGTTTTTCCCATCATGTTGTTAGCAAAAGAACCAAGTTACATCTCATGATGATGATGATGATATTAAGAATTTATGTTTCCTCAGAATTAACTGAAGCAAGTTTGTGGACATCCAATCTTTCACATAATACAAAATTAATAAAAACATGGCTCTTAAAAAGAAACTTAACAGTAGCTAGAAATCTTTTTTTGCTGACTTCCAGTGGTGTAACCTCTCACCTTGTTGCGATGATGTAGAAGTGTTCTTGAGGGTGTGTCAATACACTGTGACATCATGCTAGGTGTGGTTACAGCTGCAACAGAGCACACTTCTGACCAGATCCAGCCACACCAACAGACTGGACTCTACTTTTTAAGAGATATGTAACTGTTTGGTGCTTGATGAGTTGATGCTTGATGAGTTGATTGCAACCACACTAGTCAATGCTTGTGATCCCACCACAGTGCATTTCAAAAGTGTCCTAGAAGCGGCTCTCTGCTCTGCTCCACTAAAAAACGTACCTAGTCTATTTCTGACGGAGGTCGCATCAAACTACACGCAGCAAATTGAGCCGGGCAGGAAAGAAGTCAGACACAGGAACAACGTAGAGCATCTGGTCAATTTTCCAAAACAAAACACCCTGTGCAGATTCCCGATCATATATCACATCACTACATCAACATCACATTATAACCAGTGGCACCAGGCCAGATGTCAACCAGTCAGAGGATATTTATCACCATGGACAACGAGAGGTTCATCTTGAAATGGAAAATCACAAGATTTTAAGACACCACTGCTGCCATGACTGTCCCGGTACCCGGCTTCTTGTCCAGGTAGAGCAGTGGCTCTCTTCTCTCTGGCGCTGCCAGAGCAAAACGCACCACTTCTGAAACCCTCCAAGTGGAGTCTGAAGCTGTGTGGAGGACTGAGCAAAGCTGCATTGCAGCCAGAACGTGACGCAGCTGTGACCAGTGGAATCAAGGTGTAATGGTAAATCTTCGGTGATGTAGATGTATGACTTTTTGGAGTAGAATTTGAGATTCATGATTGGAAACGCAATTCCATGACTGTGAGGTATGTTACAATACTTCACATTAACTGATGGCAATAGTGTTGAAAATCATCTGACAAATTCCAGTATATTATGTATCAAGGTCAAATGACAGAACAGAAAACTTTTTATTGGACAGACACTTGTCTGAGTGCCTTTTCTGTATTCTGGTAGATTCTTAAATAACTTGACTTTAACACCCGCAGGTGTACTGATTATCACATTCCTCTCTACAATAAGTAGATAAGTGTGGATGAACCAAAGTAATAAAGCAACACAAAAAGGTATTAATGTTCCAGTTTGCTTCTGGTGGAAAAATGTATGATATTTTGCATCTGGATTGAGGACAGAGGTTTCTTAGACATCATTTCATATTGAATTAATCATCTTGTTGATCATTTTCTGGCCATTTCCAATCCACTTAATCTTATGTTGTGTACAGTAAATAACAACCCCAGACCCATAATTAAGGCAGAGCCCCACAAGAAATTAAAAACTGACATATTTGAGAGTTTAACAAGATGTTACAGGCCTTAGCCATGTTGTAAAGTGAGCATCCAACTGCAGTCCCCACTTTTTGACAGTGGTGACAAACTGTGATGTGGAGCTTGCCTAGCAGTGCTGAAAGAGGCGTCTATACTGATCAGCTCCATTCGGAGCAGGATATTTGGAGTGAACACTGTCAAAACCCTCTGCAGTCCTCATCTCAGCTGAAGACAACTCGTGCCACAGCAGATCAGTCAAAGACAGGCCCCAATACCTCTGTCACTGCGAAAGACAATTTGGTGTGAGAGTGTGAATACATAAAAAAGTTTGCAGATGACATTTTTCTTTTTTACGCAGAGCAAATACATCTGGGTAGACAAGCTTCAATCAATTTTTAATAAACCCCACCATACAAGCAGTTGTGAGCTGCATAACAGCAAGTTGGGTATAAAACATTTTTAAGAGAACTTTGAAAATATCTGTAGCATTTTAAATGGTACAGAGGTTTTTTGTCACATTGACAGAGTAGCATTTTTTAAAGCTAATAGAATTGTCTGATTAATAACAACACATCTGTCTATGTCTTGCAAACTCCCTATCCGTCCTTCTGCCAGCATCTCTATGCATGTATACTGTATGTGTCTGTGAATGTGTTCCTCCTCTTAGTTGTCTATCACCACCTACAGTATGTGTTGGTGTGTGCCTGTGTGTATGCATGTGTTCGCTGTCTGACTCTATAAGCCAGGGGAGTCGAGGGAGTTGTCAGAAGGTGGTTGCCCTGGTTTCCTTCGCAAGAAAGATGAGCATCTCCAGCACAACCCCAGAACAAAGAGG
Organism: Thunnus albacares; assembly: GCF_914725855.1. Lineage (NCBI taxonomy): Eukaryota > Metazoa > Chordata > Actinopteri > Scombriformes > Scombridae > Thunnus > Thunnus albacares. Next base: position 22,327,776 of record NC_058117.1, read on the forward strand.
CAACCTGCTTGACTGTAGCAGAGAAAAAAATAACCATCAGAAAAAAGCCTCCAAGTCAGTGAAATTCACCACCAAAGCCAAACAAAATAAGATCTGATAGTAGTGCGACTAATCAACACCTCTGCCTTTGCTTTTCCTGTTATGTGTCTTCACAATAAATCAGACTATGTGACTTATCAATCCTCATCTGATTGGAAGCAGCCATTGTGACAGAGGATTACAACTCTTCCACACACATTGCAGCTTCTTGGAGGCAGTTTGCTTTTCTGTACTCCCATCTGAGCTCTCTCTGCCAGCTGATGGATTTTGCAGTTCCAGCACACAGCCTCCTTGGGCTTTGCTAAATGAATTAGGGAGGCCTGAGTAGCTACATTTTTAGCTTCATGCACTAGATGCACATTATCCTGAGCCATTGAAAGCCTAAATACCTGCTGGGCCTCGCTATGACTGTTCGGCTGCCATCAAGAGCCCGCAGAGAGGTCGGAAAGGAAGAGAGTCTGCACAGGATAGAGAGAGCACGGAGGAGAGAGTGGAGCAAAATCGATTAATTGAATGAGTGGACAACTCTTGCACGGATTGAGTTGCACTGCTGTGATAAAACAAAGTGCACATTATGTTTAAAATGAGTAAAAGACGAGTTAAGCACCTCACGGCCCAGCAATGATAGGGACTACGTTCGCTACTTCACATCTTTTACTGTTGCAGAAGCTCCCTGTGCTTCGCTGCAGCTCAGACAGACGCAGAGGCACCAGAAGACGCCTTTGCTTTCCCTCCCAGGAGATCCACATCCTCCATCAATATTTAAGTTTGTTTATGTTTAGCTGTTTCACTTTATTGACCATGCACAGGGCACTTTTATATTTTCTTTATTTATCTTTGTTTTTTTATAATGCAATGATGTGTGTGTTGTTTTATGTAGAACTCTTAATTCACTGCATGTTTTCCAAAAAGTATGAAACATCATTCCACATGCTTTAGTTATCACTCTTGCATTTAAATAAATTACACAAGCTATAAATTATATAATATGATCCATTCTGTGTTACCAAAGCATACAGTCAAGGTCTTCTCTGTAAACAATGAGTTTCCGTACGTACCGACAGCACTCTTTTACCTTGAATTTTTGGGCTGCAGCCATTATCAGCAGCATCATTAAACTCTGCCATGCAATGTTATCCCCTAATAACATCCAGTTTAATGCTCACTTAACTGATCACTACTCAGTGATCTATGATGACCCTGTAACTCTTACAACAACTTCACTGGTTTGCTGCCAGCTTTATCCATGATCGAGATAGGGCAAGATAACCAGATCACAGGTGCACTACATCAGTCTCTGCTAGTGTCAATGGGATTATCTGTCCTCTGTAGCCCAAGCTGTACAGAGGGAGGGATGAAGGAAAAAAAGCTGGGCAAATAGGTCAAGCACACTGATAAGGGCAGGTGTTCTTTTGAAGATGTCTCTACAGTCTCTGAGGAACCAAGTACAGCAAAACATGAAAACCTCAATAAAAAAGAGAAAGATTCTGTTAAAATCAGTGTAGTGGTTCAAGGGGTTCTCTTCAATAAATGTTTGGTTAAAATCAAAAGTGAAACAACTGATGTTTGAGATTTGTAATTAATGACATTTAGAGGATGGATATTGCTGTTATACTGCTGTTACGATGCACCCAAAAAACACACACACACACACATACACTCTCCCCCTGTCTCAAACTGACAGACAGTCCAAGATAAGATGTACCTATACATTTTTACTTGTGCCTCATAGACACCTTACTTTCCAAAAGTACTTACAGGCCAATATAAATACACAGGTCCTAAAGGTTTTTATCCGGATCCAGATAAGAGGATTGCAAAGTTTGGATAACCATCTGGTTAAAAAAACAACTATCCTGCTTGGTGAAACAGATACTGCAGCGAACAACAGCAGGGAGGCTGAGGAACATGGAGTCAACACTCACATAGGCACTTGAATAGAAAATAATATATGTTCTTGCTGGAAAAAAAAATCTTAGTATTTATTATTAACATAATTGTTTATTGTTAAGGTAATAATATAAATACTTTATCCCTTCTGTTTTGGTGTCACCAGCCTGTAAGTTATGAGCTCTGTAAGTGAAAAAACACATAACAGACTAACTAATGTGACCATATTTCGTGTGTGGTAAATGGGAGAGCAGAAAAGAAAAGAGGACTTCATAAAACAAATATTCATAAAAACCTTTGGTCCTATAAATTCACATGAAAAACCAAACAACTCTAAAATCCAGAGATCAGCTATTTGGGTCTTATCAGCAACATTATTAAAAAATAAATAAATAAAAAAAAGACACATGGGGAAAGACACAAATAGTCAGATGATACCCGTAATTGAGGTTGGCCCAATTTAATTAGAAGAAAAATTGAAGAAATTATTAGCTGTTGTAAATATTATCACAGTTTACAAACCAACTTTCTGATTAAACTTTGACCTACAGTACTGTACTTTACATAACTGTGCATGCACACAGATCCCCTGCTCAGTGAGGGATTGTTACCAACATTGGATGCTCACTTTCAGTTTACACTTGCAAGTAGCATAGTTTAGATAATGCGGATAAACTGTTGGCTTGTTAATAACCAGTCTGATTTATTACTTGCATGTCTTGCCCTAGTGGACTTTGTTGTAGTAATGCTGCCATAGTTCCAGATCTCAGGAATGATTTTGGTGGGTATAATGTCATCATAATTAAAGGAATTGTGGCCAGAGCTATGAAAATAAGACCAAAGTTCTAATAAAGCAGAATTTAAGATGTAATCTGAAGATGTCATCAGTAAGAAAATATGGAGATGTAAAATATGCCTTAAAAGGTGGTAAACATACATGCTAAACAGTTTACAAAGACAAGGAGTTAAGCGTTTGTGCTTTTACAATCAACTTAAACTCCATTTGGATATAAAGAGACAGACGTCCTATATTCATTTTTAATGCTTCAGCTTCTTCAGATTCATCTCCTGATGATACCCCAAACCCCTGTGTCTGAGCGGGGCTTTCATTACACTCTACTCAACAACAGGAATGATATATGGGATTTTTTCTTAATACGCAGCATTCCATTTTAACGAGACGAGTTCTCAGGTGTAGCCAGAGGGATGATGTCATTGTGATGAAAGGCAAAGTGGTCGTGTCTTTCATGTTGGCAATCCCTCCATTAAATAACAGATGAAAGAGCAGCTAAAGAGAAAAGAGAGCTGGTCATGCTGGATAGAAAAGACAAAGCTAATGCTTAGAACAGGATTTCAAGGACAGGTGGCATTGTATCTCTGCACTGACAATGAATCTGACGACCTCTCTGTCATCTTGGGAAGAAGCTTTGACCTCGGTGACGGATTTTGCATTTGGCATCCTTTTGACTTTCCTCCAATGCCAACATGAAATAGAATCCAGACACTTTGAAGTTAGGTGTCAAAACACAAGTCCTCACTTGCTTGTGAATAAGTTATGACAGTACCTCTTGTGGTCAAAGTTTTATTCTTTGGTTTGTTTGGAAGAAGTTTAAAATGCATACTCTACTCAGTTGGCTGTCTCTTGAGAAATTATATGGTGGCAAAATTAAGATAACAAAATTAGGATGAAATACTTTCTGAAGGGGGCTATATTAATTATTGGATAAAATTTAAATGTACACACTCAAGTTTTCATTGGTTTCAGTGATGGAAAGTGTTCTTAAGTACATCTCAAGTACTGTACAATTTCTGGGTTCTTATACTTCATTAAAGTATTTCATTTTAATGCTGCATAATACTTCTACTTCAGAAGGAAATACACACTACTACATTTATCTGACAGCTATGGTTACTGGTTACTTTGCAGGTTAAGCTTTCATATTAAAAATTATGTGATAAACCTACCTCTGGGGGTTGTGACCCCTTACGTAAAATCTGGCTTCAAGCATGCTTCAGATGTCTGTAAGTTGTTAGCATCAAAGCATCAAAGAGAAATTTCCCCTCTCACAGGTAAATGTGTGTATTTCACACACACAAAAAGTCCAAAAAGCTCCAAACGAAAGAAAAAAAAGAATACAAAATTGTCTGAGAATTTTTTCTCTCCTTTCCTTTCCCATGAACTATATCACGACATCTCAGATTTTCCTAAATGGGGGTCTGACCCCTGAGTTGGGAACCACTTAGACTACCTAATTTTTTATAAAGTAAACTGAAGCCCCACATAGATCAGCAAAAGTGTAAAATATTATTTATATTACTATAATTATAATTATTCATAATAATATCAGTGACAGAAGCCATTTTCTGAAGAAGAAAAGCTTTTACTTTTAATAACATATTAGGGATGTGCAGAGGGCCATGTATTTGTATTTGTATCTGTATTTGTTGAGGCAGCAACATTATTTGTATTTGTATTTGTATTCAAATAAAAGTGGAAATAGCCTTAAAAATCCTGCTTTTGTTTTAATACACTTTTAATTTAAAGAAATTAAAGTGTTACAATAAGTGTTCATGCATAAACTACCTTACAAAGGAGGTCCCCACACCGGGTCCCGAACTGGAGTCTCCCAGATCATAGACAACTGCGCTGACCACTGAGCTAAAACTTTACTTATTGCCTCATTGTAGAGAGACATCTACCTAATTGTACATCCATAACACAGACAGCACAGCGTGTAACATGTAGGGAAGAATTTCAAAGGTGATTATTGCTTTGCACTTTTCATTTATTGCCTATTTTTTACAACCTAACTTTGTGGAAAGGAGAAGGGAAATAACAGGTTATGGAGAGTCCCTTGGGAGCACTTTGTGTGTGTCAGTAGCTCAGCTTTATCTCTGGGGAACACTCCCAACTGCAGGAGTGATTTTTTTCTTCTTCCCAAAAACAAATAATTTTTAAAATATTTGCATGAAACAAATACTCGTTGAAAACCCACAATTTGCACTTACTTACATACTTTTATTTTTACTAACATACAGTACTTCACATACAGTAGTTTTATGCAGTACTTTTACTTGTAGTTGAGTATTTTTACATTGATATATTGACACTTTTACTTAAATAAAGGATCTGAGTACTTCTTCCATCACTGATCGAGTGATTCTAGAGGTATTTTTTCCGCCCAAATATATATTCTGTGTTGCAGATTTACACTGCTGGGTAGTGAGTGGGTAAATCAATCATCATAAATGAAGGACAGCTGGTACACAGATTAATTATTCCACTCACACACTTACTGTTGAGCCTTCTGGAGGCGTTGTGAACCGACTTCAACAAGACGTCAATGACAGGAAGATGCCCACTTTGTATTGCCAGTGGGATACATTATACTCTCTCTTCCCCAAAATTCAACTTAGCTTTCTATATAGGCATTCATTCATAAACAGCACACCATAAGGGAGGTTTTCTTTTCTCTCTGAATATGTTAAAAAAAAAAGTGTTACAACACTCTACATGTAGCTCATTATATTGATTTCAAACAAGCCATCATGATAGTTTATTGCAGTTTAGCTTGCCAAGATCTAATTGTCTATTTCCCCAATGTCACAGGATGCCGCATATTCGCTATAACCCCCTCGTCTCCTCATCTCAACATTCCCATCCCGCCCCCTCATTTAGTGAATAATTTCTTGAGATGCTCTAATGGCTCCTAAATTGTTTATGGGGCAATTTAATTTGTGTGTAAGGAATCCTAATAAACACTCTTGGCACACAGACGACTAATTATACATTTGGCTAAATACATAATTGGATGGGCTTGAAGATAGATTAGCACATCTGTGGAATATTGGTCTTGTTGGAAATTACAGTAACTTTTGAAGCAATGCAAGCCAGTGAATTTACAGTAATTGCGTCCCATACTCATAAAAGGGAATAATTGAAATGTTATTTGATTCACAAGTTAAACAAATAAAAGGAAATAGCTTTTTGGAGAAATTGCAAACAGTACATTTTTAGGTTTAGTAAAATATTGTGTGTTCATCATGTAATCTCAGCAAAAGAGCAAGCACTGAACCACTTAAGGGTAAGTCTGTTTACTGTATTTTCTAAACCGCAGCACCATTATATATCTTCATTCAATCACATGAGTTCTCCCTGGAAATCTACAATATTGTTTTGGTTCACAGAGGAATACTAACCTCTGACATAAAAGGGGGTCTTTCTCTATTGAGGTCAAGCACAAGATCAATAGCAATATAGTCAAAATAAAGCTGTAATGTGTTAGAAATTAAATTACTGGATTATTCTTACATTAGTGCATTGATTTATGGTATTTATTTTTTAGCGATATTGACCAGACTAAATGTGCCTTCAGAAAGATGCATGAAACTCATTAAATTTGCAAAATTGCAGGGGTACTGTCAAATCTCTAGCAACACAGTACATGTACACATTGCCATCTTACATCATCATGATGATGTAGGTTTGAGGTTCAAACAGCACTGACCGTTTTAGCATGTCAGTGGTGACATGAGCCTTCCGTGGGGTTGCGTGGAAGTTTTCATCAGTGGAGCATCAAACAGACTGTGACTGTGTCAAACTGAAATCTCTATGCGGCAGAGCCTGAATGATTTATGCATTTGTCATTTCTCATTTGTTGAAACAAGGTGTCAACGTTTTTGTTCCATGCACCAGTCAAGCCTGCAGAGACGAAGAGCTAAGGATGGAGCAAACGCCCTTGAAGAGAATAGCAAAGTCAACCAGGCAATTTGTCCAGGTGCACCTCTTTTCTCGAGTATTTTGTCGTGAAGGTGCAATGGTAGTAGACAATTACCTTGCAAATCATTTGTAAATCCTCTCTGTCCTTCGACAGTATCTCAGAGTGAATATAGTTGTACTGTGCATTGTTAAAAAGGGGTGAGCATAGTAAATGTGACTACTGTTTTAAGAGAAAATATCTCAGCTGCTTTTGAAAATGCTTACCCATGATGGCAGAGACTGAAGTGAACTGCTTTGATCCACTTTTACTTTGATAAATAATCAGTTGATTATCTCCATAATCCCTCCTGCAACATTTGATGAAATTGCTGAATGATCACTGCTCTATGTACATTTGTATGTTGCTCATATTGAAAGCTGATTTGCGTCATCTTACTCGCACATACTCAGGCCACAATGCTGCATACAAAGTTGTGTATATTGTACCTAACTGCAACTGTTGTTCTTTAGGAGCTAATTACAATTAAAGATGGAAACCACTGATAATAACAATGCTTTCAGTAATGATGATGAAAAATACTGTTGGGCTCAAACTAAGGATTAAGCAGCATGTTTTACTGTAGCCCTCGTGCATATCTTTGATTCTAAGTATCAAAGTCCTGGATGGCTAACAGATGGAACCTGAACTTTCCAGTTACTCAGACATTTATAAGATTTGTTGCGGACGGGATATTGAAATCACCACATCCAATCTTCTTAGCGACTTGTAAGAAAGTAAATAAGGCTCAAAACATCAATGTCAGACTAGCGTCAAGTGACAAAAAATATGACAGACTCCAACAGAGACTTTCCTTAAAGTCAATACAAACCATGTAAAATTAAAAATGGTGCAGGGTTTCATCCTTGCTCCTAACCCCCTGACTGCTTAGTGTGCACTCAATGGTGCCTCTGGTGGCCAGAAGTTATCCAAATGAAACTGACATTTTAATCAGTATAGTACTGCTGTAAGAAGATTACCTATTTCTGGTAAGGACTGGTGAGTACTGTTAACATAACATATTTTATGAACCTTATTGCTATTAAAAAGAGTCTAGAGATGCACTGATCCAACATTTTTGCCCCCAGTTCTGATACCTCAACTCAGAGTATCCACCAATACCAAGTGCCAACCGATTCTAGTTCTGTACTTTCTATTTCCAAGGCCATGGATTGGTGTGGTTAAAAACTGAGTTGGCAGTCCACCATGACTGAAAATTATAGTGGAAACAATGAATTTTATAGTGACATTGACAAAAACACTGTATTTAATGTGGATTGGCCATGTCATGGAGGCTACATGATCCACTTAATAAGGTCAATATAGGCACAATCCAGAATTTAGATCGATGCATCACTACTGGAGTCTAGTACTAAAGAAAAAGAAATTTAAAAAAGGGCAAGGAATAGGAAAAGAAATTGATAGCTATAAAGAATTTTGACTAGTTTATATGCACATGGACTCTTGGACGCATTCCATCAAAACCTGTCAAAATAATTTGAGTAATATGTAGCCAACTAAACTTACATGACATCATGCATGCAAACACATGCAAGGAAATACTGTGTTCAAACTGCACAATCTTGCATACTCACTCTCATGTACACCCTCACAACTTTTGGGCAAGCTTGGCCTCATCCTGTCAGTGCTGTAGCTGACAGACAGACAGGCTTTTGCTGTGTGTGTCAAAGGAAGTGGTCCAGTATAGACTTGAGGGATTCACTAACTGCACACTGAACAGGGGAAGAAAGAAGGTGAGAGAGGGAGAAGGGGAGAAGCAGACAAAGAGAGAAAGTGTGACAGACACAGAAAAAGAGAGACTGCGAGGGAGAGGAGGAGAGAAGCAAATGTGTGTCTATGTGTGTGTGTGTGTGATGGGGAAGAGGTTTAAAGTGTCCCAAGCTAAACCACGTGTGAAGATGACAGGGCCTGAGAACTCCCTGCTGCTGGGGAAACAATCAGAATCAGAGAAACTTTATCGATCCCCGCAGGGAAATTGCTTTATTACAATTGCTCCACACACAGTTAGGAAAGAGGAAGTATATATGATACAAGGTTAAAACTACTATAAAATAAAATAGTAATAATAATAAATACACAGTTTGTAAATCAAAAAATGTAGAAAAATAGAAAATAATAGAAAACGACAAAGCAACTAGCCCAAACATAAAAACTTAAACACCTGTCCTTCCTCATAAATGCATGAGCAATACCCAAAGCCCACTTTGACATTTCACTAACTCAATTTTAGATAGAGCATTTTCAAATTGTGCCTCATATCCAGGTGCTGTTGAATTGAGCCACACTTGGTGAAAGTGAAATATCTTGCAGAATTTTAGTCAGAATAAAGTCCAAAAGCACAAGGTCAGTGGATTCACAGAGGATTAGATGAACAATACCTGATTTTGCTGCAAGATCAAGGGTTATTTTTGTAGGTAGGCACATGGATGAAGCTTTTAGCATGAAATTTTTAAGGAATTTGCTGACCAGAAATTGTCCAGTCATAACTTTCCGAGCATAACTAGACATGTGCATATTTACAAGGTTCTCATTTTAAAATGACTCAGCTGGAAAGTCAGCTGAAGACAGCATTTTCAACAAACTGGAGCTAATATTAATTTAATTAGCTCGCTAGCTACAGCTGACAAAATCTGCCAGCAACAGTTGTCATTTCAGACAACAAAATCAACTTTTGCTAGCTAGAAAAGAGAAACATGCTTTTGCTTACCATTGTCTGAGCTTAAGGACCCATTGTACACTATATGTGCCATGTTAGAACAGAAAGCTTGACAGGCCTAGCAACAGTAACCAAGGCAAACGGTCAATCAGATAAGGAATTTGAGGAATTATTTTTTATAATTTTTAATTGAAATGGCTTATTCAGATGTGGACAGATATACAGACAATTATGCCCTATACGCTCCAGCACTGTAGGGCTATCATGCAACACACAGAATCAGGGCACTGACAGAACATTTTCTAAATCTGAGACAGGACAGAGAGACAAGATACTTTGAAAGTCAAAAGGCTGAGGGCATAGGAAATGACTCCAGCACAATAGTACTCTGCTCAATGTTCAATTATTGCTGATGAAAGGGACATTTTGTGGGGCGGACATCAGAGAGTGGGATTAGTGAAAGTGATTTCCTTGTCCTGGGTTGTTTGACAAAGTCTGCCAGTAATCCTCTTGAAAACTTTGCCGTCTTGGCTTTTCCTGACCATTGGCTTTCCTCTGAGCTGAAGATGGCACACAGAGCAGAAAAAAAGATGTCCACTTATGGCTTAAGGATAAGGGATCATAGCTATAAGAACTAAAAATGTAGAGGGTATATTTTTTTCCACTATGAATGTATTTTCAATATCTACTGAAAAATGATGCGTGACCTAAATTTTAAAGCTGCAGGCCAGTTAACTGTTGCTCACTGTTGCTTTGTAGTGATTTATTGGATTAAAGACTGGTTAAATTGATTCATTAAGTTTATAGGAAGCATACAATAAAATACTGAAGTATGGATGAAATGTATTATCATTGTCCTGTAGCTGCTGATAACAAGCCATTAACTTGAATTGAAAAGCCAGCTCATTTTATGCACAACCATTGGTTACTCTTAATGCTAAGAGCAACAATCTATGCAGCATATACAATATATGCACAACTGCACTTGTTTATTTTTGATAAGGAGGCCATGAAGCAATGAAAACGATTCCCCTGTGCTGATGATGGTGATTATGAATTGAATGTTTAATGTGTACATGAATAGTTTGGGCACTGCTAAAAGCACTCATGCATTCCTTTCCAGAATCATTTATGCATGATTTTTTTTTTAGCAAGGGTACTTTTTTTTTGTAATTCTTCCCAAACACTTTAACTCTTTGACTATTAAAAATATATTCAGAGGCATTAAAGCTTAAATTTTGAAAATTAAATATGAGATTAGGTGAAATTGGTTCGAGTCTAACTCAAGTCTAATTTCAATACTTCTAAAAATTTGATACTATTTTCATTGCGATGTCTGATCCAGCCCCATCATCTGGCCAAGTGGATCCAAAGAATGAGGATTTAATAAAACATACCAACATTTGGCAAACAGCCACCATTTGAATAAAGCAGGATTATAAAGATGGAACATGCTGGTAGCAGTGAGATCCTGACTGCCTGAGGCTATCACAGAGGGAAGATTTACCCCATACTGTCCTTTCTGACAGGGAATAAAGGACATAATACCTTCTATCCATACATGTGAACTATAGCGAACCCCTAGATAGATAGATAGATAGATAGATAGATAGATAGATAGATAGATAGATAGATAGATAGATAGATAGATAGATAGATAGATAGATATATCATGTTCAAGCCCCTTCTGAAGTGTGTTTGAGCAAGATCAAGACCAGGCACATTGTTCTGTAACTGACCTCGGGCTCTAACCTCATGGTGCGAGGGAAAAATGAAGAGAATTTTCCCACAGTGATCAACACAGTATCACTTTTTCTGGCTGATATCCTACAGGTAGCTCTGTCATACCCACCACATAGGCACAAGTCTAAAGACACTGTTTTGTCTTAAAGGCCAAGAGTCAGGTGTGCTAACCTGGGGCATTCAATTTGGAGATCAAAGCTATAGGTGCAGTTGTCTTTTATTGACCAACCATGGATTTCTATGACGGTGAATGTTTTTAAAGGAAATATACTTGCTGATTTACCCAGAGTTAGATGAAAAGATCAGTATCAATTTAGTACAAAAAGAAAGGTCCAGGGCATGTTTATTCTAGTTTAGTACAAAAACTAGAGATAAGGTGTAAGCCTTAACTCCAAAGCTTCCTTACACATTGTTTCTTGTGTATTTACAAAATACATAAATATAAAATGAAAGGCTGTGGTTGAAGGAGACTGGAGAGATTTATGTTAATACGTACATAAAAATGAGTACGATTGAACGATTCTGCACAACTCCAGATTGCATTCAATATCTAATGTTTTTTATAATATTCAGTCCCAAGATTTTTGATGTTCAATAACTACTAAATTATATATAATATGTATGTACTACATTATTTAAACTACAGTTATGTCAAATAAACTGCTATATTAATTCAAAAAAACATTGCCTGGCAGTGATTACATTTGCCAATGCAACGTAATGGGCAAACAATGTCCTTGTATATAAATATAGTTTCTAGGAGACAGAGTTGGGAGTCTGCTATTCACTAAAACACATCTAGCAAAGCTGCATGCATCAACAACCTTCAACTTGGTTTGTACCTGTTGAATGGACTGCACTTCTATAGAGCCTTTCTAGTCTTCCAACCACTCAAAGTGCTTTTACACTACAAGCCACATTCAACCATTCACACACACTGATGGCAGGGGCTGCCATGCAAGATGCCAATCTGCTCATCAGAAGGATCTGATCATTCATTTGGAGAGCGGTATCTTGCCTAAAGACGCTTCAACATGCGGACTTGAGGTGCCTGGCATTGAACCGACAATCTTCCGATTAGTGGATGACCCACTTTACCTCTTGAGCCACAGCCAAGAGATGCACTCTACATTCTACAGATTTATTATTTGGTTGTTATTTATTTATTTACTGTAGAGAGCTGTCACAGCCAGAACCTACATCTTCTGGAAACAAAGTGTTTCTAGAAGACATGTTTGATGCATTATACTGGAAAACAATTGTAAACAATGTACAGACATAAACAAAGATAAAATTTGACTTTTCAGTGGTTGTATTGGATAGAAGAAGAAAAAAGTAGCAGAGAAGTCACCAACAATACAGATTTTCTACTTCAGTGAAAATAAATGAAGTAAACCAGCCTCAGTCATTCTTCCAGAAAACTCCACTGAAATTCATATGTAGACTTTCTTTTCTAAAGAGCCTCAGGAGTTGGTCGAGAACAAACATGAGCTTGAGTCTGGCCAACCGACAAATAAAAGTCCAGTATTTGACATTTGTGGGTTGGCCACAACCATGACAAAAAAAAACAACAACAACAACAAAAATGCAACTGATTGAAAACACATTCATCATAAAAACTTTATGAGGTAATAATATGTCAATGTTGTGTTTACAGCTTGTTCTGCATCTACCAAGTGGTCAAGAAATCAGTTATTACTGCTTTCATTAAAACACATCTAGCAAAGCTGTTTAAGTGTTCATTTATATAAGTACATTTTACCCTACTGTTGCTTGATATTGTAAATTAAATTAAATACTACAATCACAGTTACTGTGGGAAATATGATTAAAGTGTGATATGGCCTGATACAATACATTTGTCTAGTGTTGTGGTGGTGATATCAATGGGTGAAATCCAACGCTGACATATAAATATAAACCTATGCCACAGGTATCTACTGGTGTACTCCCGTTAACCCCTTGCATCAACTGTAAATCTAGCTTTGCTTTCCACCTCACTGCTTCCTGCGTTGGAACCGAACGTTGGCATTGGGCCTAAATAATGTGCTGCAGAATCGTCCAATATTAACGTAATTCCTATATTAAGCTGCACCAGCAGTCAGAATTGATTTCCTTCAACCACAATCTTCCTTAAATCATGGTGCAGACAAAAATGTGCCAAATACAATGAAACAGTTAAAATAAAGGATAAACTGGGCAAGCAGATATTTAATCTATAGGCATACAAGTCCTCTGGTTTGATGTCATGTAAAGAGTCTGTGCCATGAAACAGCACCAGTGGCATACAACACAATGTAACTGACTGTGTCACAAGATTTCTAGCAGTTATATACATCTGAAGTAAAAGCTGAAAGACGTGTCTATGTTTTGCCCTCAGGGACTAGAGATTGAAGCTCACAGAACCAAAATGCTTCACTCTAAAGCATTTGGTGTCATTCCCCTTGTGTGCAGCTGGGAATTTTTGGCTTGATTCTGAACTTGGCCACAACAGTAAATCTGGTAAGCCTTGAAATTAATGCCTATGAATTGAATATACAGGCTTAGCTTTTAAAGATCATTAGAGAAAAGAACAACAGATCTGATTCAATTTTAGTATGAAAAATATGTAACTCTGTTTACTTCGCATACTGAGCATATGAATAATGTCTCCCCAAATGATAATACTACCCATTTTAAGATCAAAACTGCAATGATGATCATGTCTTGTACTGTATGTGTCAAATTATTTGAAATAAAGGTGGATTACGGCTTTAATCTCCACACTGGATTAAAATGCCAGAGACAGAGTCTGGGCAAATCCATCGCTCTTTATTCACAAAGGTGTGCTGGCCCCTAGGCATATGTATAATCTGTTTAGTATTCCCAGGCAGGTCCTGTGCATTTCCTTCAGATGCTCATCCCTTTTCACTCCATCTATTGAATTGTAATAGGATATTTAAATTTAAAGAATGATGTTACACATTAGGGGGTGAAGAAACAATTCCCAGTGGTGGCCATTACTCTAGAGACTAATAGGGAAACACCCTGCTGTGATATACAGCTCGGTGTTATCTGGTGACAAATGTTTGCTTTATGCATTGTGGTTTTCACACAAGTCACGATGTGAACCACAAATTGATATTTCCTTAAACAATGGGTGTTAAGTCTTCCGACACTACATTTACAATGTAAAAGGCTTTGAATTCTAATTTTTATTTCACACTATAGATCCATATGCACATCCTCATAAACTACATACTTCATTTAGGAGAATCAGACCATTGAGAAGATTAAGAAAATTAAATATTTTAAATCCAAACATATCCAGACATATAAAGCCTTGCACAATATGCTAAAATGCCATAGTAGTTACTTCCATAAGCCAATTTTCTTTCTGTGTTGAATTATTTTTTGTAAAAAACAAACAAACAAACAAACAAAAAAACTACAAAAAACCCAAATTTTAATATTTTCAAAAATTCCAAAATGTCAGTTTTGTTATTCAGTTTTTGTTTTTTTTTGTTACATTCATCTATAATAAAAACCATACTGACAAATCAGGACTCTTGTTCCAGCAATACTGATTAGTACAGAGCAACAGTTAGTTAGTTAGTTGTCAGGGATAGATTATATAGGAGGTGCGGGTGACAGGGAATTGCATCAACAACCTTCAACTTGGTTTGTATATGTTTTTCAACCTGCACCTGTTGAATGGTAAATGGTGAATGGACTGCACTTCTATAGAGCCTTTCTAGTCTTCCAACCACTCAAAGTGCTTTTACACTGCAAGCCACATTCAACCATTCACACACTGATGGCAGGGGCTGCCATGCAAGATGCCAATCTGCTCATCAGAAGGATCTAATCAGTCATTTGGGGAGCAATTTGGGGTTCGGTATCTTGCCTAAGGACACTTCAACATGCGGACTGGAGGTGCCTGGTATTGAACCGACAATCTTCCGATTAGTGGATGACCCACTTTACCTCTTGAGCCACAGCCAAGAGATGCACTCTGCATTCTACAGATTTATTATTTGGTTGTTATTTATTTATTTACTGTAGAGAGCTGTCACAGCCAGAACCTACATCTTCTGGAAACAAAGTGTTTCTAGAAGACATGTTTGATGCATTATACTGGAAAACAATTGTAAACAATGTACAGACATAAACAAAGATAAAATTTGACTTTTCAGTGGTTGTATTGGATAGAAGAAGAAAAAAGTAGCAGAGAAGTCACCAACAATACAGATTTTCTACTTCAGTGAAAATAAATGAAGTAAACCAGCCTCAGTCATTCTTCCAGAAAACCCCAGTGAAATTCATATGTAGACTTTCTTTTCTAAAGAGCCTCAGGAGTTGGTCGAGAACAAACATGAGCTTGAGTCTGGCCAACCGACAAATAAAAGTCCGGTATTTGATTTGCATTTGTTGGTTGACCACAACCATGACAAAAAAACAACAACAACAACAAAAATGCAACTGATTGAAAACACATTCATCATAAAAACTTTATGAGGTAATAATATGTCAATGTTGTATTTACAGCTTGTTCTGCATCTACCAAGTGGTCAAGAAATCAGTTATTACTGCTTTAAGTATGTGGTGGATTTCATTGTGTAACTTCAATCATACCATCATACATTAGTGGCCACAAGCAAATACTGAAACAAACACATTCTGGGTGATCATTTTTACAGATGCAGTATGTTTGAATATTTTCAGCTGTTTCTTTTTAAAACATGTTTCACCAATGCAAAAAGTAACATATAAATATTATTTAGAGCTGCATGGCAACATTCATGTTGCATCTTGAGAATCTGAGTGAGAACTGGTGTATGTGTTGGACTTGCTCGGAGCAACAATGATACTAAGAGTAAATGAGCTCCTCCGGGACTGAGTGGACAGAATGTGCACTAGTGGTAAAACAACTATTTTTTGTTAACTTGCATATAAACAGGTGCACATTTAGCATTAAACTACTATTTCGATTCATTGCTCCACTGGGTAAACTTACGACGTTTCTTATTTACAGATTCAAGTGTTTTAAACAGCCTGTCCTCATAAGAAAAGCAACAGTATAGGTCTAAAATTCAGGCCAAAAAAAACGACCCATGGATACATATACGCCATCTAGCAGCCGTAGTAATTATGACCCAGGAAGAGGCAGGTTTGGTGGATGGCTATATTGTTAGATGGCAAAAAGTAGACTTTGCTGCAAGAGTCCACAGTTTGCTTCCCCTTTCCAACCACAAGTGTTATGTTTCCAACTGTGAGTCAGGACATTTTTTTAAAAACCATAACATCGTGGTGTTTACTTTTGCCATGATGACGAAGGGTGCATAACTTTAAGGAGGTATAATTATGTACAGTATGTCGTAAGTATGTTTTAAGTGATCATTTTAACCCAAACCATGATCTTTAACCCTAACCAAGTGGTTTTTGTGCCTAAACCTAACCAGACCTTAACCACAGTGTTGTCACACCATAAAGGTTATTTTTTATCAGTGATTTGTAATGGTTTTGGAAAGTGGCATACTACACTCCTATGAGTTGTTCTGTAGTGCATTACTATGGCTGATAGATGGTGTAAACATGACTATAGGTTGTTTTGCCAGCTGAATTTTAGACCTATACTGTCGTTTAATTATGAGGATGTGTTGGTTTTAAGCTATTGTAATTTGTCTTGCTTTGAGTTCTTTTTGTAAATACTGTATTTCTGACCATATAGTGCACATTTTTGAATAAAGCTCAGTATAATATGATAAATGTGTTCTTGAAATTCAGTAACAATGCAAAAATCCTAAAATAATTGTAACTGTTACTTTTGACAGTGTCATGAACACATATAATTTTTTCAATCAAGTTTAAAATTAAGTGTTAAGTGTTATTTGACTGTGATCTAAACAGGTGCATCACTGTCAGGCTGCTAAAATTTATAAATTCAGAGTTCACCAATCTCCTCATCTCATGCGCTCCAAATATGTCACGACCAAAAAACATCAGGGAGCCTTCGTCACATCCATCTCCCACACAGGAGTCAACCAAACTACAGGGAAGCTTTGTAAATTTGTCAGTGTATGAGAGACAGAAACAGAATTTTTCACGGGAAGAATATGTGATGATTAATGATTGTATAAAAGATAAGCCATCTTTCGTGAAATGATCTACAAGGTTTCTGTGCGAAAAGAGAGCCTTGAAAGCTGTTGATCTGTGCTTTAGCAGAAAACACTTGTGTGTTTACTCTGACACTCATGAGTTTCTCAAATAAAGGATCCATTACACTCAGACAAGACGGAGTTAACTGTGCAGCATTACAATGAGACTTTATGTCTACAGCTTTTACTTTGCAGTACAAAGGTACTACATTACAGGATGCTGCAAAACAAACATGCAGAAAAGTGTTTTAATAGTTGTTTTAATACGTGTTTAACAATGAACCGCGAAAGAAAGAAGACACATCCTATATTTTATTGCTTTACTTACAGAAAGTACATATAACAAAACAAATCTATTATATTGGTACATCTTTGAATAAATAAGACAAAGTTTCTGCATATTATTGAAATGGATTAACTACTTTATAGCACTATAGTTCTATATAAAACACAACTTTTACACTCTCTGATAAGTAATTCAGGGGACCTTTTCCCACTACTTAATTAAATGCATAGTTGCAAGATAAAAATTATTTGAATTTGATGATTTAGATAAGCTTTTTACATTATTTAACTATTTAACATTATTTTAATGAGTTGTCTTCACATAATAATGTTGGTAATTACATCTACCTTATATTGTGTGTCATTTCAACTCAAATTTCTGCATTGATTGATTTAAAACAAAATTCAAGTTGTAGTAACTTAGTGAAATTGGCTTGATTACTTAATTTCTCCCCACCTTGAGTGCAGGATTTCAAGTACCGTCCCCCACCCACTTAACATGCCTGGACAAAACCAGACAGTTCAGACTGTGTATTAGAGGAGCTGTAGGCTGAACAAATATCACACAGGGATACAGAAGGCATTTTCAAGGTGAGTATCATTTCATTTCGTACAAATTTTACTAAAGCAATGTCGTTGGGCATGTTCTCAATTGTGATATGACCAATAGTGGACTTGCGCACAGAAATTAGGCTACACCTGCTAACACACAACTTGATGGAATCTGTTACTACCACACGTAACTAAGGCTAGTCATATTTAGCAGTGTAATCTGGCCATTTTACCCTTTAGTTTAGCATAGCAGTGGATTTTAATGATCAAATTTTATTTGTGAAATCTGCTCAGCTAAAGAGGGCTTTTCATTTGTGCAATGGGGAGGAAAAACATGTTTCAATTTTTGCTTATTCATGTAACCGTTAACTACATTGTGTAATCTAAATTCAGCCACAGCCACTTTTTTTCCACTTAAAAACTCGTGTTCATAATTATAGCAATTAAGTACATGATACCTAAATAATCCTTTTAAAAAATGTGGAAAAACTAGTTTGTACAACTTAATTTTAATTTTAATCAACTTAAAAACTGTGGTAATTAAAAATATCTTAGACTGTAGAGGAAAAGCTAATTCCCCTAACTCAATGTAGTTTGTTGGTTCAACATAATTTTATCAGAAGTTGTCATAACTCAAAAAGCTTGATACAAACTTGCATTATCTTTTTTATTGAGCCAAAACATTTGTTTTTAGAGATTATGTTTGCATTTGTGAAGGTGTGTTATGTTAATTATTACATATTATATGCAGTGTATGTGTCAGTGTGTGTGTATGGGTATGTCCAGGTTTTTGGAAGAAGAGATATAAAAATTACTAATTGCTTTTTTTCAATTGAAGTTGACAATTTGGACTTTTGTTTGGTACTTGAATGTTACATTGTTTAGTCACTTTTAAGTTTTAAATTTACTCAAATACTCAACCTGTCCTTTTATGCATGCTTGATGATCTCTTACCCACTGACATCCGTCCAATAAGAAATCAAATAATGACAAACAAGATTGTGTTGTACATCTCTTAGTGCTTCAACATTTGGAGCCATATGCATGAATTTTCGTATCATAATATTTTACTGAGTTTAAAGGAAATATGGCAAAGTCTTTCTACAGAATTGTGGCATCCAAACAACAGAAGGTGACTAGAAATGAGAATTAGTGCACTATTTGCTAGACTCTCAAAATCTTAATGGTGATTGACAGCCATAAACACCTACATACATAAAGTGGAGTTCAAAGAGGTTCATTTGCATCCACAACAAGATGGTTTTTGACAATTTCCCAGCTGTTCACTGTGGGAAACTTTCCAGAGATAATGATCCTCCCTGACAGATTTGGTGCAATCAAACTTGTTTCTGCAGGTACTTTCATTGCGCATACTCCACCCAAACAAGGACATTTTCAAAGCTAGGAAGAGAGAAAGTGTGCATTAAGGGGTGTGGGGGGGGGGGGGACACTTGTGCAAGAGTAAGTTTAATAAGACTAGGTCAAAACCTAATATTTGGCTGGACCATGTATGAAAATTTGTATGTCACCTGGTTACCATCAGACATGGAAATTGCCAGCATTTTTTTAAGATGTTTGTTTATATGTAGGTTTAAGTTTATTTATTTGTATGGCACTTTTCATACAGAAGTTGTAACTCAAGATGCTGTATACATAAGAAAAACATTAAAAAATACTTCAAATACATTGCACCAGATTTTGGGTTAAGACTATGTGGTGCTGTTTTTTAGCAAGATTGAGTTAAAATCAAGCCATTTTTTATGTTTTGTATATTATTTCACATACACACAACCAAAAAAAAAATAGTTTAAATGCAGTAACTATTAACTTAATGAAAAAAAATTACCTTTTTTTTCATTGATGCTATTTTCCTGATAGTCTCGCACCTAGGCTACGTGATGTGCATATAATTACTCTCCTTCAACTGTTAACTATTAAGTTAATATTTATTGCCAAGTGTAAATGACTTACCTTGTGAGGTAGCTGGATTTGTGAGATCACAAGATCACACAAGAATCCGTCTTCTCAGGCTTCAAATTATGTGCTTGTGCTATGTGTATTATTTGATTGGTCCAAACCACCAGTGGATCGGACCAATCAGTGTCCTATGCGGATTCTTGTGTGATCTGCGAATCCAGCTGCCTCACAAAGTAAGCCAGTGATAGATGGTGATAGACAGATGATCACCTACTGAGTATTTTTTGAAAGTGCCTGCCTTTTTCCAAATAGTCTCCAAGGACAACTTCTCAGATGATTCTGTGTAACAAACCATCTGGCACGTCAGGTTGGTAAATGACCCCAATACAGTGTGTAAAGTTAGCATTCATAAATGCATTTGTTATATTGCTTTTATTTTTTTTTTACTATGAACACAGAAGTGCTTTATTTTAAGAAGACATTAGATGTATGTAATATACGGAAATTGACAGTAGGTTACACTGGCGATGGCGCACAGATCCTGTCTATTCATGTAAATGTCACACGACAGTCTCCTTTGTTAGGTAATCGTGGTACTATTCTTGCCTGAGAAAATATTAAAACTTACTGAATTAATATATTAATAGTCCTACAGCAAAAATTACAACAGCTTGATCTCCACCATAGAGACAAAGCGCGATGCATCATACTCTGAAAACCACACCCACCGGAGGGGAAAACAAACAGCGCAATAATATGCAACCAAGGGCTGAAATGCTAACAAAATGCCTGTAGCTAGATAAAAACATTAGATTTCAGCATCATATCAAAGGATTATTTTAGCACCCTACGTCTACCAGAGAGTAAAAAGGTATGTTGACGAACCCAATATTGTCGGTCCACCTCAGTGTCCTTTCTCCTTACCTCACTTGCTTGCAAACATGATACTGCATAGCTTTCTGATTTATCCACATTCCACTATTACACAAGTTGCATACTGTCAAAATGCTTTAGCTTAACTTACAGAAATATAGTTGGCCTAAAACTGACATCTCGATATTTGACTTACCAGTGACAAAATACCTGCTGCACACTTAGACACACTGAGTGTCATGATCCAACAGTTTTCCCATTCTCCCTGGTAATGCCTCACATCTAATTGCCTGTATCCACTTTTATCCACTTTAAAGGCTCAGTTTTTCAGTTCAGTAGCTTATAAAAACTTAATTCTGGGTTCTATACCCTGTTGGTAGTGCCTTCCACCACACAGCAGCTTTTAGGCATTTTTCTGTTGTTTGCGAGCAGACTTAAGTGACAAGGAGGCACCTTCACACAATACAAAGTCAATGGAGAGCAATGAATTGTTTTCCTCTTTGGGGTGGGCGGGACTTATTTGCACTCCATCTCTATTGCTGCTTGCTGTTTGTTGGTGCAAAATGCATTCTGGGATACTTAGCTTAATTGGCTTTCGGCCAGCTTCAGCTGACCACTGTCAGTGTAACTTCATCAGTCAGTCAGTCAGTGACTCAGTGATGGACAGACAGCCAGTGTAGGGCTGGCTCCGCTGTTGCAGTCCAGCCAAAAAGATACTGCAGGATTACCATGAGATTGTGAAATTTCTGAACAGCTCCTTACAGAGGCAGCACTTTGAAATGTATAGTTATGTCACAAGTACACCATTGAGGAACTATATTAAGGTAAAGGATTGAATTGTGAATTCTGTCCAGATTTTAGAATTTTACCTTATTCTGAAAAAACAGCCCTCAAAGACAGATGTAGCTGTCAACGGGAGCTGAAATGTTTCAAATTGTCCACAGGAAGAGAGAAAAACAGGCAAGGAAAGATAGAAACAGAGACGGATTGACAGATGGAATGAGAGACGCCAGTGATTCATAGCATGTCAAAGAACCTTGTGACGGTGAGGGGGGAAGAAAGAGAACCTCAACCTCACCCCGAGAACAGTGGCATATTTGTTCTCTTGAACATTACTCCTACCACATGTGGTCTGCATGTTGATGTGAGGTGGTGTTAATGTTTGATCTAGGGCCCCTTACATCTCAATTTATTAAAAAAAAAAGGCAGTGGAATTGAATCATGAGGGTTTTGATTGTCAAGCAAATAACTGTAGAAAAAAACCAACTACTGTATGTTTGCTGAGTGCATGTTGAGGTTATTGCTGCATTGTATTACACAGACAGCATGCTAAAAATACACTGGGTTGTTAGTATTCTATTTAATTTGTTGTGCAAGAAAATAATTTGCTTTCTTCACTAGTGTTACAGCAGGTGAAAAAACTGATACCATCCTGATGTCTGCATAGTAAATATGAAGCGAACACTAGCACCTGGCTAGCATAGCTTAGCACAAAGACTTGAAACAGGGGAAAACAGCTAGCCTGTGTCTGTCTGTAGGTTAAAAAAAACAAAAAGAGGAATAAGCTCTATCATGCTTTTCCTATGCAGACAGTACTTGTCAGTTGATCTTTACTTTTGTTTTTTATAGGATTTGTTGACAAGTAAAACTATAGATATTCAACAGCCTTATCCATTAAAACAGTAACTAAACATCACAGAAAGCAAATAATGCTGTCTAACAGATAAATACCAATAATTCCACATTCCAGTACTGTGATATAAGGAGAAAGATATCAGCCAATAAAGCACTTTGCTTTAACTGATAACATTTTAAATTCCTTGCAAACTGTAATATTGCTGTGTCATTGCAGAATAAGTAGCTTCTCACTCCAATCCAACTGAGTCCTCAGATTGCAATGCTTTTCCAAACACAGCCTGGCCAATCGACAGCACAATTGATTTCCTGATTAATGTCCTGGCCCACCTACTAGCATTGAAGCCTAGAGACATAATTTCCTTGTGAGCATGATCAATAGCTGCATCAACATAAATAAATGTTGGAAGAAAAGAAATTTTGTTCAGTTGGGGCACTGAGGCCAACAACCAGAGTAATAGCTTTTTACCTATTTGCAGTCATCTAGAAATAAATTTAAGATCACAAATTGGTTTTCTGTCCGACTATTTTTATGGAATTAACTCACAGAGTGCATAATGGTGAAACAAAACAAAAAGTAAGAATTCAGAAGACAAAATTGATAAAATTAATACAAGTCATGACAACAAGATACTCATGATTTGCAATTTAGATTAAATGCTCTTTTGCATAATGTTTTGTGTTAAATTATCCAAGATGAAATTACCTTAATCACTCCAATGTCAGTCGTTCATGTCTCTAACTCAAAAATAGAAAAGAGACAACTACAGAAACAAAGAAAAGAAGTTAATTCAATATAGGCAGTGATGTGCAAAGTGAACAGAAGAAGTACAAGAAGTACATTTAGTGGTGACGACAGTGAAACATGAAGGAGAGGAAGTTGCCTCAGCACTGGACTGCTGACCTCTCACTAGCTTGCCTTTACATGATGAGCAGAGATAAAATATGTAGTAGGCAGTCATCTAATTTTAGCTTCCAGCTCTTCCATCATCACTTTCTAAGTTTTGTGCTTAAAAAAGGTCTCTTGAACTCATCATCATCTCCTGACTTTATTACAGGGTAATGCCCACAATGTACAACTGTGGTTATATGCTCTTTAAGGTCATAAGAAATTGTCAAGACCTGTAAGAATAAAACATAAAAACAACAAAATAAGAATATAGTTGATACATCTTCAAAGTAAAACTGATATCACAAAAATTACCCTGTTCTTGCAGTAAGTAATCATTCAAAGTGATTTCCAAATATAATATAACAAGAGGAAAAAAGCTCTTCAGAGATTTATCAGTAATGCGTCCTTAGCCTCTAAGTGGGCAGATGTGTGCACAAGACACAGTGCAAACAAACTTATGCTGCTAACAATACTTTAGCTATCTAAACTTGAAAAATTACATTAGCAGTGCATTTTTCCTTTGGTGAATGTTTCTTTAGCTTGTTTCAGTGCAACAAAGTGCAACATAAGACATGTGTCCATACTTGTTGGAGAGGGAGACGTTAGCTTAAAAGCTAATGAAGGTGTTTGTTTGGTATCCGTGGCTCTTGTTTGTACTATGTCGTTGACTGTGTCACTGTTGGCAAATGATAGCAAAAATGCAATACGTTTTGATTGTTCCAGCTTCTCAAATGTGAGAATTTGCTGCTTTTGCCTGTCCTACATTAAAATAAACTGATTATCTTTGGGTTTTGTACTGTTGGTCAGACAAAAACAAGACATTTTGTGACATCACCATAGGCTGTAAGACATTTTCCATGTTTTCTGATGTTTCTGGCCAAATGATTAATCAATTAATTGAGAAAATAATCAGCAGATTAATGGATGATGAAAATAATTGGACATCCAATCATGGAGCAGAGCAATTTAATTTTAGCTGTGTTGGAAAAGTGCACACACAAGTACACTGGATATATTATCACAGTAGAGGCAAATCTTTAAAGGTTGTTTTCTTCCTAATGCACAATGATTTTCTAATTTTCACAAAATGCTTCAAACATTAAAACTTCCACAGTGGCTATCATTTATCGTCACAGTCCCCAGTGTCGTAAACCAACCCTAAACAAAAACTGTGATTCATTTGTAGTATGCTCAAGACCAGTATTGGTTCCAGCCACTGATGACTTTGAGAGAATAATTAAAGTGCGGGCTAAGTGTTGCTCGGGGATATTTTACATGCAGTAGAAGGGATGGGACAGGGAAGCGGCCAGAGATATTGATTACTGCTGGGATTACAGCACCATGAGCATCGCTCTCAGTCCAACAATGTAATCATCAGCCCTCTACTTGTAATGCGCAGGTTGCCACAGCCTCACCAGGGGAGGGAAGGAGAGAGGCGGAGGGAGAAGTGCAACTGGACGGAGAACAGATGGATAATGTTTCATCTGCCATTGTCCTTCAACTCATGATGAATTTAAGGTTGAAATTTGCAAAGTGGGGATTTGTTTTTCAAGAGGGTTTAAAGGAGCTATGTCTCACAATAAATACTTGGATATCAGGTCCTAGTGTGTATTCATTGTCAAAAATATCTGCAAGAAATAATTGTTTTGTCTAATACCTGTTCTTGTAAATAAATTACATCCATTTCGGCGGAATAAGGCTGTATTCTTCTCCGAGTTTAAGCCGATTGTTTCTCCCTTGTTCAGTGACTGTCACCATGGCTGCTAGCACTAGATTGGATTCAGGGAATGCATTGATGTAAGTTGGCAGATACTTTAAAAAGGCTCCTCTTTGAGAGTTTAATCTTCAAAATGCATGACAGTGCTGATCCAGCAGTTTTTCTTCATTTCTAGACAAATATTTTTCACTCTTGTCTAACTCTCCAAAATATTAACTTCCTCAATGAGAGTTGCATTGCATTCATCCTATATATATTTATACCCAGCTGTATTCCAAGGATTGATTTTAAAAATCTGTAAACTACAAAGTGTGACCTCCTACTTCTCCCTCTTCACCCTCCACCTCCAGTGTTGCATCAGTTTCTTTATTTTTGATTACTGTGACGCATTTGTTGTGGAACTTGCAGTGTAGGAAGAGTTAGCAACATGATTCATCACAATAACATTTTCCTCTTACTGTGTTAGAGGTAATGGAGATCCTAGTAAACAAATAAAAGAACAGCAGTGTGGAGGATGTTGTTATGATGCACCTTTGAATTTGAATGCATTTGAGTTTACTTATTGTGTCTGGGAAGTGTAGACATTTTAAATGGCCCACATTTACAATATAGGTAGGTTTCTACATACTTCTAAGACTAAATTTTAATCAATTTAATCAGACTTATGTGCTACATTTTAAGTCTAATATTAACTTTTAGTTCTGTTTCAGAAGAATATCTGACTTTTTAGCTGCTAGAAGCGTGTCGTTAACTTTGTCTCTCAACTATCTGGTGCTGGACAGGTAGCGTACAGTGGGTTTATTAGAGCGGTTTTGCACAAAGCAGCTGACTCATGTTGCTGGAAAAGAAGATGATGAGAAAGGTGAGACTGAACCAGAACAATAAACTACTGTCAAACCAAAACTATGAGCTGAAAGATGCTAAAAAGTTGAAGTTGAAGTATACATCTTGAAAGATGAGGGCAACTGCAGAGTTGGGCGATGATGTGGGTTTGTCTCTATAAGTGTCATTTTTTTCCATTGTTAATGTAAAAATACTGATTAGTGCAGCTTTAACTCACATTAATAATTCATGTCTGTTATTACAGAAATATTAGCTACATTTTGTGATGCAAAGATATTTAAATTTTAAAAAGTATACTACTAAACACTAGGAATTAACTTTTTCCTTTTTAAAACTCTCATATTGTGACTGATATGGGTTTTTAAGCCTTTAAAGCTTGAGATTTAAAGTCACATTTTGTCATAAAATTCACAAGCAGTATAAATATTTGACATTATTGTGGACTCTGCACAGTCAGCCAAGTAATTGTTCTTTGTTTGAATGCATCTGCACTCTAAAGAGGAAGTGCTCTTTATATGGTTAAGGATATTTCTCGGAGTTCTTTGAGGCACCGTAGCCCTGGGGCATCCCTTGAAACAACTCTCCATTTGAGGCAGAGAAGCCAGGACATCTGAAGTAAGCGGGCCAGGTGACATCATGGTGTTCCTGTCTATTCCTGTGTCACGCTTGCCGTCTGTCTGGCAACCTTTCCTGCAACTTCTTGACATGTATTCTTATATAAATGTTACTGCTAAGGTTAAGGTGTGCTGATGTGGAAGGCTTAGTTGTAACATTTCTTATTATGAATTCTTACCTGTGCTTTTATCATTACTGCTCATACTTGTCATTGTAACAGCCCCCCTTAGAGCATTTACTCATTATAACCCACACAGCAGTAAATTCTCTCTCTGTATGCCTGCACTTATTATTAGAAATGTCAACTGTTTGTGTTTTTTTTTTTTTTTTAATTTTTGTTTTCACTGGGTAAATAGATGAAAACAGAGTATATCTTGTGTTAAGGCTTGTACAGTATGTGTGTGTGGCATGCTGTGACATATTTAGTTACTCAATGGATCTATCACCAGGTGGCACCGAACAGTTGGTTTATCGTCAGCAAGGAGAGACAGCAGTCGATGCTGTCAATACTCAATCGAGTCATGCCTGGTGGTGGTGGTGGTGGGGATCTTGACTTGATCCCGGATAATGACACCATCCAGCCTCATGTGGGGAGAGGTAGAGCTAGCTTCCCTCGGGGCAGTAGGAGGGGAAGTAGATAAACATCCTTTATATGGCTCCTATGTAACTGAATGGAATGACTATGGCAAAGGAAATTGTGATGGTTACTAAGGTTGTTTTTAGATAGGGAATCTGAAATCACAAAATCAAAAGAATATTTTCATGCTAAGACAGATTCAAAGAGTGTTCAAAATGTTGTGAATGTAAAAATGTGTTATTTGCCTGTAATATTAATATTGCATACACAAATTAGGTATGCAAAAGGTATCTCTCAACTCAAACAAAACAATTTTGTATAAGCAAACAGAGAGCAAACAAAGGCTCCTCAAAACATAACACTAATTCTGGATTGTGAGCACCAGTAATTGTGTTGGGTCACCCCTTACAGATGCCAGTCTGTGAGATTACACCATTTGTTTAAATACAGCCTGGTCAAAAGGATAAACTCAAATCAAACTGAACTGAATTGCCACCTCGGTTTCCACTCTCTGTGTGTTTGTGCTGGCAGCAGGAAACAAGGACAACTGGCACAATATTGACGATTGTCAAACACAGATGTTCAAACCCATGCAAAGGTATTGCTGCTTATTTGGTTGCATTCCAATGTGCAGAATTAGATAAGAAAACTAAAAATGAAACCAATGATTATCAGTCACATAGACAGAACAAAAGAGTAGAAACTGCAACAGACTCTCACAAAATGCAATGAGTTTCCTACTTGCAAAACATCCCTGTGCACATGATGTAATCAACAACCAGACGATATTGCAATTTGGAATCAGGTACTGCTCCTCTTACATGTATTAAAACAAAATGAATCTATAGTTTGTGAAACTGAGAAAAAACTCCACTTCACGCTTGATCTGCATCAAGGCAGACAGAGGAAGCAAGAGTGAAGAATTCTTTTTGTTTAGGGAAAAGAGCGTCTGCAGAGCTTCTCTGAGGTGGCACTTGTCATTGAAGGAGTAGAGAGATATAACCTGGGGGCCTGCAGATAAGTGAATCTAAAGACCTCAATAAAGCCCAAGCCAGGAGAGGTGGAAGACGCAGGCAGGTATTAGTCCATCCATCATTTCCTTCACCCGATCAGAGAGTACAAAAATATACCACTCTCATCTAATCTGCCTAGTTTTCTCTATCTTTGTCATCGGTGGCTTCAGATAACCAGCAGAGGCTAATCCCTGGATCATTGATGACTAGAGGTGGTGAGCAAGTGTGGGTTCTTTCACTCAACTTTTAAAGGAACAATTTTAAAAATCTGAGGCTTTTTTTTTTGTCAGTTATTAATTTTATGATAACATAACATTTTATTTGATGATCTTGATTCAAAGATGTATTGAGAAATTACAGTTTCAATGGATATTGTAAATTTAAAACTGTGCAAAATATTCTATCAACAATATCGAGTCGAGATCTGAAGTAATGAACGACTTGCAGATGGTTTGCCAGACAAGATGACACAAAAAAGATTTTTTAAAAATAGTTATTGGCTGTTTGACAAACACATGGTTGGTTCTATAGAGAGAGAGAGGTGTTTATAGATTAAGCACATTGTCAGCCCATGTTCCCCCCACTGAGCTGAAGGTGGAGGATCAATAGTGTTGTGTATAAAATACAATTTTTCTTTCTTTTAAAAGTAATAGATCCAAATCTAAAACAGTGGCTAAAAAGAAGACAAACGAATACTCATGAGGCAGAGGTGACAAAATGCCAATGAATGAGTCATTTATTTAATAATATTATATCTAAGAACAAGTGCAATAAACATTTTAGTACATGCAGTACTAAAATGTCTCTACTTAGTATTCAACTGCTGTACCTCAAAATAGCTCTGGAAATATTGTAATTACAAATGGAGCACAAACAAATTAGTGAATATGTCTGGCAAACATTATTATCATGGTATTTAATAGCCGGTGAGTCAGAATTTTCTTTCATATCAAAGTTGCAAGGATATGATGTTCAGGGATGGGCAGAGAGCTCAAATGTTGTGCCAGTAATAAAAAATAAATTGTATTTATTTTATTATGTTATTATTTGAAACCTTGAGCAAATATACCGAGCGCATACTGCAATGAGTAAGGTTTGGTTGAAAATAAAAACAGAGTAAAGTTTCATGATGATCATGGGCCCTGAAGAAGACACCTGTGTTGAATTGTTAAAAGTTATGATAGAGATCCCTTTCCTCTTAAAATTTAAATGATAACCCCTAGCATTTTATTGTTAGTCTGCTTTAAACTTAACTTAACCTATAAAAACATTATTTTTTGATACAGAGTCCTCCTCAGTCTCCCATTGAGCCTTGCAGTGTCTTTATTTAGTTATTGAGAAGACAAGATATAGAAGTATCCTTTCAAAGCCAAATGTATCACTTGTACAGTATGTGTCCATTGTCAAACTTATTCTTAATGATTTGGCAAAAGACTTTTACAAACAAATATATTGTACTGCAATTGGTCATGATGGACGATTCATGATCAAAAATCTATTTGTTTTTATTCACAGACCACCCCTGATTGATGAATATAAAAAGTTATTAAAACATTCTGCCCAAATACACACATTGCAACCTGTCAAAGTATGAAAGGAAATGTTGCTGAGACTCACTGTGGACAGATCAATAGCAAGCTGACCTTTGTCACAACCTGCGCGACGTTTAGCGTTTTACTTTAAGGTCATTGTAAGAGATCCCGGTTGTTCCTGCCCCGTTTGATCTTTTATTGTGGGCTTTGATGAGCAGTATTAAAACAGGTCATTTGCTTTATGTCCCTCTCTGTACCATCAGCAGGCGAATGATGTTGGCTTCACTAAAACTCAAGGCAGAGGTCGACATCAGTGAGTTAATTGTGGCGCACAAGAGACGCTATTCCCAGACAACATATTGATCCTGGGATGTTGAATATGCTAAACGTTCTGATTGACAGAGGTGCTTTGAAAAGCAGCGATACTACCTCCCCAGAATACCAGTAGTGAATCTTTGGGAAGACACAGTAAGAGAACTGCATTAAATTATACTACTAATAAAGAATGCAGCGTTGCCATCATCAAGTATTTAATCATTTGGTCCTTTGCTTTTGTCACCAGCAATCAGCATGTCAAATATGTCTTTGATTAAAATTCTTAATACCTCTATTATTGATGTTTGCTATGGACTGGGCAGGTTTCAAAATGGCTTTTCCAGCAAACATGTAATCTCCTCATAGCGAAGATGTGCACACACTTGCTTTCATGAGTATGCTGTGTGTATTTTCAAACTCTTCTATGTTGAGTGTATTTTCTGTCACAGCCTTCTCCAAGAACCAATAAACTACATGACTGTGTTATCTTTAATATATGTAATCTTATTACAAGGTAGAATTTAGCTGTCAAGACCTCTTTTGTGAGCACAAACTCCTTTACTTTAACTAGTTTTTCATCCACTGTCTCCTGTGTGTAAAGAGTTTTGCTTCTGGTGACATCTGCTGGTGTTGAGTTTGGGGACAAGTGGTACAAGTTATCCCATATTGCAAAAGTTTGGTCCCTGCAAAATCTCAGCGGATCCCTGCTGATGTGGGTCCAAATATCCATCCTGTCATACACACCATGGCAAAATACCTTTAGCAACACAACATAAAATACTGAGTTTGACAGTGAATGTTTGAGTTCCTTTTCATTTTGTTTCCACCAGCCACAAGCCCCGCAGGGTACCTTGTCCATTTTTGATGTTGAACTTTAGTCTGTTGACCTAAGTGCCAGGAGTCTACAGTCTGTCATTACTCTGAAGTCTGAGTGAAAATGTTCTTCATGTTCCAGCAGTGTGAAATGGAATGACTGTAAAAACCTGTTTAATTACCTCTCTCATTCCTTCTGAGGACTTTTGTTCCACCGCAGAGTGAGACGCCCCCACACTGTGCGGCCTTCTGTAATTGAGAAGACATGCGTTTGATAACCGATCGTAGCATTGCTGTGGGAATCCCAGGGAGGGAAAAATGTGTAAATTTCCTTTTGATTCGTAGAATCAGAGTATTGTGCATTGTAGGTTTTCAGATCTTTTGGAATTTTAATCATTAACTCCCCACTGTTTGCTTCAATGTCGAGTTTCTGATTACTGTTACACATTATGGCATCAAACATGTCACTTCCAGTTAATTACATTGGATGTCCTATCTCCAGTAAACTTTCCAATGCCATGTTATGATGTTTTCTGAATTCATGTAGTTGAAATATCCATCTGTATGGAGAAATCTGGTGAACACAGAGAACAGTGCTGAACTGAGATTTGAGAGGTACTCCAGTTTTGTATTACAAAGTTTCAAAAAGTAATTTCTTCACTTTTAGTCCCTTCCAAAGAATGTGGTTAGGTCTAATTTATTAATTTCACCCTCCTCCTCCTCCTCATCCTCCTCATCCTCCTGATCTAACAAAGCAGGTGAGGGAGGTGTGGGTGGAAGCCAGAGCTCAATACAACTCCATGTTGCATTGCATTTGCAAAGTCACACCCATGATTTGAGCAATCCAATCACATCTGAAGGATTTTATTTAAATCTCTCTTGTAATTATACCCTGCCCACATATTCAGTTTCACTCAGCAACACATCACATTACAGAGGATAAAGACGATCTAACTTCCATTTTGCTTTGACTTTAATGTGACCTGGTTGGATTCTCACAACACCAGAAACAATCAGGTGAAAAAACTTGACAAACACCAGCACCGACTTCTCCGTCACCTCTGCTGTTTAGAAGTTACAGACTGCAGCTCCAACTCGGGTGAGTTAACAGGGAACAAATAGAAGAGGCTTGACTTCAGTTGCATGGATGACAGAATATTGTGGAGCACAGGTCAGTAATGAGAGAATAAACCTATAGCCTTGAGCTCATTATGCTTTTCAACAAACTGGCTCAGAATTAAGGTCTACTGGGGAAAGAGTGCTAACCACTGGGATCAGAGTGGCCAGAGCACTTTCTCTAGGCCTTTGAGATATCTCATTATCTGCATACATTTGAACTCAGATCTGCAACACATGGCAAACTTCAAATTTAATAATACCCTACTCAGAATGCACACAAACAAGAAATAAAAACAAATGTGTGAAGAATTTCAATACCACACATGCATGCTAAAGACTGACACACATTTACGTACTTGCATTTATGCATTTGGAATTACAGAAGTCCTCATTGAATCATGACTGTTAAATTGCTGTGCTCTTATTTCTCTATCCTCTTTTCTTCCTTCCTATTTCATTATGCATTACGTGTTACAGCTACTACACAATACAAACCAACCATTCCTCCAACTAACATCATTGTCATGCAGCAGCTCCCAGTTCAGTCATATTCTCCCCTCACATCTCCGAACCAAAGCCCCCTCACAAAGCCTTATAAAAATCTGTGCCCCAGGAGGGAGCAAACTGCGGAATACCAAAGCGTGCCAGGTGCTGCGTTTAAAAAAGCAGGACTCTGCTTAAACAGAGATGCATTATTTAAAAGACAACTGAGAGGCATAAATAGAGCGAATGCATGATAAGGCCCTACAATCTGTAGCCCCTAATAGGCCCCCAGTGGTCTTGGTGTGGTCTTTTTGTGTGATCAGTCGACTCGGTCCCCCTCTGGCTCAGGATAACATGCTGTTTGTCTTAGTTTGACCTTGAATGGCTATTTCCCAGTCAAACCACGATAATTTAGCCCAGTCGGGCTGCAATGTGAAATCATGGCGCTGTGCTGAATCGCAATAAATGCTACCACAGTTACTGTTCTGTGCACTGTTGGCCATGCCACTGAGGAACTTTGATCCTTTTTCTTTCAAGATGTCAAGGTCAAAACCATTATAAATACAGTACTGTGCTGTGTATGTGTGTGTGCTTGTCTCTGCTGATTGGATGTTTGATCAGACAAAGATGACTTCATTGCTTTTAAAGAACAGATTAAACTTGTATCTGACCTGTTGTGCAGCATCCCCTGCAGGTTCCCACAGTACCTGAAATCTGGCTATCATCACCACTGGCCCAGCCTCACCATCACATCATTGTCAGGTGACACAGGCGCTACAAAGGCAGCTACGCCAAGCTGTGAGCACATTGCAGAAATGAATCGCTCAGAGCCAGCCATGTGGCGGACCAATGCCCAACTAGCTGCTACAGAGAGTGATAACATAGGCTGAGTCACAGACACTATGAGTCACAATCCACTCGGGGCCATATCCAATCTGTACGACAACCTACAGAGAGCCAAATGACCATCAAACACATACTAAAAAGAATTAGAGGTAATACCTGATTAGCTTTTTGTGTCGCTCATTAAACAGAGGAAGATCCAGCAGTGCTGCAAATCAGTAGTCTTGTCCAAATCAGCCGGGTTAATGCATTTAATATAGTTCTTGATGAAGTCAGTGCTGCACACTCTAAGGCTTTTCAGTTGCACTTTACTCAGGTCTTATACCTCTCTAGGCTCTAGTGAGCAATCCTCACAGATTGCTGGAGTGCAGGTGTGCCACAGAGACTCACATCTCATTAAAACGTGCATAACCCCCTTCCTGTCTCTCTATCTCCGCTCCTACCCAACCCTGCTGTAACCATATGGACCCCATACTGACTCTCATTATACAGCATGAAGTGAATTCATTCCCGGGAAGACAAGGAAGGCCCAGAAGTGTTTGTGTGTTCAGGGTGGCATGTTTATATTCAGATCCAAATCTGGGGGTGGAAGAAGCCTGTTATGCTGACTCATTAAATCATGTAAGATAAAAGGATGATACTTCTTATTATAGATGTGATAGGGGGTCTATTACCTGACACTAGGGCAATATACAGTAACTATTGTCAGGTTATCCCAGGGTTAATACATTTACTGAATCTGTTTACAATGTTCTTACAGTGTGTTTTTAAGGTGCAAATTCCAGCAGCCAATGCATTTTGTCTTATTATGGCCATCATTTAGACAAATGACATTTAAATATAGAAGAAAAAAGAAGAAAAAAACATCAGTCAATCAAAAATCCACTGCAATTAAAGCCAGTGGTGTATTTACAAACAAAACATGCATCCAGTAAATGATTTAGACATACATTCATGATGAATGAATGAGATAATTTTTTAGCAAGATACAAACTGATCACCTAAGGACTAAGACTGAAACAATAGAAATAACATTAACATCATTTTTTACATGTGTGGGTGCCAATACAAAGTAATTTTGTTATATAATTGTGTAGTTTTCCATTTCTGAAAAAGAAATACACCTCCACCCTCAAAAGCTGTTTACTTGATGCTCATTTTTGACTACAGCTCAAATAAATCTATCAAAACTGGAAATTCAGCCAGTGTAACTGTCAGGTCAATATAACCTTATGTTTACTCCTATATACATTTTTCTTACAGCTTTCTTTTCTTCAATAAAAAAAAACATCTTCCAAACATGCTCTTGGTTAAATTGTTGTATTGTCTATTATTTACATCCACCATTAGTATCAAGAACAGGCTAAATATTTGCTTAAGTATATGCTTCAAACCCATAATGAAAATAATAACATATATATGTCAACATTATAAAAAAGATACCAAATGTTTTTTTTTGTTTTTTCAATTAAATGCCTTGATGTAAAAGATATAGGCATACACTTGAAAATATATTAGAAATGGGTTTTGAATGTATTTCCTCTATTCATTTTTAATTTTCTTATCTACATACATTCATAATTCTGTGAATTTGAGCATGAGTTGAAGCGTATTTCATACAGCATTCTGAAGGAAAGAAGATACAGAAAACATAGCCACTCATAGTGTGTAAACAGGTTGAAGAGAGTGCATATGGCTTTTGAAAAGCCACTGATGCACATACATGTACCACTCAATCCATCCTTTTTCTTTTAATGCATTACACTCTCTGAAGTTGTACGTCCTGCAAGGCGGGGATGTACCAAAGCACTCTTAGCCCCCCAGTCATTAACCCCCACTCCATCTGCTGACACAACAAAGTGAACAACCGCATAATGAGATGACAAGTGATGGAAAGAAATTAAGCAGAAGGAATGGGGAGGGTTGTGAAGAAGATGTCTTTAGCTTTCCTTAAAAGACATCGCACAGCAGGCGGCTCATCAGGAAATTGGGGTGTCAGCTAGCTGTCAGGGTGCATTGACCTAACAGGGCTAGTTTGCTGGGCAGCTGTCGTTGACATGTCAATCTTGCTCTCAGCCAATCAATCTTCAGCAGAAAGGGGAGCAGCTCTCAGATGGAAAGGAGGAAAAGGCCTGTCACAGTGGGGCTTGGTGTGATTTATCTCATCATCTGTATTAATATTTATTTCTTTCAAAAAGACAGACTTTTTTTTTTATTTACCATCACTTTTAAAGCACAAAGAAGAAGAACATGAATTTAGGCTCCTTACCATTTAAGTCACCATCATCATCTCAACATTCACACCATATGAATTGCAGAATTGCCACACCCTTAATCTCTCGAATTAAAAGTTGATTCTTTTCTCATGCAGCACTCACCCGTCCACCCACCCATGTTGTCACTGAAGGTCAAGCGAGTGTTTGAGGAAAGTGTGTGTTGGTGCAACAGAGGAGAACTACTCCATGTGTTCATTGTCGGCTCTGTCTGGGTGACCAAGAAGCTGCCTATCTCCCCCCGTTGCTCCGACTCCCCTCAGCCTGGGTATGTCAGCTTTCTGGGGCACAGTGGCCTGACTCCCCAGGGAGAGGAGACAAAGAAGGGGGGATGGGGAGATGGTAGGGCATAAATAAAATAACACTTGTGTTTCACCTTGGAGAGGCAGGTTACCTGTTGTTGTTTTCCCCTATGCAGATTTGAAACCAGAAAACCTCTACCCCTGGGAATTGTGACATCTTCCCTTGGGTTTACATGTCTTCAGCACATGGTTTGGTCATTGTTTGGGAGCGCTGCATTGTGAGTGACAAGTTATCAACAACTTGCAATGAGCAACATGTGATTTTCTGCATTTTTCACAGCTGGTAGCTAATTGAATTTTCATGGCAGGCTTAAAGCATACAGTAGCTTCTTAATGGATTTTCTTACAGTGAAGAGGATAACAAATATGGTAACCAAAGGACAGAACACACTGTACTCTGCAAATGTAGAGAAAATAAACAAGTATGGGATATAGCAAAGTGACTTATACCCAGAAACCAAAGTAGGATGTGAACCGAATGTTTATTAAAGGAATTGTGCGACACTTTGGGAAATACATATTTGCTCTTTGCCAAGGGAGAAGATTAATACAATTCTCATACTTTTGTGATAAATATGAAGCTACATTACAGGAGACAGTTAGCTTAGCTTAACATAAAGACTGGAGGGGAAAGTAGCCTAGCTCTGTCCAAAGGTTACAAAAAGTTAGAAATAAGAGTATTTCCCAAAACGTTCCTTTAAGCAAAAATACAGATGGACTAAGAGTTTAAAATCGTGCTAGTAACTGTGCACAGCAGTGCTTTGAGCTTAATGCTAACATAGATATGCTAACATGCTCACGATGACAATGTTAACATGCTGATGTTTAGCAGGTATGATGTTAATCATCTCAGTTTAATGCGCATGCTAACTTTAGCTAATTAGCACCAAACACGAGGCTGGTGGGAATGTCATTAGTTTAGCAGGTTTTTGGTCACAAATCAAAGTATAACACAAATGTTACCTGATGATGGTTAGTGGTTTCTAAAGTTAATTCATACTGAGAGGAACATGAATGTGTGCACCAAGTTTCAAGGTCATCCATCTAAAATTATTGAGACATTTCACTCAATCTGTATTATGTTCAACTTAACCATCCCAAATGCCAAACAGCACACATTTACAATTTATAGCAATACCACCTGGGTAATGTTATGATTTGGCTCTTTGTGGATTATCTAAAACAATCTAATTTTCAATGTTTTATAAATACAGATAATTAAATCATCTAAACTATCATTACCATTCTCTTTTTACAGATGGCACATGTTTTTCAGATCATCATAAAATTTCCTTTTCAGCACTGTATGCAGTAGTGATGGATATGGGCTGCAAAGACAGTTGCTGTAGGTTGGCTGTTTAACATTGATGCAGAAAATATATAAAAATTTATTTAAGAAATAGGTTCATCTTCTCTAAATGGTTTTAATGAAAACCACTATGTTTTTATAAATTAAACTGGGAATACGGTGGCAGAGCACTGGACTGACTAGGTTACAAAACAGATTTTGACACACTCTGTCTAAACCAAGCCATACAAGTTTAATGTTATGTGTTGCCCAGGGCTGCCATGTATAATTAAGCTATTTCTGTGGGCTTTCCCCCCCCTGAAACGCCTGGTAGACAGATAGGGAATTAGGTGGGAAAGTGTTTTCAAATCACTCACAGAGATGAAATATGTGCTGATATGTAGACAAAATGTGGTACAAAAATGTGTCTGTAATGAGATATGAAAAGAAATTCAATTGCTAGTGTTATGATTTGTATACAATCATGGGTAGACAATTTAAAACTTAATAACAACTTCAAAATCACTGCTGATGAGACCAGATCTCAGGACTGTTAAATTCTAGTTACCCTTCATGTAAATACTGAACTTGGGAAGACTGCCTTTGACTACTTTGAACCTTCTAAATGAAATGAATTACAGTACAGAGGATTTTAAATGTTGAATGTCTCATCCCACTTGCCAATTCTAAACTTTTAACCTTGAGTCTATTTAGTAATTTCTGTGACTGTTTCTGATGCGGTTTGTGCTTTTGTTATGCCTGGCTAAACAGTGTGATTTTTCTCTCTGCTGTATTTGATCTCAATGATATTACCTGATTAAATAAAGGTTATATAACCTCTATCATCTACACTAGTGCTACACACACAGACAGACAAATATGTGTATAGCCATCTTCAAGAAGTTTCAAGAAATCCACTTCTCTTGAAGAAGTCCCAGACCCAGCATTACAGTACAGAAAGTATGTCAGAGTTGCAGTAATGACCTTGATGATTCTGCCACTCTGCAAAATCCAGTGATGATGGGGCCATTTCAGCACATCAATTATGAGAAGCGTTTGTTGAGGTAATGTGCTGCACGCAAGGCAATGGGCGGGGGTGGACGAGACCTGCTGCACTATTCATGTCACCATCTGCTCCCTTTCAGAAAGTCTTGCTCCACAGGGCTGTGGGCTCTGGAACCAGGCTGTGGGCTGCGTCCCTGGTCCAATTCCTCCAGCAGAGCTTGGAGCCACTGCACAAACATGTGATTTAGACCAACCAGCACTGCTGCCCTCACTGTTTTGGTTTCAGCTATAGGACCATGTGCAATACAAACATCCAGGCAGAGCATCTGGACAATTGGAATCCACTGAAATGGGGAGAGAATGTGAGGGAGCAATCACAAGCAGCAGGGAAGTTACACAGCAGTAACAAGGATCAATAAAAAAAGCACAAGAGCGACAGCTGAAAGGGGTCATCACATAAGATCCCAAAGCCAATGTTAGAAGGCAGCACATAAAATATACATGCTGCTGAAATAGGCAGGATTTCTTTTTGGAACAAAAGTTTCTGAACGCCAAATGTGCATTGTGTTTCCAATCTTTTTGATCGGTGTTGAACCCCGTGTGTAAGGCACTTCTGGTCGCAACATGACTCAGGAAGCTGTTGACCCACTGCCCAATTTATCTTCGAGGTGATTAAGACCTGGCAATGGCCTAATTGAAAGCCTTAGTTTGCACTTACTCTGAGTGTGTTTGTAAAGTAAATCCGTGCTCTGATTAAATGTAATATCCACAGTGAATATCTATGAGAGGGAGCTATGTAATCTGATGGAGGCATCTTATCAGTATGCAAATTGAACAGCTCACTTTGCTCATTATATTAAATGAGCCGCGACTGAATGAGTTTGTCTCAATTATTTCAAAGTTGTGCAGGGAGCCCGTTTCACATAGCGGTGTTTTAGCTTCATATTATAGTCGGGGTATAAGATTCAGGCCTAAGTAGGACTTGTCACACTCTACATTTAGGATGCCTGGGGTACAGACCACACACACACACACACACCATAGACTAAATATTGGCCACCCTGTGGGGTGTCAGCTATAAAAGATGACTTAGCCAGGCAATGATATCATTAAAGACTAAAGCAGAGAAATGTATGAGGACACAAAAGGCCAACCTTCATGTTGCTCTGTGTGCTGCTGTATAATCTGTTGGTGGGGGGTATGAATAAGCTCACTGCAAGGACAGCAAAGGTGTTGGAAAAGGGTAACCGTGACACAGAACCAATGTACTAATGTATCATAATTCCATGCTATTTTTAATTTTCTTTCATGGAAACTGGATAATGAGCTATTAAGGAAAATTATTCTATTTTGACTAGACTGTTATTTGACTGAGTGTTTATAATATATTAAAATAGATCATATTTGTCAGAGAACCATGTAGGACATGTACTGTAAAAGCTGCTGTGGATTTGTACAGTTTAGTGTATAGCTTGTATGATATTGACATGCACATTACACACAATTTGCAGTATCATGCACAGATGTAGTCAAGGCACATACAGAAAAATGACTGATGTGAGAAAATATGTCATAATTTTCCATTACACAGTCATTTCAAATCTCTTCAGAAATTTGTTAAGAGGACAAAAGGACAACATAAAAACATTGTAACAACTAAAGTATAAATATAATGCAAACACAGGCTAAGACAAGTGACACATCCTAAAACACATAATATCCAACCAACATGTATGAACAAGTATCTGCTTCCAAAACTACATCAAATAATGTAAAAACAATAGGTTAGAAGAATCTTTTCATAAAAACAACACATGTAACCACTGCATGTTGTGCGGTACCACACAAAGAAGCCAAAATGAATCCAGTTGGAAAATAAGGTTGATATAACAAAGACAATACAAAAATGTTGGTTTGATAATGGGGTTGAACTCTGCTATTGTACATTTAATGGATATCAAAGTAATTTCATCATGGATAGTGTATAAAACAACAGGTACTTTTTTTTTATAAATTCTATATATAACATATATATACTACCATACAGCTCCTTTTTCTTTTTTGCAAGTACCCGTCATATGTCATCATTTTAGGGGCATAAATATTTACTAAATGCATTGAGTGAATACATGTTGAAGACCTAGAAACTTCTTTTCTGCAGGTTCATCCACATATCAGTGGACATTTAAAATCTTAAATCTATTCTAATCTCATTTACCAAGACTTGAGTTGTGAACACATTATTTTAAGAAGATAAATGTAGATGTACACATTGCCATATAACATGTTGCCATGGTGAAAGTGCCATTACATAAAGATAGAGTGACAGCTGTAGGGTGAGGAAGTTTGACAGGATCTACATTGACCAGAAAATGGATGACAACTCTGTCAAGAGCTTGGGATCAATACCACTCTGCACTGAGTTCTCTGTCAGAATGATTAGTTGAACATTTCGATGTTAATATCTTACAAACACAAACAACAGACTGCTTAATACAGAAGGCAAGGTCTGTTTCAGCTGAGCGCAAACAGTGACAGCCTAACATTATGCAGTTTTGCAAGTATTAAGTTTGTATGAGCAATACGGTCATACATCATTCGCCTCTTTTATATTGTCATTGAAAATATATCATTCATGCTCAATTCTTAGAATTAAACATCAATCATGAATTCTTTTCGCATCTTGAATAATTCTACACTGAATTTCAAGCAGCTATGAAATAAATTTCACAGAGAGCAAAATATCTTGTTTTGGAAAAAGCTTAATTTCCATAGTTTTTGTTTCAATACTGCCCCCATGTGATGGGAAGAGGAATATTAGCCAGGTATCAAATTGCTCAGAGAAGTTGATGTTGTGTTTATGATTGTACCAATATTGTACCAATAACCATCAACAAAAAAAACCATAATATTTTTAGCATCAAAAGACACAGTTCAACCATCATAATTTTCTTACAATACAGACATTCTAAGCCAACTTTATTCTTTGCTAGATACCTATTTAAGCTTTAATAGGAAATTGTGAATCTGTAATTTAATTTAATAGTGACAGTGTTGAAAAGTCCACATTTCCTGTCTGTATCAGAGCACAGCATGAAGCTCACGTACAGAGCAGTGCAAGGGAAAGAGCTGAATAGATCCAAAACTCACTTGCCTCATCTTTAAGTTGATGACTGTCTTTCTCCTTGGGTGATGTGACAGGCAGGTCTGGTGCACCATATGAAATATGAAACAGGATGGGGACACAGTTGACAGCCATGTCACAAAGCATCAGTGAGGATGACAGGACCAAAGACCCTGGTCTGCAACGATGACATCTCTGCAGCTAATCGGAAGGTACAGCCCCTCACAGCTGCCGGACTAAAAGATGGAGAGAGGGTCAATAATTTAGCAGTTGCAATATGTTGAGGCTAGTCCAACGTTAAGGTCTCCTTCTATCCTCTTCCTGCACTCTCTGTCACTCTGACTTTCTCACTCACACAATTTGTGAACAAAGATTCCCCACCTGCCGTGTGGTACTTAAAATTGAACAGTGATTCATAATTTGCAATGCTTATGACACTTTCAGAGACCTATATGTTACCATTTTTTTTCTATTATAATCTGCATTTGTCTTGCACTCTCAACTGGTTTAACACTTCTCTCTGTGAACTGTAAGAATTGTGAGGCCACACATCATAAACCATATGACCTGTCAATGTTTACACCATCCATAAATAAATACAATAAGCTTTCTTTGTCATTCATTTACTATGTTTTTTCCTCCACTGAAGAATTTCCCAGGTTTTCTCTCGCTCATGGGTCATGTTGCCATGACAACTGAGATGAGCTGAATGTTCTGGCAGGCATCACCTTTGCTGTCTCACCTCTGGTGGCTAGCACTCCAGTGTAACCGGTCCAGAGCTGCTGAACTCTGTAGGTGGGCTGGGAAGGTGGAGAAATAGAGAAAGCGGGGGTGATGGGACAGGAAGACAACAGAGAGAGGGAGGAAGTAAGAGTGGAGTTTTGGCTCACTGGGCCTCAGGGCCCCTACCCTGCCCTAATGACGGATGCCAGCGCTGCACTCAGGTGAAACTGAAGTGGCTGCAGTGTGATGGCAAAGAGTCGTCCCACCGGAGGAGAGGAATACACAATGCAGGAAGGACATCCGCAGGTGTCACAGGGTTTGTTCAGGACTCTCACTGGCCGTGTAGAAGATGTGATGATGTTTAAGGAGCCATTTTAAAACATCTAATTTGAAAAAATGACCTTTTCATTGTCATTCGTCCCCATGTCCCTGAACACTGATTGTCCATTCATAGCTCAGAAATTGTAAGTACATGGCAGGCCTGTCAAGCTTCAGATTTCTCCACTTGTTGAAGTGGTCTGCACGAGGCTCTAATAACAGCGATATTTTGTATATTACAAAAACATGCTGGGTCAAATATTTTTTTACCACAGATTTTTAGTTTGGTAACTAAAAGATCAATAGAAATGAAAACCATAGAGTACTTCTAGTATTTCTTGATGCATTTCTCAAAATCTGTTGAACCTGGAACCAAACCCAACAGAAACATCACTTATCCATCAGTGCAGCAGGGAAACATTTTTAACTGCAACAACAATATTTTCTCCTGGTGTTAGGTTTATCTTGGAACTGATCTGCAGTATCCCGAGGGTGAAAAATAAGGGCTAAGAAGTTTTGGTAATTTACTTTTCTATGCACATAACATCATCATATGAAGAACTCAGCACAGTCAATGCAAACATTCAACATACTATATGACATTGATGCATTCAGCCATAAAAACATACAGAAACCTTGACAATTGTCAAGAGCTGTTGTGCAGTTGACTGTTCTTCCCATTCAACTGTAGCGTGAGAAGTTGTATTGTGTAAGTGCTATTGCATAAATGCTCTATGTTCATGATGCATAATTACTGAATCAATTAATAATTGATTCATGTTTGATTCCATAATTTCATGCAATGAATAAATAAATTATTTATTTGATGTTAAGAATTTCATGTAAAGTTTGAATCTTAGATTTAAATCTGATGTGATTAAATGGATTTGTCTCACACAGTACAGGAATATACTGATGTGTAACGGGTAGAAAATGAGCATAGGTGACTGAAAGTGTTATAACCACTAGTGCATTAGTCCATTGTTTGTATTTCCATGTTTCTGTGCCAGAACTAATGTTCACTGTTGACACACTGTTTACAATCCAATGTGAGCGAAGGTCTCTCACAAAGCTCTGTTATATTGCATTCAAGCTACAATTATTGACATCTGAAGCCAAAGTAGACAGTCAAAAGGACTTTCAAAAGACTCTCGAGGACTCAAGAACCTCTTTTCCATGACAAGCGGCCAACTAGGTATTTTGTTTTACTTTTAAAATGCCTTTTGCCAAGCGTCATTTTGTAATTTCATTTGTTTTCATGCTATATTCTTTTGTTGATGTATTTTGTACTATGTTCATTCACAAATATAGTTCTCACAATGTGACTAAGGCATGGATGCATCAGAGAAACATGACATGCCCAACCAATAAACGCCCATTTCAAAGAACCAACCTGTGTCTGTGTTGCTGTGAAGAGAGCTACATTTTGTATGACATCAATGTTAACCCTCTAAACTTGCCAACTTGAAGGGCAACATACTTGAATTGCCAATATGCAGAAAATCTGTCCATATGAACCATATGATGATACTATTTGACCCTCATCTGTTTAAGTTAGTGTATCCTTTAAAACCCTTGCAGAGACTACAGCAT
Organism: Thunnus albacares; assembly: GCF_914725855.1. NCBI lineage: Eukaryota > Metazoa > Chordata > Actinopteri > Scombriformes > Scombridae > Thunnus > Thunnus albacares. Next base: position 22,371,669 of record NC_058117.1, read on the forward strand.
TTCTGCTGCTGTCTTGGGAGGTTACTCAGTATGTAAAAGGCTAATTGGAACCTTTCAATATTAAAGGCAGGGTAAAAAGGGTTACAGTACATTATGTCAGTAAAAAATCAAGCTGATCATTCAAGTTGTTTCAAAACAGGATTTATTTTAAGTTGTGCAGTAAGTGTTCACAGCTTAGAGTCAGCATGAATAGCAACGAAGGGGTCCTCATCTCTGTTGCTAATCTTGAAGTGGGCACGGCCATCACCGCCAACATGGATCTGTTTCCCAGTGCACCTGTTTCCTTCCTTCTGGCCAGAAATGACATCACAATAGGTTCCGCCAGGCATGCCAGTGTTCAGAGTCACATCCAGGTTCCTAAAGGTGAAGACAAGGTACATATTGTTTTAAAAGCCTCCGCAATGACAAAGAAATTTTTACACAACCTTGCCCTCTTAATTTGTTGCATTCCTATTGAAACAGGATGCTGGGGCAGGGAAGAATGTTTCCGAGATGTTGTGTGTGTCTTCCTATACATGAGTGATTATATTTACACAATTATTTGCAATTTTCAGTAAGTAAATGATAGTAAATCATGATACATGATAGAATGAGTTTATAAGGTGAGAAAAAAGCCATTTTAAAAATCAGAGTGTCATTACATCCACTAGTGTATCATAAGACATAGAAAGCCAATGATCAGTTGTCAACCTGCTGTTGACAGTCAATGACAGTTGTTGATCAGTTCATTGTTGGTGCGTTAGTATATGTTGGAACAGTTTGTGAGCTGTTATATGATATGCATATGCACCTAGTTCTATGAATTTATTCGATTTTAAGAGTTTTGTCAGTCCAAGTTAGACTTCAAGTTCTTACCAGTCGTCATTGTTAAAAACGATGAAACCACGATTACCACGTCCAAAGGCAACCTGGTTGCTCCCATTGTCCCACCAGTTAGAATGAGGTTGTCCGTTGACCACGTTACGGAAAATGGCCATGTTCCTAATGGAAGATATGAAAAAAAATGTAATAGCTCTGTCTTGAATTTACTGTAATGATTGAAACTAAAATACATACATTTTAGGTGATTGAGTTAATTTAACAGAAAAAAAGTGAAAATTGGTGTAGTCTATGAGTTGTTTTCAGCTTATTGATGGAATACATAATTGCAATAATGTAGCTTTTACAGAAAAGTAACAGTAAAGTATTCTACAAAATGTTTTTAGATGCATAAGACCAAGAAGAAGTGACTGATGTTGTGTGTGAGGTCAGGAGTTCCTTGTCTCTTAGGTTCTGAGGACTCACTTGATCTGACGCCATCTGTGCTCACACACCCATCCGTCTCCACAAGTCTGGTCACTATTGATGGGAACAGACTTGGTAGATCCATCGCCATGGCTGGGAGGTCCCATCCAGTCATTCTGGTCCTGGGAAATAATGATTGATGTACAGGACAAATTAATCAAAGAATGAATAAATGAATTTAACACAAAATATGCCCAAAGTTAATTATATATTACTTTTATTTTTTTTAATTAAAGAGAATGTACCTTTCCATTCACAATGTTGCGGTTCCAGCGGAAGCTAGACATCACCCTGGCTACTCCGTAAGGGTGGGCCAGCATGTAGCCAACAGCCATCTTGTAGAGCCTGGAGTCCCAGAAGGTAACAATGGATGCACCACCAGCACCGTGGCCTCTCTGGTTGTCATGGTTGTCAACGAAGACTAAAGCATTACCATTGGGCATGAAACCCCATCCCTCTCCCCAGCTCCTGGTCACAAGAAAACAATTTACTAATGAGGAGTCCACTTCTAAACATCGGATATGTTAATTAAGAATCTGTAAAAATTATAGTATTATTAATCATTTTGGAAAAGAGAAACAAAGTAAATTGCAAAAAAGAACCTCCTTGTTCAGTCATTTTGTACATGTACATTAGCTGCTGTTTCTTTAAATGGGGCTGTAGCTATTTAACATTTTTTTTCTTAAACTCATCTAGCATCAATTTGATATGTAATTAAGGCACACCAACAGAAACACACATACTTGGTGTAAGACAGTTTCTCGCCGTTCCATTTTCTGAAGATAGTTCCCAGTCTGGCACCATATTTGAACTCAGTCACCCTTCCCAAATGGAAGTACTCTCTAGATGTGATGGGCTCACCTCCCAGATCAATAACCTAAAGGGGAAAACAACACATAATTCATGTCACTCATACTATTTAATGTAGCAGTGGTTTAGATTAACAGCACCACATGAGTGATTTATACATTGACAAAAAGCAATACAACAAATAAACTTAAATAAGAACCATCTTTCTGCTATTTAACTTTCGGGTTGTTACTGAAGACAGAGCATAATTATTTTTAAGATTACAGCCTGCTTTTTTTTTTAGTTAAGCTCCTTCAACTTAAACTTTTATATCCATTGCATCAGCTTCTTGTCAGTGGATTCTTGGATATTAAAATCTGCACTAGTGTGCATGTGTTTGTGTTTGTCATCTTGATTTTTGTGCTCTTTTCCCACGGCTCTGCCGACTGCTGCTTTGCGCTATCAGTCATAAATGTTGGTCATTCACACATGGACGCTATGTGTGCAGTTACCACTCATCCAATCACATGCAGATTACAGTTGGGGCTTTCCCAATCACGGTTTTGAAAGTAGTTTTGCTGGCAGCAGTTTGTGTTTGCTGACTCTGTTTTTTCTTCTTTTTTTCCCAAATCAAGTTCAAGTAAGTTCATGGAATATTTTGGTTCAGCAAGATATTCCAGTAGAAAACACAACTATGGAATTCAAAGGTGAGTTCATGCAGTTGTAGTCTGAATCCAACTTGATTACACAGAATACCAAAGGCTACACACAAACTGGAAGATACAGTTTAGATGTTTAATAGGACTTGATGCTTCTTATATTTATTCTTCTGTCTTTTCATGTAAATGTCTGAGAAAAAAATACCTCCTGGAAGATGAAGGGTCTGGCACCACCGGGGAACCACTTGGTGTTGAGGTTATGCAGACGACCATAGATAGCTGCCAGGTCACCGGGCCACATGTGTTTGCAGGCATCCACTCTGAATCCAGCCACACCCATATCAATCAGCTTGTTCATGTAATCAGCCACCTTGCCCCTGACGTACTCTTTCTCCAGGGCGAGATCCAGCAGACCGACCAGACGACAGTCACGCACCTTGAGCAGTAAATGAGCATAGTTTTTGTTCATTATTGTAGCCAGTGTTATATTATTCGTTGTTTAGAGTCTTACAACTACTTAATTAATGAAGTTATGCAGTGAGTCAATGAGGGAGCTCCTGACTGAACCATCTCTTATTAATGGATCCTTGAATGGTGTGAAAAAGTATTGTGAAAACTGAAATGGTAATAAGGGAAAATTACACTGTTCCATCAATTTTTCTCAGTGCTATGCAGTACCTGATTGGCATCACCATAGTTCTCAATATTGCCACTGCCAGTCCTGCATTTGTAGTCATTGAAGTCCCAGTGGGTGAAGGGGACGCTGGGGAAGTCCTTCCTGCCGGCACTGAACCAGCTTCCACATGAAGAGTGGGTTCCCTCTCCCCCACCGGCTCCGCACATGTGGTTGATGACAGCATCCACATAGATGTTGACCTATGGATGGATACAGGATTGTAAATGCAACACAACTAATCAACACCTCCCTTCAGTCAAGTGACTGCTTCATCACATCAAGTTCATTGTAAGGTCACAGGGGTATGTCAGAGTAGCGCTGCTCACTGCTGGTTTGCTGTAATGTTGGCAGTCTAGGAACTGAATCATATTCTTCTCCACAAAAAATAGTAATAGTAATTAATTAGATAATTGCTCTTTGTTTAAAAATGTATTTTGTTCTAAAATGCCAGGTTCCTGTTGTTGAGAAAAATGTGATAGTGATGCATGAAGCTTTAAGTGTTGTATAATGTGTGTTGTCTCATACAAGGCTGTAGATTTACGAGGTGCTGTCAAATGTAGAACAAAGCTTCTAATGCCTTTCACTAAATCACTGCTGTAATGTAGTTTACCCCAACGTTGTTGCATCTGGTGATCATGTCTCTCAGCTCGTTCTCACTGCCAGATCTGGAGCACAGGTTGTAGCTGATTGGCTGGTATCTCTGCCACCAGGGTCTCCAGGGATTGTTAATCACAATGTGCTCATTTGGAGGGGAGATCTGAGCGACACATAGGAAAAAGATTCATTATCACTAAAAATAAAGAAATTGTCTGCAGACAGAAGATCAGTGCTAAATAGAGTTATAGCCTACATTATGAGTGTACTATACAATTATTAAGTCTAAATGAAGAGGAAGAGAGAGGTTAAAGAGGGATTATGTACATCTTCTTAATAGAGTGTATATTCTGGTATAAGGCAAGACTTGTATTTTATAAATAAAATAAAACAGAAGAGCAATAGCTTCTTTTCACCACACCACCCTTGTGAAAAGACGTGCCTTGTGCATCTTCAACATGCAGTTCAGACACCTTACTGTGAAAAAGAAAAGGAAAGGATTGACTTAGACGATGCTATCTACCTGTTTTCAGCCATACATACCTGAACTCCACCGTAGCCATTGGGACCCAAGAATCGTTCGCACTCTGCAGCGATGTCAGCCCAGCGCCACTCAAACAGGTGGACGATGGCGGTCCTGCCATGTTTGGTATGGGGGTTGTGGTGTGCCAGGCCGAGCCCGAACAGACCCATGAGAATGAACAGCTTCATGCTTTTCCTGGATGTGTGAGAAAACTGCACACTGAACCTGCTGCTCAACATTAGTATTTATACACATTTTCTCTCTCTCATGGACCAATGAGAGCAGGGCAAATATCACCAAGGAGGTTTAACAGCTGCATCTTTCTCATGGTTGTCTATCTTGTTTCAAAACTAGTAGAGGGAAAAATGCTTCAAAACACATACATGTTGGAAACTGACAAACATGAAGTGTGCACAGTGTCTTTGCCCAAATATAAAAACAAGTGGCTTAAAGAGACTGGAATAATATTTTCTGAAATATCAGTAATATATCAGTTACACTGAATTCTATCCTCTGTGCAGTTCACTGAGCTCAATATCACATTTACCTCGCCAGTAAGGCAGAAAGATGAACTTCAAGGAGTCAGCAATAATAGCCTGCTACCTTCAAACCCTATTTTACAATAATAAGTGATTTAGTGTTTTATCTTGCTCTCATACAAATATAAAAACACAAGAATAGTATTTTAAAGCTTTCACTGTCAGAATTTGTCAGTGCAGATTTATCCTGCTTTAGTATTTGTTCATTCAGTTCAATAACCACATGATGTTGCAACAGCCGGCTTAAACTTACCTTCAGTTACAAAACTTTGATTCTGACCAAAAATCAATTTTGAGGCAGGTATAGAGTCTTTTAAGTTTGGTATTGGATTTTCTTTGAGTGTGTGCAAGCGTGCTTGTTTGGGGGTTGGGGGGCAAGGTACTGTAAGTAGGTGTGGGAAAGTAAATACAGTCAGCACCATTTACTTTTCCACATTTTTTAAAAATATACACGTTATATAATTATATACTGTACGTGTGTGTTCATATAATAAAGTGACTGTCCTTGACATTAATTTGGCAATTAGACTTTCACCTGCTATTTAATGCCTTGACATCTTATTGTCTCACATCCCCCATTTTATGTTAACCATAACTTTTGATATTTTTTGTCTATGGAAATTAAACATATATTGGATTTCTTTCAAAATGTAAATGTTTATTTTTACATTTTATATTCATTTTAATAGATGACTAAATGTATTAAAGTATCTGTTACAACATGTGCAAACATGTGCCAAATATTCTTAGTAGAACATTTTATAGTCAGTTCTTGGTCTTGTCTTAGGATATTACCATAACAATTGTTAATTTTACTGATGTTATCACAGGCAAAAAGCACTGGAGGTGCAGCAGTTACAAAACATGCCAAGTCCTTGTATAACTTTACAATGTTGTTATCTGATGTGCATCAAGGAAAACCAATACAGATGAGCTACCTTTGAGTGAAAAGGGCAAGAGGTCAAATATGTTATGTAAAACAAGTTAACTAAACCAGCCCTGACAAAACACTAGTATTTTCCCATGAGGGCTTCAAATTGACCTTACGCTAAGTTAAGGGGGTAAAGGGTCATGCTGCGTCAACTCAGGAGAGGAATTTTCTGATAGCATGCTCATCATATTTACAGTAAGTCACTGGAATTACTTTAATTACTTTAGAGAAGTTGTCTGTGTGTACAGAAACAAATTGTAGATATCAATTAAACATTCCACAAGACAAGCTACAGTACAAATTTAGGGGTAATTAAAGTTGGTCAGATTATATAATTCCACATTTTATACAGCAGTTACCCCAAAATATTAAGTAATGTCTACCTGTGACCCTTCATCATAGGTTTCCTATCTATGAATAGTGAGTAACAGAGTGATTTTCCCTTCTCAGATTGTTTCATTTGAACACATTTTTTAATCCCAAAGTGGCAAAACTATTGAGTATTTCACAAGAAAAAAGCAAAGATTAGAGACAAATTCTAAATTGTTAAATTAGATTATAATTGTTTCTTAACCACATAATTATTTGGCGACCCCTTAGATTCATCTTGTGGTGGGGTTGCTAGGGTTGGGACCCCCATAAAGAAACTACTGTTGCAGGATGCTTTATGTAAGTAAGCACCATGAACCATGTAAATACTCATTAACTCTTCCTTAAGCTGCATTTATGCCAGATGAATGTATGCAGCAGGTATTGAGCACTGAGCACTAAATTACATAGGCAGACAGATAAATTGTCTGTGAATGATGTAAGTCACTACTTTAATTAACTTGTGGTAATTGTTGGCATGTCTCACACCACTGACTCCTGTGTCTTGTACATTTATTGAGCTTATTTCTGCATAAATATGGAATCATATTAATTGTCCATAAGACTTGCATAAGACTTGCACATCCTTGATGCACTGTTGTGATATCCCTGGGCACCATGGTTATGATGGTATGTTGTTTTCATATAACAATAGCTCCCCCCATAGTTCTTGAGAGAAACTGCTTCATTTGGAAAATATACTGTATATATACAGTACAGTATTCACATATACAATTTTGTGTCAACCTCAACACCTATAACCACCTTTTTTTCTTTTCTTTTCTCTTTTTTGGTTTGTATTATTTCCTGAACTCCTCAATTAGGTGTAGTAAATTAAGTATAATAAAATGTGGTATGTAAATATGATTCCTTTGTTCATGAAATAAAGTAATTCATGAACAATCAATATATCATGGAAATATGGAGAAAATCCCCATTTTGATGACAACATCAGTAATGATAGAAAGTTACGTTTTAGTGTTTATTCAAGTATTGTACTTAATTACAGTTTTGAGATACTTGTACTTTAATTGTGTATTTCCATTTTATGCTACTTTTTACTTCACTACATTTTAAAAGGGAAATATTGTACTTTTTGTACCATTACATTTATCTGACATCTGTAGTTACAAGTAACTTTATAGTTAGTACTTACTTTGCCAGATTCAGATTTTACATACAAAATATGATCAGTTTTTTATAAATTCATTGTTATAGGTTAAACTACCCGTCAATATATAAAATAAGAAAAAATCAAACAAAAAAAAAAAAACAAGAAAAAAAAAACAAGTCAGTATATTAGTATGTTTGAACCAAACTTTGGTAAATATCACAGATTGTTGAGTTAACCTGCGGGTATGATTACTATGATTATTATTGTTTACAACTTAATACATCAATAATAATAAAATTCAATAATTATCCTAAAATAACTTTGAACAACCCAGTCTCACATCAAAATGTGTAATAGCTACATTGGTCCACAGTGCAAAAGATATTAGTTTCACAATAACGATTCAAAAATTATGAGATGCCTACGTTTTTGTTTTTGTTTTTTTGACTGATTCTTTTCTATTGGTCTGTGTCCCCGTCACATGACTGTCGAGTTTCTGTCTGTGTAAACAAACAAAATGGCTGACATTCCTTTTATTCTCAGTGGAAAATGCAATATTTCAAGATAGTTTCAGCTAAGGGTGTTGTGAGATATGGTATTGATGATAATCGTGATGTTTAAAAAATGAAATATTGATATCATATTAATAATACACATATGATAATATTGTATAAATAATTCAGAGCCTCTTAAAACCCCTTAAAGTTCAACGGCCCGTGGACGGGCCGTCACACTATTAAGTACACAACTATGTTATGTACACAACTCCTGTCTTTAAGTGGGTTCTCATGCGACACATCTCTGGAAAGCTAAGATTCTTGTGATTCTACTGATGCAAACCATTTCAAGATACAATCATAATAGCAGGTGCAATCAACACCTCTGTCAGACCACCAACAAACAAACAATTACAAAATCCATGCTACTTACCTATGAAGCCTCATATTACTCAACTGACTGATATAACTCCAAAAAAATGGTCTTGTTATATTGACAAAGGTCCTGTTGATCCAATCCAGTAAAATATTTAGTCTAAAAGGCATTATTACGTCGATAAATATCCACAAACGACTGTTGCATCATTTCAAATTAGCTGAAAGGTGTCCTAATCTTCCAACATATTCTGCATCACAACCATAGGTTATTACTCAGGTTAGCATGTTAACATTAGCCACATCTTGATATCAAAATGGTGGCTGTACTCTGACCTTTCGACTGATACCTCACTTGACCCAATAGGAGCTTCCATATCCTGTCCACAGCCTACAATAGCCAATGAGAGTCTGTGTTGAAAGAGGGTGCCTGCCCTTCTTTGGTGTAAAGACCTAGCCAATAGAAACAGAGTCTGCAGATGACTGGCACTTCAAATAGCCAATGAAATTCCAAAAATGACCATATGCTACTTTATTGCTTTTCATAAAGCCACAACATAGAAATTATGTAAATATAGTTTGCTATGATTCACTTTTTATAGAAACTGTTTTTCCACCATAGCACTTGTTTTGACTCTTTTATATGCACAAAGTTTAGTTTTAACAGGGGAACAAAGCACTATAATGTGTTTATGCTTCAGTTACTCTGAAGCAGGGGTTATTTGGTGTCTGTAAAAGGCTTTTTTTGGAAGATGCCTAGACATACCCTTAGAAAAATGTGTAAAATATTCATTTACTGTGGTATTGTTCTTAAATTTGAACACGGACTAGGTAAGCCTCCATGCAGTGGTCCCATGTGTATTCCAGCTAATAAGTGACAGCTATAGGTCATCTGCAGGCATCTGTTTGCAAATATATATATATATATATATATATGTACATTACAGGTAGGCTATATACATTAATTGAAAGAAGATTATGAAAATAAAATGCACATTTTTTGCTAGAAATGTTATCAAAATGCATTGTAATGCTGAAACTATCTTAAAATATTGCATTTTTTACTGAGAATAAAAGTAATGTCAGCCTTTTTTTTGTTTGTTTCCCAGACAGAAACTTGACGTGGATGCAGGCCAATGGAAAAGAATAGGCCAAAAAAAACAACAACACAGGCTTCTCACAGTTTTAGAGCCATTACTGTGAAACTAATATGTTTTGCATTGTGGACCAATGTAGCTTTTACACATTTTGATGTGAGACTGGGGATGTCATCTTGAATTGCTGCTCAGTAAGTAGCAATGCCATATTTAGAGGGTTCAATGCCCACAACTAACAAAAACATCTATGTACTTGTGACACTGCGGGTGCCTTGCATAAAAAAGACAATAAATGCCATATTCACTGCAGGTTTGTGTGTGCTGAAGTTTTTGTTAATAAGGCCTGGTATGTCTCATGCCTCATCCCACCTGCTTATTATCTGACCCCCTTCCTGCTCCTCCCGTCCTCCCCGCGGGGAGTGTGTCAAACAGACATCTGACCTGCCTTACTTGGTTTCGTTCCGGGTCACTCCTCCCAGTGAGTCTGTGGGTCACAGGCATGTAAAAGTGAAGGGGCCCCCGACATCTCTCTGGTGGAAACACTCACTGACTCATTTTCATGCAGACTGTGAGTGTTGACATGTAAGGACTAAAGGGATAAAGATCTAATTTTACAGTGTGCAGGTTTTGTTCTTAGGTTGTGATGACCTGCACACAGCAGTGCTGATGTCAGGGGATGTTTGAAGCTGCTGTAATAGCCCAAACAAAAACAGACAAGTACTGTGCACTCTCACAGGCTTCAAAAACAGTTTCAACACTGAAAGATCATGCAGCTGGGTTAGTTATTAAATATAAATTCATTTGATGTTTTATTTTAGGTCAGAACAAAACGTCAAATTGTTTATTCTTGCAATTTTCACATCTAAAAGTCATGTCAAATTTATTTCTTTAACACTGTATCATTAAGGTTCCTTTTGAATTACCGGTATGACATTTGCACCTTTTCACCCTTATGATGCAGCATGCTCTGTGGGAGGAGATGTCAGGGTGAGAGTTAAGGGCTTTACTTGCTCACATTTTCCCATGGGCCCCAAGAATTCCAGTTCCTCCTGTATGGACAACACAGGACATACCTCCAGAGGTGATGAAGGGTTTGGGGGACAAAGCTCTCTTTCACAGCTCAAGCTTGGAGCCCAGTTGAAGGGAGAGAAGCCCGTCATTTGATTCCCGCCTTCGGTTCTGTCATGGGAAAGTGTAAGAGTCGTAACTAAGGGGGAGAGAGGGGTGACTGACTGAAGAGAGGGGGGAGAGAGAAAGTGAGGAAGAATGGGAGAAAGATTAAAAGAAAAGTGGTTAACAGAGAAGAGAAAAGAGTTAAAGAGAGGTGGAAGGAAAAGAATTAGAAGTGAGTGCATAGTGTTGCGGTCGAGGATAAATGAAGAAATTGGGAGGAAAGTGAGTGCAACACATTGCAAAGGGGGTGCTGCTGTAGTTCAGGGCAAATGAGGAAAACCACAGAGGGAGTCAGTGGAAAAAGAGAGGGGGGAGTAAAACCGTAAAGGAAAAAAAGGAATGTAGGGGAAAGGATACAAGGCTGTATGTACCTCTTCTTCTTACACCTCTGGTCACTGCTTCAGCCCTTTAGCTGTGGGCGAACAGATAGCACATGGCATGCTGGATAATTGCCATGATATACTATAGACGGCAGAGTTCAAATAGTCTGACTATTTTAAGTGATATTGCAGACACAGAGCAAACAGGCTTATATTTAACACAAGACTCCTCACTGGACAAAGCTGCAGCACTCGCTTTCTACTTTGCTGGAAATATTAAGATCCCCACTATATTGGATGAAGAGGTGTCAAATGAAAAGTCTAACCGCATTTATGGTCCGGTAATAGTCTGATGTAAAGCATTTGTCGCTTCACTGGGTACTGCAAAAATTTACTGTCCTTGACTTTGCATGGCTTTTTAATGATCCCAGTAATGCCATCAAGTGTACTAACAAGTGTTTCTTGCTTTGACAAGAAGTGTGTCACCACATTTTTCCCTTTACGGTTTTAAAAATTTCAGTAAATGAAACGCTTTTTGGGTACTTTTCAGGTTTTCTCGACTCAGCTAAGCATACCAGAGAGGAAAAAGTCCTATAAAGTGAAATCCACACAGGCTCTTCTAATGGAAAGTTTCAGCCCAGTATCCTCCGTTTTTTTTTTTTTTTTTTTTTTTTTTTTGCCATGATGATATGTTGTGCAGATGTTGGGAAAAGCTTTCCATCTCACTGCAAAGAATAACAGCAGCAGCGGAAGTCCCTCAGGAGAGGTTCGCGCTCTGAAACGCACACACACACACAAATGTGAGCGTGTGCACACACACACATGAATTTGCAGACATAAACTCAAACACCTTTGCATTTTTAGACATGTCATCCAATCAGACAGTCTCTCTCCTTCTCTTTCTCACACACATATGCTCCCCGTCTAGTCTGGGAAGACACATTTTTTTCATTCGCAGGTTCTTGTAGAGAAACATGCTTCTCACATTGACACATTTCAGAAATGTGTAGACTGTAATCCTGACCATATACATTACAGTGTTTCCCAAATTATGCATGTCGGACAGTCTTATCTCTTTAAGTAGGACGCTAGTAATCTGGTATTTAAATCATTATGGGTACAACTAATCATCATTTTCATTATTAATTGATTTCATTGATTAATTGTTTAGTCTTAAATCTCAGAAAGGGCAAAAAACCATCTCAAGCACTCAGAGCCCATGGTGTTGTCCACCAGTTGCTTCTTTTGTCTAATCAACAGTTAAAAGGCCAAAGTGATTATGTTTGAAGTGACACGAGATTCTTGAGACATGAGAAAACCCTCTCACCATAGAGGATGAAAAAAAAATGATTCGACAAATTCTTTAAACATGCTCTAATCAATATTTTAATGTTGACAATGAATCACACAACTATGTGTAATGACGTCTAAGCTCGTAGTAACAAACCCACAGAGGATTATCAGCCAGCTCAGTTCCTCTCAGCTCTGGGGAGTGTTTCAGCATCTTTCAGCTCATTATTTACGATTTTACAGCCTGCAACTTTACTGTTTTGGTCCCCTCTCACAGCCGTCATCAGTGTCGTTTTTTTTGCTGCAGCAGCTGTTATTACCAAAAAGCTCTAAAAACCCACTTTACTCTACCTGCTCAGCACCAAACAGCAGACAAAATTAACAACAAGCGAGTGAAAAAACTGGAGCATTTAGCAGCTAATCAGCAGATATTTAGATAAACAGAACAGAGATAAGAGTGAAGCATCTTGTTGCTGCAGACATTTTGACCTGTCAAAGCATGAGGAGCACAGTTGGAACTAATAACATTATTTATGGCTGCATTCCATTTAGGTGAGCCAATTCTAGGTCTTACTGGGATAATTAATGGAATGGAGCCATCGTTGATGTTATCATTTACACCTGTACTGTTCCTGCTTTGACAAGTCAAAATGCCTTGCCGTGTGAAGGGTCTATTGCACTTCCAAGTTGTTGGACTTGGAAGAAAGATGAATAAATAAATAAACAGATAAACAACTGTCGAAATCGAGGCAGCAGAGGCTGAGATATCCTGACTTTTATTCCCTAGTATGAGCCAAGATCCAAAAACACTGAATCTTACATTTCCTATGATACAATCAATGACATTTTTACACTAGAACACCTGCACCTTAAAACACACACCCAGTTTGAAAAGCAGCCATTCTGCCCAAGCCGTCGGGATCATTCTCTCAGATTTTGGAAAACTCCCTCCAGAGCCACAGAGGACAGTTAAAACTGTTTTCACGGGCTGAATAATAGCCTACTCCCATCTTCATATGTAAAACAATCCGTTACTAACATTGTCTATCAATCGATGACTTGACTCATTATTTCAGGAGTAAAGAGGAGACAAAAAGAAGTGTCTCAATATTTCAGCAAGATGAGCTCAAGTCAAGTAATCATAATGATGTGGTTTCAAAAGCCATGATTTGCATAGGACAAAACTTGAGAGATTGCATTTGTATGCTAGACAGCTTTCCATAAAGAGACCAAATTATCCCCACAACATGCCAAGCAATATATGCCTTCAAGTGACTTTTGATAGAACTAAATAGAAGGAATGCTGTCGAGCTGCTGGTGACTGAGTTCACCATAAAATTACAGATGGAGTCAATTTTATGATCCTCTTTCACAGTAGTCAGCGGGAAATGAGAGCTTTGCTTTCATGGTCATAAGCTGAGCAACAGTTTTACTGTGAGGAAAATTCCGAGCTCCCCTGAACAATCTGCCTCTGAAATGTTTGTAGTTTTTCCTCCTTAGACATTTGTTACCTTTTATGCAACAATAACAGGGAATTTAAGGACGCAGACTTTCAGCTGTATGGCCTTTGGGGTAGACAAGAATTTACCTCAGCCTTGTTTTCTATGATTTCCTCATCAAGTTTTTCATATTTCTAAGAAATTCAATAGCTGGGCAAGAAGTCGTGATAAAACTATATTACAGATTTCGTGAACTATTTCTATAACACTTAAGAGGGGCTACACGGAATGAATTCCATATGAAAGCAAGCGAAAGATAAATCAGCCTTGCTAAAAAATCTGTGAATTTTCAAGAGAGCAGCGGTAATCCCTTTGACTCTCCCCCACACCTGACTGACTGTCAGCCTTTTCCATGATATCACTGCTGGCTTTAAGATATAGAGAGTTTCCTTTGTTTTCCAGGGCTCTGCTCCTCTAGAGCAAGAAGGGAGGAAGATGAGAGGAGGCTTACTGAGGGGGTAGACCAGGCAGGCATCTTTCAAATAACACAATATCAGCCTCGCTTTTATCAAACACATGCTAGAGTCCTGCCTCAGTTCACCAGCCCAAACATGTCCTCCAATATCATTTCAGTCTCACTCTGTAGGTTATCTATAGTTTTGCTTAGATTAGTCATTCCAACAAACACTAGAGTTCACTAAACCTAAAGTGAGAGTGAGGAGCCGCTGCTGTCATAGAATAAAATATTTTGGTGAATAGAAATATAGGACATTTAATTGGCAACCAAGCAGCACCTCAAAACGCTCTCCAGATGATGCACATCCTCACTTAACTGCAGCAATGTGCGGGACAGATGTCTGTCTGTGGCACAGGAGGTAGCATTACGGTGCTGAAATTGTCTCTTAAAACACTCCTATCCTCTCCCTCAAGAAAAAATAGCAAAAAGTCTTTAAAGACGAAGACGCAGTGCTGTAGGTCTCAGGCTTGTACTTAAAGAGGAATAATCATAGGTTGTATATTTGGCACTGAGAGGGTAGAGGTTGGCTACAAACTTGGACCTGATCGCACACTAATGAGCTTTTGAATAAACATGTTGAGCACCCGTCGTTTGTTCTCTGCAGACTTTATTTGTTTTCAGTTGTAAATTGTGTAGTCCAAGATTTGCCAGATCTGTCCAAGTTCCTGTCTTCAACTGGCTGCTTCTCTGTACTCGCTGCCATAACAGTAGCCAAGCATTACCTCTGTGCAAGGCACTGGCACATACACACACACATATGTGGTGGACTGCGGGAGGGTACAGTAGGTCAATAAGTTAGTCTTGTCTGACAAAAGATTTTATGACAGAGACAGAATTAATTAAACCTTAAACTTCCCATGCTGAATTATGGCACATAAAGGTGTAAAAATGAATATACAGTTTGTATGATTTCAAATCAGTTTTAGTTAATAAGTTTAATGATAGAAGGTATTTTTATATTTGATTATTTTACTCCTTAAATCCCTTACAGCCCATGTATTAGTGACAAAAACTGAGTGCTTAACCTCAAAAGTGAATATCACCATCTCACAATCTGTATAACAGAACAACACAGGAAGTTTTCACAGTGTAGATACTTGTAACTCCTAATTGATGGCCAATGTGGGCGATATCTTCAGCTGTTAATCTCCCATACGTTTCACTTGCGTCATGTGTACTCTGAGCACATGGTGTATTAATTAAGAAACAATGCCCTCTTTCTTAGAGAGACAGAGAGACAGAGAGAGAGAGAGAGAGGAATAAAGAGGAAGAGGGGGAGAGAAAGAGACAGACGGAGAGACAAGGGGGTGGAGTAATGAAGCACATCCTTGCTCCATATTGTAATACACTTAACCCAGTTTTTCATGAGGAATTAGTGGAACACTTTTGCCTCAAAGTAAGATACACTGATACTGGAAGAACAACCATCGACAGACTAATGACAAGTTAAAGGAAAGGCAAAATAAATGATCAGAGAAGCATAACAACTGCAGAGACTAAATGGTTTGATAAGCTGTTGGTAGCCCAACACCTTAATATTAATACACTTTGTGTTGTTTTCCCTTAATTTAGTTTATGTAGCTTTGTCCTTTAACTTGTCTCCTGTCTGTATTTCAAAGTGAGATTCTCTTGATGTACCAGTTTTCAGTCATAGAAAACATATATATTTACTTTAAAATACTTTTTATGCCAAATTTTCTGTGATTCATTGTGTATTTTGTCACTGTACCGTGAAAATCATGTTTCAGGTCTTCAGATAAACTGAAGGATTAAATGTTATTCATTGGCTAAGAAAATGATCCTATATTCAATTACTTCTTATGGTATGTAGACCATTTAAAATTCCTTGGGACTAACTGGAAAATGCATTGTCATAAAGCTGAAAACAGGGTTGTTTTGCTCTGCCAATGACTTGACATTTGACAGTTTTGAGGTAAATGCAACCCGTCCTCATCTGTTGCATATGCCAGATGTGAATAGTTCAACCAGTCAGTGTTTTTTTCCCTGGAAAAAGTACATTTATTTATTTATTTATTATTATTTATAAGACAAAATCACAAAAAAACCTCTGCAAAATATGCACACAGAGATGCAATACTGATGTTGCAATCTTCATTTCTCACTGTTCTTGGTGCTCATATTTTCCTCCACCTTACTCTACTGTTTCCTTATTAACACACCCTTCCTCCCTTATTTTCCTTTTTCTGTATGGATTTCTATATTCCTATAATACCCTGGCAAATGCACTCAAACACATACACACAGCACTGTAAAGTTGGCAGGAGAGCCATTTGGGTATGAGAATGGATGTAGACATAGAGGCCCAGTTGAATATCCAGGAAGTTAATTTTGGAGGACTTCCATGAGGCTTTCTGGAAAGATCCACTTCCAGCCAAATCAAATTAGACCCTCCAGAGCTGTGAGAGTTTGCAGCTAAATGAGAATCACCCTGTCAAACCTGTCCCCGGGTGTCTATCTTTTGTCTATTATCTGCTCATCCCAAAACAAATCACAATCAGTGAAGACCAGTGCACACATCATAAACACAACACTTCGGGCCTGTGAGTGCACGTGCAAGTTTCCATCACTAGGGGTCTCTCTAAGGATTTGATGAATGAGAGCCAAACTGCTCAGCAAACAAACTGATAATTAGAAAACCCTTGGTTCCAAATTAAGATCACCTCATCTAGCATGGGGAAGGCAAGTAGCTGAGCTTGTGCCCAGTGACTCCATCGGTGCAAGCCTGGAAGTGGGCAGTAATTTATTGACTCTTAAAACTCACAGAGGAGAGAATTATCCTTGTTTCTCTCTCAATTTCAATTTCACTTTCACTTTGTTGGCATGAAATCTGACACATTTATACTGCCGAAGCATAGAGAAGGAAAATAGTGGGTAAAGGAAAAACACAAACAATGGTGAATACAATACAGTCTCTCTATCTTTATATGTGAATTACAAGTTTTGCACTTAAGTCAACAAATCTTATGAGTGAATTTTTTTATTTTATTTTATCCTTTATGCACAGTCCTCCAGTGGTGGAAATCAACTAATTTCCTCTAGCATGTAATAAACACATATACACACACATAAAAATACTCAGTTATAAGCAAATTTTCTGCATTGGAAATGCCACTCAAGTGAAATTACACAAATATTATTAACACAATGTAATTAAAGTAGGTAAATTAGCTAAAATTAGCTTCACCCTGACCAGCTAAATGCATCAGTAATAACAATACAGTGATATAATATATAGAAACAGAGCCCAACAGGGGGCAATCTACCTCCATTGTTGATACTTTTACTTTTGATATTTTTAACATTTGGAAGTTACTTAAGTAGTACTAAAAGTTGTCACATTACCAGAATTTTAAACTTTGATACAATACTAGTATAAAAAAATGATACTCAATACCTCTTTCGATACCATGGCAAAAAGAAAAAAAAAAGTCCAAGCACACAAAATAGGATATATTTTTTTCTTTCTTTTTTTTTTTTTAAATCAGATTTGCTATGGATAACAAGTGACCCACCAGTCACATGGTGGATTCATTGCTGAAGAAAATGCCGTAACAGCCACAGGTTGCCACAGATTTTCTTCCCCATTTCCCGTGTTCACTTTAAACATGTGGTATCGAAAAAGTATCGAAGTATCGATACTTTCGACAACCTTAGATATAAATACTTCACCCACCACTGAGGTCCTCACAGCAAAGATGCAAAAAAAAGACAGTGCACCTCTTCAACACTACACTACACTGGGTTAAGCCCAACACAAAATAACTTTACTGAAACATTTTTATGAGTCACGTTATCCCTCAACATTTACAGTTGAGTCTATTGTCAGTCTGAGTCAATAGACTTGTGCAAAATTTCATTCTCTATCTCTATCATTCTCTGTCGCAAATCAGATATCAACTTATCATAACTTCTGTGTTGTCTGAGTGCTGAACGGCACAATAAAAGTGGTCTGTGACTCAGCTTCTTTGCTTCTTTATTGAGTGCGATCAAGCTTGGGCCAAATGTCTGGAACCAAACCTGAGCCCAGACCATTATTAAGTGTGTGCGTAGCACATATCTGGAGCCTGTCTGACAAAACCACCCAGCACTGGGAAATGTGGGTAGCAGCAGTCTCTGTAACATAGCTGCAGCTATAAGGCATTGATGTGACATCATGTCTTCAATTATACTGAGATGATCGCGAGCTGACGGTGCCACTTGTTACATTTGTCAAAGGAGTAACCGCTTTCTATGAAACCTGTGAAACCCTGGAGTCCTTTTTTTCTTCCTGAAAAACTAAAAAATTGTTTCTCCAGGATGAATTATGTCATATATGACAAATAAAAGTAAGAAGATTCCTTCATACATATATCACTTCTGTCTCTTTTCTTGTGTGTACAAAGGACCTCCTCCTTATTCATCTCATTCTTTTGAAAACCTTCAATCTTGAACCTTATTTTAAGCTTCCCTCCTCGCTGAACTATAACTTTTCTTAGAGGCTGAACTATGTGCCCACATTTCTCACCCACTTACACCTAAACAGGAACTTTAAAAGTACAGCCTTTAACTTTGCGTGTGTGTATGTGTGCGCTCTATGCATTTTCATTTGTGAGTGTAGTGCATGAGTGTGCGTTTGCTTCACAGTTTATGCATATATGTGATTTTCTATGTTATATTTGTTCCAAAGTATCAATTTGGTAAGCAGGGTTTAACTTGGTGGCCAGTAATAAACTACTATTCCAGTGTTGCCTGCAGTGGCCTTCACCGCAGGCAACTATGTGGCTGGCCGCCCGTGCCACCACAAGGAGAGCCATACATCTGACCGTATGAGTCACTAACCTCTTATTGAAGCTCTCAGACACGGGGCCGCAAACTGGTGCTTTAAGTTGTCAGGCTTCAAAGTAGCTTTTAGATTCAAGAGACATTATTCTGGGGGTTTTAAAATAAGAGACATGTTTTCTTTATTGAATGGTATAATGTTCTTTTATGACTGCACATAACATAGTATCATGGGAAACTCTGTTATCCTATCATGACCTAGAAATTGAATCTGGGTAGTAACTATGCAAGTATTATGATATATTAACTTTGAGTGTAAATCAAAATTTGTAAAGAATTTTGTCAGCTTTATCGATGTTACAAATGCACATTTTTGCTTTGTGGCTCCAAGTTTTATCCAAGATCTCATATATATTCTATATTTTTTGTCACTGACAACAAATCACGTGAAAAGACCAAAACCAACAATGAATTCATCCTACTAACAAGTATTGTCTGTATAGCCTGATACAGTTTATTGCTCTGTGCTGTAAATTTCTGTTGTTGAGTCACACTGTTGCACTGGAAGATAAGTTCCTTCATTCCGATGAACATGGTCATCGGTTTATTTTAAGTCACTCCCATATACACCATCCTTCCTGCTGCTGTAAATTCTTACTGTTCCAAATGTGTATTAATCCAATGCTGAAAACAATCCCCAACAAATGCACAATTTACACTTTATTAAAGGACCAGTGTGTAGGACTCAGTGATGTCTAGTGGTGAGGTTGAAGATTGCAACCCCTCATCCTCACCCTCCATTCCAAGCATGTGGGAGAACCTACGGTGGCTGCGAAACTCACAAAAACACAAAAGGCCTCTCAAGAGCCAGTGTTTGATTTTTCCATTCTGGGCTACTGTAGAAACATGGCGGTGCAACATGGTGGGCTCCGTGGAAGAGGACCCACTCCCTATGTAGATATGAATTACTCCTTCTAAAGTAACAAAAACACAATTCTTATTTTCAGGTGATTATACACTAATTAAAACATACTTATGAATATTCCATTTCTGCCAAGTCTGCTCCGTTACATGTCTCTAAACTCTACAAACTGCACCTTTAAGTAACAGTGCCCTGCTGTTTTAGGAAATTACTGAGGCTTTTGAAAAATAAAGCTATCTATTCGTGACCTGTTTTTTTTTTTAAATATATGTCATCAATCCATCTATAATTTCATCATCCTGTTTGTCCTTGCAGAATTTCTGTAATTTTGCTTTCTTAGTCTATTCTTTACACACATCTATTGCATGTCTGTCTGTCTGTTCTGGAAGAGGGATCCCTCCTCCATTGCTCCTCTTGAGGTTTCTTCCCTTTTTTCCCTGTGAAAGCATTTTTTAGGGAGTTTTTCTTTATTCGAATCATGGGGCTGAGGATGTTATATTGCTGTACAGATTGTAAAGCCCCCTGAGGCTCCCACAGGTAGAGGAGTTGTAAATGGACTAACGTGTAATTGTTTTTTGTCTTTTTTTTGTCAGATGTTGATAAGTAATGTATGAATTAACACTAACCTCATCCTTAAATGACCCAAAAAGGATTTGTATTTATCTGCTTTTCTGACTGATTATGTTGCTGTTATTCTGTTTCCTATGTCCTCCACTCTGCATGCTCTTCACAGAACGCATCAAGTATCAAAATATCTATCCATAACCTATGAAGCCATTACATTAGTGTGTTTCTCTGTCTCAGTCTTCCCAAACTGGGTCATCAGTCAGAACTCTCAGATCAGAACAGTCATAACTTCTTACAGATTCATTCCCAGCATTTTTGTAATGATCTGTATGACTACAGGAAAAATGAAATATATAGGAAAAAATGCTACCTGAATCAGAGTGAAAGCAAGGCTTTCTTTGGAAACAATGACACTCTTATTGGGAGGAATGATTCCACATGCGGGAATGCATTCTGACTCCGTTTAAATGATTCCAGACACGCTCCTCTCCATATCGGCTTTAAGCGGGTGCACAGGCAGCAAGCATGCACGTCCATGAGAGTGTACACACACAAATACACACACACACATACACAAAACACACACACACATGCACACTTCCACTCCCTACACTCTCCACTGATACATAAACAATCACACACTCAGTACTTGAATATTTTAGCAGTCGGGGCTCCACTGATCTGCAGCACCCATGAGGTTTTGCTGCAGCATCACTTGTCAGTGACTTGTTATGGCATTATGCGTTTGAGACCAAAAGAAAGTTGTTTCTGCAAATGTAAACCCAGCTGTTCTGCCACCTCAATGTTTGATTTTTACTCAAAGAAATGTAAGTTCCTCCAATGGAAAAGGCAATGGATCAACGTCACTCAAAAATGTTCATAATGGTCTTTTATGTTATTGCAGGTCCACCCAGCAGCTTCCTTTCCTTACAGCCATGATTTGGCATTCTTTGACAGCCAGATGTTGGACCTAGAAAAACAGACTTCTGAGTGGTGCCAACCTCTCTAATGAGGGCAGAATATGCAGAGTTAGAAAAGATGCAATGGGTTGAAGTAATTAATAATGGTATGAATAACTTTCTTTAAAGCACATATAAACAATATTTTACATCATATAATCAATGGATCACATGACTACTTGTGTGTGTGTGTATGTGAAAGGAGTTGCTTGTGGCAATGAACCCACAGAAATTATCACCCAATTCTGCATTTCCCCTCATATTTACAGTCCTTTATAGTGTCTTTCAACTTGTTTTGGTTTTAAGTGCCATGATTTTCCTGTTTTTGCTCACTCTCACTTCTTTCATTAGCGTCATTTTTTAGGAGCAGCACTCAACTGTTTTTGACTGAGCTTATAGAGCTCAGTGAGCTCTACAAGCCCACTGAGGGCTACAAAGTTGGTGACTAACTGGTGAACATAGTGGAGAACTTAACAGCTAAAGAGGCAGATATTTCCGTCAGGAGTTGGTGGAGAGCAAACCATAGCTCTGTGAAGTGTGGATCTTAGACATTCATTAGGGGGCATAAACATAACTCCAAATTAATGCTTATGTTGGTCTCTGTGTGAACTGTTTGTTTACTAGTTCACCATATCGACTTAAAAGGTGATAATATGTCAGCGTTGTGTTTACTGATTTTTTTTTCTTCTGCCCCAAGTGGCCAAAAATGCTGTTATTGCAGGTTGAAGTTAAGTTGAGATATCATTTATTATTGATGTTTGAAAAAATGTGGATACCTATAATATAATAAGGTACTTCTGTCTCTATCAGCAACTAAATTGTTCAGTGAACAGAAGAAAAAAAAAACTTTGACTAATGGAAAACTCATATGGCTCCTCCTCTACACTCTTTCACCCCAGTTCTATGTTTAAGAAGCTTTTGATTGGCTTGTTGCAGAAGTTTGTGGAGGGACACATAGGCACCGCAGCTTACAGGCACTGTGGAAACAACGCTTCATCCAGCTGGTGGTAACTGTAAACCAAACCACCATGTTGGAAATCATCCATTCCATACACTGTAGGAGGTGATGAACATGGAAAATAGTGTACTACTGCTGCCACTGTTCTTACCTTTTCCACTCTAACTGTCAGTGTGAATGTTGTTGTGGTGAATAAATACATGGGCACAAAGATGAATCACTTTGATGTAAGCTATCTACCAAAATTACTCATCAACTGAATTTTATGGTACTTTACTCAAACAAAGCATTGTTACAGTACCATCAGTGGTAGATACAGTCAGGCCTCAGTGCAAGTAGAACAAAATGGCCCATTCATATTCGCAGTGTTGTGGGTGATATGATTGCAGTACTCTATAATCCACTTCATCTGTTTTTCCATACCTCCAGCCACAATTGTCTCTTTGGTCTTCCATGGGAGCACACACAGGCGTAATCAAGGAATGAAGCCAGTGGGGTTTTTATTTTAGCCACTTTTTTTGCTTTCAAAGTACAGTGACATTGTCTGTTGGCCACAAATTTCTTCCATTGCGAGAAATCAGAATCTTGGCATTGGACTGTACAGCATTTTTACCAGTATATTTGATAGCTTTTATTACCCATATCCATTTATGACACACTACATTCATATAAGCTAAGATTAAATGAACACTAATCAACTGATTGCAGCAACAGTGAGATTAGTGGAAAAGCTTTGAGCCAGAATCATAAAAAGTATGCAAGTATTATTTCAGCAATCTGATCCTCGATCTGCAACATTTTCCTTACACAGTTAGAATTGGACAGTTCATCTAGATGTGACTAAGCAGAAAAACATGTGATCCAGGGTGTATATTTTGGAAGCCAAGTCATGATTTAAATTCTTGATATGTAAAGGACTTCTCTAGCTGCCAGCTCTAAGCCTTGGCTTCCACCATGACCCACGTTTTTTTATTCTAATCTATTTCATTCTTACTTAACTTGTAGTCACACGGAGGATAAATCAAGATTGACCTGCAAAAGAAGTGACTTACAAACATCAAAGAAGTCCAACAACATGTCACAATGTTCAAAGGTAAAAGTGTGATGATATGTGATGTATATGATTATGCGGTATATTAAGTAAATGAACAAGACTCAGAGTCTATACAGCCATGCTAGTAGCTCTTTGAAGCTGTACTTAGGCACAGCAGTGCTTTGAGATAAATAAATAATGTCAGTATGTTAACATGCTGATGTTTTTTAGGTATAACATTTACCATCTCAGTTTAGCATATTTATGCCAACATTTGCTAATTAGCACTAACCAAAGCTACACACAAAATACAGTTCAGTATTTTGTCCAAGGACACTTCTACATCTGGACTGGAGGAGCCGGGAATTGAATCGTCGATCTTCCGATTAGTGGATGATGCGCTCTACCTCCTGAGCCATAGCCGTAAGTTAAGGGATCACCAAAAGTGGTTACAATTCATCCTGAGGGGAACATTAATGTCTGTATCAAATTCATGGCAATCTATCTAGTAGTTGAGACATTGCCGTCCATAGAGCCATAGTTGTTAGCATGACTAAAAATCTCTACATGTAAATGAATGTAAATGTAAGTAGTTAGGTTTTCATTGCCAGCATGTAAATATATGATTATAACACAGAGGTTCTTATTAATCATACTAGTCATATAGAGTCAGTTATAGTCTTTGTTTTTCTCCTATTTAATTTCTGGAGCAAAACAAACGATGTATTGATTTATCAAATCCCTCAGCTGCTTGATAAATAGTCCACATGTTCTGCCAGTTTAGCTGAAGTTTCAGATGTTGATTTATTAGTTGAAATGCTGTTCCTACTCTGGGTTTCATTCATTTGCATCATACTTTCCTCTTATTTATTCACATAATAAAAATCATGGCTACCCATTCATGGGAATAACATCATTACAAGCCAAGTCAGGTTTTTAGCTTGATTTAAGAAGACACCTGGAACTCAAATGGTAACTGGTTTCATTCCCAGTACTAAGTCCAATAATGTAGGAATCCTCTTTAAGAGCTTGTGAGATTATGTGTCCAAACAGCTTCAAGGACTGCTAAAAACATGCTAAATTAGCCAAATACTGAGATGCCGCTCAGCACGCAGCTGGGCTCAGTAAATGTGCTTATATGTATTTGTATGGAGCTGTTATCTTAAAAGGCTGAAGGCTGGTTGGACAAGGAGTCTCCCAAGTGACTGCTTTTATGACTGGAAACCCTGTGTGCATACCCACTTATTAAGATGTCAGAAGGAGTATACCTGTAGCAATAAAAAGTTAGCTAACAGACATGTACTTAGTCACTAAATTGTGAGCAATGGCCTTTCACTCCAGCATAAACTCTCCTGTCTGAGTATCTGGACAGTGCTCAGCAAAACTGTGGAAAGTATAACCTTCTTCCTGAATGTTACAGCATGACCACCAACCTTGAACAATCTTACAGGAAAGTTCCACATTTTTTCAAGTTTATCTTAAACATCTTAAAGGTCATCCGTAGAGATTATGAGTACCAGTAGCGTTTGGCGAAATGTTTTCATAAGTGGGTTCTAGTTTTGTTAGATTCTCATGTGCGCAAACAAAGATGCACATAAATGCTGGTGAACATGTGGGTGACACTATGCAAATTCCTGCTGCTAGTCTGATGCTAATATACTTTTTGACAGTTTGCAGTAATAATGTGCCATGAAATGTAGAGAGATGCAACCAAAGGAGGAAACAAGAAGACTGCTAGCTTGCAAACATTGATGTAAACAATGCAAGTATCAAAATACTTAATACAACATAATTAAAAATCAGCTTTGCCAATGTTTTATGAGGATGGAAATGCACTATCCATGTTTATTAAAGCTAGGGTAGGCAATTTATTTTAGAAGCATTTTTTTTATATTTCTTGAAATTCTCTTTATCCTGGTAGCAATCAATAAATCAAATGCTCTGACAAAAAAACAAAACAAAACTTTGGTATCTGTGGCTGTCGCAAGCCTTTAATAGCCCTGCATGAAATTATTGGATGGCCTACCTGCCTGTCTGCCTACCTACCTGCCTATCTGCACACTCTGCCCGTCTCTTTCATTGTCCACCTCCAAAACCTCCTCAGTCACGAGTCAGTCAGAGAGTCAAGTTTACTTCCATTGAAAATCTCTAGCTCCGGTGTTGTTGATAAGATTTTAAGAGTTTTCCCCGCACTACAGGCAATAGTCCATTGATTGCATGTTGCTTTTCATGCTGCTTTCTGTTGATATTCCCGTCTTTTTTTTCCTCTCCTTCTGCAATTCATACAGGCTCGTCACTTCCTATCTGTTAGAATCCCACTGCTCGCCTGGCCTCCAAACTTTCTGTTGTGTGTGTGAGTGAGTGTAGTAGTAAACTGTTAAACTGTTATGTTGTGTGAATGTATAAAGTGCTTACATATGCAAGTGTTCGTCTGGTGGGAGGGGTTTAGGACAGAGAGAGGAGTGGTAAGAACTGCAGGAGGAGGGCTGTATTTTCAAATTCAGGTGGTTTTTTTTGTTTGTTTGTTTTACCATTTCCAAAAAACTGCCTACACCTTCTTTAAGCCTAAAGGATACAAACACTGCAATTTGTTTGTTTTCTCTTCAGGGTACCTTTAATACATTCACACACCCATTTGTACACTGAAAGAGTACCAAATTCCCTTCCAAGGACTGTTTCTTTGCTGAGCTGCAGTGGACTGATACTAACAAAATGAGGGAACTCTGTACTAAAAAGATTGTAACTCGAGTCCTTGAAAAATACACACTCGAATTTGCTAACTCTGACTGCTAAAACCTCATATATCTTTGGCTGGACTTGTGAAAGGATTTTTGCACAGACTGAGGACTGTGGATTTTGTCCCACCATCTCCATTGGAGTTGTGTCAAGAGAATCCACTGTTTGCAGCAACCAATAATGCTTTCAATGTACATTCGGGCTTGGGAGTATTGTATTGACATAGACTTGGAAACATCTGAACATATGCTATATCCACAGGATATAGGATATATCCATATAACATCCATATATCCATTTAGCCAGTATGTGATATACTATAAAATAAGCTAACAGAAACACAGCTGTGACTTTTGGATAATATGTTAGCATACAATTTCCTACCTGACATGGAGTATCTTTATTATTCAACTGGCATTCTGGCTGCTCAAGAATGTAAATATTCAGTTTCCTGGGTCTTTAGCTCACTAGGTGTGCAACTAACTTGAGCAGCTAGTTGCTAACTGTCACTAGCTAGTTGCTAACCATAGCTGCTGTCTGTTTGACATTTGGTGTCAGGCAGGTAGCTAGTGTACATTAGGTTTATCACAGCTGATTGGTTGACAATTGCTGACTGCTACTATACAGTATAGTTGCTGAGATGAGTGAGATTGAACCATACAAATTTGCAGGTCATAAAAATCAAAACAATGAATACAGAGCTCAATAATCTCATAGTTTGCGTGTTATGTAGGTATTTTTGAATGTAAGAAATACCGCTTCATGCATCTTTAAGGAATGCTGTATGTTGCTGAGCTGCATTCACATGAGATGATTTCACTGATTTTGTGATTTACTGTTTACCTCCTCAAACCTAATTCCCAGAATACATCCTCTTTGAAGATAAATCCTCAGCTGCACACACAAGAATGTTTGTGAGAATATTCTCATTCAAAACAATTGCTATTGTATTGTAATGTCAGTGTGAAACTGGATTTTTTCTAAAAGTTTTATGCAGAGCTTATGAAAAAAGATGACACAGAGATTTATGGTTGACCACAACAAACAGTGTAATGAGGAACATTCATGGTCTATGAAAACAGCAACTCCCACAGTGCACTAAATCCAGGAAGGTTCATGAGTTCAGTTCGAGTAATCGGCATCTTAAGTGAAGAAGTCATGTGTCTTCATTTGCCAAGTTCTCTGCTTTGTCTTTGTTTTTTGCTCTTTTTGTCTTTTTCTATTTTCTTGTCCTCTCTCATCTTTTGCATCTCTCCTGTCTCTACTTAGATTTATTTGTTTTTAAGTCAGTGGTTCCCAAGTAAACTGCTCTATTTGACATCCTTAATTTTTTTCTCACAAGTATGATAACAGGACATGACCTAGCTATAGGTTTTGTATGTGTCTCATTCTGTTTGTAAGCCTCCACATTCGGTGTCAGCCAGTCCCTCTCCACTATCAGTTTTTACTGCTGACGTCTGGAGACAGGGCTCAAGGAGACTTTGGCTCATGAAATACGAGATGCTTGGGGCATGTTTACATTATCACAGACCTCTCCACTTAACTCTCCATAACACTCTGTTCACTGCTGAGGGGAAAGGCATCCATCACACAGGCTTGACAAGAAACATGAAAATAGGATGGCCTCTCTTCATCTATGTCAAACTTCTGGTACACATGAAGGTTGAGTACTGCAATATCTGATCTCATTCTCATATTAACTTTTCCTCTGATATCATCACAAAGTAAACATTTCAATTTATCCAATACTTTGGTTTATGACCAAATACCTGCAAAACTAATGACATGTCTGTCAACCTCAGATGTACTATGTGTTTTGTGCTAATTAGCAAGTGTGTATAAGTACAACCTTCAGAGTGCACCTTTTTGATGTGTTCAACAGACTCAAACCTCACGCAGCACTTCTTAATATGTGTACATATCGGATGATTTTTTTGATTACTGGAAACACACAGAACAAAGGGAATTTACTGCTTAGAAAAGAGATCTGTATTATGAATGTAAATTTTAAATTTGAATGAAGTGCTTGGTTGTTGAATAAAGTCTAACATAATAGACCGATTGGGCTGATTGTTTGATCAGTGGTGTTGTGTTTGCTTCTCTGCTGCTCCCATCTGGTCCACCATGACAAAGGGTTGACTTTGCAGTATAAAAGCAGAGAATCTGAAAAAATTTGAAAGTGAGAACACACCTTCCCACTTTCTAACAAACTCCCACTAGGTGAGGCTGTCTGGGTACCACATGCACCTATAATAAGCATGCCCAGACAAACATACATTCCACCTAGTGGTTATGCGGTCTGCAGTGTCTAGTATGCATCCCTCTCCAACCCCCAGGCCGCCGCCACACACTGCCTTCTAGCTGGATAATTCATAGTAACGAGGAGCTTTTGAGGTTACATGTACTTATGATCTGGAAGAGGACATCTGAGTTCAGAGGAACTGGTTGTGACTTTGTTCTTACTGCAGTTGTTTGATGAAGGGAACCATCATTCAACCAGAGACATGGGTTCAAGTGCTCCCTGTCATTTAGGTGAAGTAACTTTGCCTGATATCAGACAGAATTGTCAACTTGTTGCACTCCAAAAATTAGTCAACTCGGGGGTGTGGACAGATTCAAAAGTCTGGACCCAGGCAAGAAGTAACTTTGAGCACTCACTGTATTTCTGTCTGATTCAGAGTTGCTGACTGCTATGTGGAGGAAGCAAATGGAAAGATTTTTTTCCACAGTCATCATGAGGTATCATACTGAGTGGCATGAGGAAATGCTGCTGTACATTTAGTTAGAAGAAGTTTCCTGGACACTGTATATTGTTTCATAAGCATTGCAAATCACAGTAAATGTACACTCATATACAGAAAAATGGTCTGTCATGCATTTGAAAGAACTTTTATTATTTTTGGTAAAACTAATAAAGTGGAACGACTGTAAATGTGCAGAGATGTGTGTCAGTCTACTGTTTCTAGAAAGCAGCATGAAGAATTTTATTCTGAAACTTAAAAGTGTTCTGATTAAAAGCTGTGTCCAATAGAAAAACAAAGCCACTGGGCAACATTTTTGAGACATTCTTGTTTTTATAGCTGCTCTGGGTTGAACCGTGTGTGGAGTAGAGACTTATTATAGAATAATTATACAATGTCATCTCGGTACACATTGGCAGTAAATGCATCAGTTGTAATCATATGCTTCCAGCTACAAAGAGGGCAGCTCTAAAATCAAGTCTCCCTGAAAATTGTAGACTGTCCCCGAAAACAATCTATAAGGAGTTGGATGTCTGTCAGTACATTTTGTCAGCTGTCGGAGTCCTGTTTGAAAGGAAACTGAAGACTTTAGTTTGGGTTGTTCAGATTTTCTCTCTGCCAGCGCAGGAGGGCTCCTCAAATTAAACCAAACATTTTGGGCCACAGTCCCAGGAAGCAACGTGAACAAGAGGTTCTGACATTTTCTGCCAAACAACTCGAAATAAAATAACAAAAAGAGCCAACCATCTGCCAGAAACCCAATATGTGCAGCCAGGCTGCTTTCAAGAAACTTTTTTACTGCTGAGCAAGCACAAGGTCATCACATCGGATAATGAATAAATAATGCAAATAATGCAGTCCAACATCAGAAAATTAGCCACAGAGAATTGAACTGAATTCCACTTAACATTTTAAAGAGTTAAAGAGTGTCTGCTTTTATTTCCTTTTTAGATATAATTGGAAACAAGATTACACATGCCGCTAGCGTGGTTGTAAACAAGTTTACAACCATGCAAACAGCTCTGTGGGGCTGTACTTAGGTAAAGGGGTGTTTTGAGAGAGATATGAAACAAGGGTAGAGAGAGGGGTATGACATGTAACAAAGGTCAGCGAATCCAGAATCAACCCACAGAAGTTGCAGATATGTGCCATGTGGCTATTGGGGTGTGCCGGTACAAGGGTGCTTTAAGCTAATTGCTAATGTCAGCAAACTGACGGCATGAAAATGCTAACATGGCATAGTTCAGTAGGTGATGCTGGCATTGCGGGTAGCTCCAGGTCTGAAAAGTGAAGCTCCAAAAAGAAGTCCAATTGTATAGATGTCTATGAGAAAATGACCCTACTTCTCACATGATTTATTACCTCAGTAAACGGTTTCCTGATGAGTTTATGGTCTCAATTGCTCATTTCAAGTCTTCTTCAATATGTTGTTCATGATGTTCATTTTGTAAATTATGGCCCCATTTAGAGTAAAATAGACGATAAAGCAGGGTATGCTTTAGGGCATGGCTACCTTGTGATTGACAAGTCACTACCATGGCAGTGCATGAGGTGCTGTAGTTGGACCCTGGGGAGCTCCTCCCCAACTCCATGCTCTTGTCCAAATATGGTCATTTCTCATCACTTTTGGCTCCAAAAAACCAAGACAGCGACTGTCAAAATGCCAAACTTGAGGCTTCAAAATGAGAGTCCACCATGATAGATACTGGAAAAAAGGCGGCCATTCAGTCCTATTGGAATTGCTCGCCAGGCACATACGCCAAAAAAAGTTTCTAGCTTCTGGGTTTGCTTCCGCGTTGTGCGGCCCACTGAATATGCGCGGTAGTGTTTCCCCCGCTGGCCTCGCCCACGAGCTCCCACTCAGCCCATAGACTTTACATTATGATGACATCACAGATATTTAAATCGCTTTTCTCAACTCGAGGAAAGTTTTTCAATCATAAAACCTCCATGGATCAAAAGTTCATAATAGAATAGTCATAAGTCATAATTGGCGTTGTTTGCAGTTCGAGGGGTCCTGTCACCAGTTTTACAGGCGTCCCTTTTACAATGGTGGTCTATGGGGAAAATCTTTTTTGGGCTGCAGGGGGATTTTTCACTGTAATACCGCGAGTGGCCACTGGGAAAAATTGGCTGCAAGGCTGAGCGGCAGCGCCCTATCCAGCTCTTATTATACATCCATGGAGTCCACCAACCAATGGGTGATGTCACGGTGGTCACGTCCATTATTTTTATAGTCTACAATTGATCACCATCTTAGTTTAGCATGCTAACATTTGCTAATTAGCACTGAACCCAAATCTGAGGCTGAATGTCATTAGTTTTGCAGGTATTTGTTCAGAAACCTGAAAAAAGTAGAAAAGTATTCGACAAATTAAAATGTTGATCCTGATGATGCTGCTAAATAAAAACTTAAGGAATAACCAATTACACTAAATTACAAAATTACAATATTACAGTTCATCCTAAAGGAGACATGAATTTTTGCAACAAATTTCATAACAATCCATCTAACATTTAAGACATCTCACTCAAAAATACGAATGTGAACCTCTTGATGGCACTAGAGTTAAAGTCAAGAGAGATCACCTAAGCTAGTAGAAATCATCATCTGGACACCATGGATATCTGTACCAAATTTCATGGCAATCCATCAAACAGTTGTTGCTGTTTCAGACTGGCCCAAAGTGGTGGAATGACAATGCAATCCACATTGTCATTCTGCCACACCACTAGCGTGGAAAAAGCATAATGCCATTTAATGGGTAATTTCCTCCTGAAGCATTTGCTCCAAGACTGAGAGTCGAACTTTTTTTTAACACTTTCAACTCCAATGACATTTTAAGTTTGTCTTGATCTCACATTTTTATATTTATCAATACTCAGGTTCAGAGAGATCTGTTAGCTATAAAACTGAAAGGTATTGCCAGTTCATATCCCCAATCGGGTGGGAGAGTAATGTTGTCAAAAGATGAGAAACACCTGTTCCTCAACTCAGCAGCTGCTGCCAAAGTGCTCATGAGCAAGACATATTTTCTTGCCCAGTGGAGCTTCACAGTGGCCAATAGTAGAAGAATGTGGTTTTACAGAGCTGCAACCAGATGTGTACGTGCTTAAATATACAAATGTGCTGCAATTTTCTCCAAAAGAATAAAGATTTAAAAACTTGCTTGGCCATAATGAATCACACCACTAGTCCTGCACACACCGGAATCCAAAACAACAAATCAAAGCCACATTTACAGGCACAACAGGATTTGACCTTCTAAAAGGAAGTCCAGCCATTGATCCTATATTTTTTACACTTAATGTCTGTTATACCTGTACATGATCCAAACTATTATTTAATTGGCAACACCAGCACAATGTTCTACTAAATCTTTACCTCAACATACTGGGTGTCTGCTAATCCTATGGTTCTAATTTCTGCTTGTGATGAAACACGTAAATGCTGACAAATTTTCCAAAATGTGGTTTGGGTTTGTGAGACTATGGTTGCCGTTGCACTGTTAAATCTATCTTCCATCAGTACACAAGGAAAACCAAATCAGAGAGGGGGGGAGGGGGGGGGACGACGACTCTATAGCTACCACCTGTGCTTCCATTCTTTGTTCCAGTCATCGTTAAGCATTAATTATTTTCAGGCCCCAAGAGCCCTGTTGTCCAAAAAAAAAAAAAAAAAAAATCTAAGGGCTTCTTGAGGAAACTCCTATAGTCTGGAAAACATTTTATTTTGGCTACTGAGGTTTTTATATTAGCCATTGGCACATGTAGGTCTATTCAGTCTCTCATTTCACATTCTTAGTCTTTCAGGAAACCAAAATAACAGCTCCACCCCACCACTTACTTTGCATTTAGTGTGTTGCATTTAGTTTGGATTATTGCCTCTCCTTCTCCATCAAATGCTCCATGCCCACGTTTATAAGCATATTTCTTCCTGGGAATTTTGTGAAAATGTGGCACTTATTTTTATCTACATTTTGTACCTAATTTAACATGATGAATAAGTGTGTTCTTCGGTGCTTCTAGGATTGCCGTTTCTAGAAGGCTGTCTGTCTAGGATACAGTACTGTGTCCTGTAATTAAGTTGCACTGGGATGTAGTGATGCTGTTCAGACCTCTTTCAAAGCCTAGGGGGCGGGTCCCGAGACAACTTTCCCGGCTGGTGATTTGATGAACGAAGGATTTTCCAGTGTCAGTATTACAGTTGGTTCAGGTTCACTCTTGCGGCGCTTGTCCAGCCTCCTGACTGTGCGCAACTCTCAGGGAGCATAGTGGTGTGCGCTTTTTTCATGAAAGCCCTTTACCATCAGTCTGAGAGCTGGGCTTAAGGGGGAGCGGATCTGAAGGGCCCAGTCTGGCTGTGAGAGGCATCGGTATACTATCACACATGGCGCTGTAGTATAAGCACACTTTTGTGGATTGTGGAAGGGATCGAATTTTATTAAAAGTCGCCCGTTTCTTGTACAGCTACGGGCGCTCACCATGGAGATGCAAAGGTGGGCCACCAGGTGGAAAACGAAAAGGTGGCTATGGGATTCAACGCTAACCGCTGTAGTCACAATAATTTTAATACTACAAGCTGCCAATGTCAGAGCAGGTAAGAAGATGCATGTTACCCTCCGCAGTAACTGTGCCACCTCCAGGGCATCCTGGACAGCTTGAGAGCTTCTTAAAGGCTGGCAGCCTGACCATAGGCAGTAGGCTTAGGTACCTATTAAATGAAATTCAGTTGATTGCCAGTCGCTGGGAAACCAAACTCACCTTAACTCAATTTGTACACCTTTTCAATGCTGAGTAGACCCCTTATCCAATACAACGGATTAATACTTTTTTTTCTTTTTTAATTTTCGAGGAAATGTAAACCTTATGATTATGTTAATAGTTAATTTAGCCTATGTCATATGACCCTGCAGTAGTCTGCTGTGACGTCAGTTGTGTCTGTATGCTTTGTTTAGGACATTGAAGTAAAAAAAAAAAAAAAAAAAAACATAGCTTAAAGTATACACATTGATGTTTAATGAGTCTAAATTGATGTTAAATTGAAAGTGATATACGGTTTATTCTTGGCACAGGCACGGAGATGCTGCTCTCTCTTAGTTACTTCTAAGTAAATAAAGTCTGTAATCCAGGTGTGGTCAGCCAGGAGAGGATTGATAGTGTTGATTTCTTCTTGACACAAATACTCTAATGGTCCGCGTAAAGCGTGTGCGTATAAATGATCAGTGAGTACTGATTGCACTTGTTGCCTTTCTAATTCACACTCTGCTGTGCGATTTCGGAAAAGATAATCACAGAAAAAAATACCTTTGTGTATTGGAGTTCCATTTCACCACTTGGCAGTACTACTGGAAAGCGTTATGGTTTTACGCAGAACTTTTACGCACGGCATTCGGTGGTATGACCATCAGCCAACAGATGAGTAAAGTACGTAAAGTCTGACCCAGATATCAGTAGTAGCCTAAATACATAGTGGTGAAATCAAATTCATGAAAGGCATCACTTGCTTAAGGTTGTGTGTTTCTTTTTCTCTGATAGGACTGCCTTGCTGATATCACAATCTGACAGATGTCAAGATCGTTTACTGTAGCCCATTTTTATATCAAACTTACACATTTGATTGTGAATTTTCTGAGAGTTTATAATGCACTACACATAACACTGTGGGAGTGAATCCTGGGAGTTAAATTCATATTCTGGCCTGAAGGACCACCATCTTTCCACATTATCCGAGCTCCCACTATGTCCAAGAAAGGGGCGTAGATGGAAAAAAGTATTTTCTCTGTGGGTCACATTAACTACTTCTTACTTTGAAGAATATTTCCTTTGTCTCTGAAGTCATACAGACATTCATACTGTACTGTAGCTTTAGCCAGGACAAATTTGTGTGTGTCTGCTGGATGCTTACTATTTGTGGTTATGAGCTCAGGTATCATGCATCCTTTAAGATACCTGCTTTCTTGTAACAAAGTCATAATACAAAATTAGGTAATTTCTCTTCATCCTGTCTAAACATTTGCTATCATAATACTGTTTCACCAAAAATTGTTTTGGAGTACTGTACATGATACATAAAGAAATTATTCAGCAGAGGGCAAATTGCTCCACAAAAATGAAAAGATCATGAAAGCAAATACCACAGCGGCAAGGCTTGCCCATTACCCATCTTTCTTCATTCTGACTATTTAAACTAACCATAATTGCATGATGTGCTAGCAAACATTTACAGGCTTTCCAATGTACTTTAATTGCTGCCTATGCTGCCAACTCTCAGTAGATGGCAGTGACACGAAAAAGACCGGCAAGCCATCCCGAGATGCTGCTGCATGACCACAGAGCCACAGAGACATTAAATCAGAATGTTGTGGATTTAACAACTCCAAACTTAAACATCAAATGTATGGCTGATGAGTTATGAGACAGTGAGTGCTGAATTTTTTGCCTATACAGCTGAAAATGGTATTTTAATGTGTCAGGGTCTGCTGGTGAAATTTCTTAAATGATTTTAACAGAGGTTTCTCGTGTTACTACATGCTTCACAGCCTCAGGGGAAATCACCCTCCTTTGTCATGTTAGTAGCTTGTTAACATGGCAGACAGTATATCACAAGACTCCGACAGCAGTCAGCAAGATGTGTCATTAAAATCAGAGACTGAAAAATACCCCTCAGACACGGCTGTGGATAGTCTGGAGCTCCTGTGATACCTTTCGCACGAAAGAACTGTATTCTCTCTCTTGTGGTTTCCATCCTTATCATTAGAAGATGGTTTATTCCTTCTGAGGGGTGGAAGAGGAGTCTTTTTTTCAGGATATGTTGAAGGCATAGCATGCTGGCTCAAATTCCTGTGAGGCTGAAAAGCTTTTAAAAAGCTATGCATACTCATTTTGGGTCTTTAATGGTTTTGGGATATTGCCTGTTTTTCAGGGCTTCTGTGAAGCAATGGTTGTGGAAGGAGAGGGGCTGAAGAGTCAGGGGTGCGGGTGGTGGTGGTGGTTGGGGGGGGGGAGTCCTGGCCAATTCAGCACATCTGGAATATATGAGGCCTTGAGGTATGCAGTAATGCAGAAAGGCATTCTGAAACTCACAAAGAGACCTTTAGTCCAAGCTTTTCTTTTTTTTTTTTCAAGAACCAGTAGCTCTGTACTTGGGACAATATTCAGAAGACCCACAGACTATTTTCCTTTTTATGAGGCATTTGGTGTGAGGTTTAAAACTTGGCGTTTTGTATCTCCCATTTGTATCTTATTCTGTCTGTCTTTTAGTCAGTCTTATAGGCTTTAGGACAAAATGAACCCAGTGTCTTTTAAATTACTCTTTTTGCTATGTCTGTCATGAAGCCTAATTTTACTCCATCTCCCTCTCAGTTGATAAAAGTTAATATGGGACTGAATTTAATCAAAAGAAAAGACTTTCTGCTTTGCTTGATTTCCCAGTAGTCTCGCTTTCTTTATGCTTATACTCTCGACAATTTTATTTCATGAACTGTGGCATCAGATGATCTGGACACATATCAGCATAAATTACTCCAGTCCCTTCCATCAGTTAAAGAGTAGATCTGCAAACTTCAAACGAACTAAAACTCGAGACACAATCCCCAAGGATGTGCTTGAATCAGGCGAGTTTGATTCACCACTCAAGCTGTTATTTTTCTGGTCACAGGAGAAGTAGCTACAGGGATGGGGCCTTCTCAGTTTAGTCTTGTGTATGTTTTAGTTAGGGGGGTATAGGGAGTGGTGCCAGCACCATAATGGGTTCAGCATGTGGATTTAAAGCTCCACCCATCAGACCCCCTCCTGGTCACTGAAAGTGAACAGGAACAGCACAATCAGCACTTCCTGGCTTCACGTGCCATAAGACTTACAAAAAAGGAAAATATAAACAGGCGGATATTTTTATTATAACATTTCTTTAGCTTTGATTATGGAAAAAATAGAAGAGGCCTGTGAGACAAGTATAGCATAACACAGTTTAGAGTCTACATTTTGCATAAAAAGAAAGAACATATGGTTCTTCCATTGATGGCAAAGTCATATGTGCGATGCAAAAAAAAAGGTTATTACACTCCATTCCTGTACATTATATTACTCTAAATTGTATTTTTTCCACCAGTGTATGCTATTACGGTTCACCTATGTGTCTCTTCCTGGTTCATGCAGTTTTATGGAGTATTATGCGGCAGCTGAAGAGATTTCCTGCAATGTGGACCAAAAAAAAGCTTCTGTCTGATCCCTTTAAATAATTTTCCCACAATGTTTTCTTGCCAGTATCAAACACATGAATCTAATTTTTTTCCCTAGGAAGCGAGATTTCAATTAAAGTCCTTATCTCCCCAGTGGGACTTTAAGCTGACCATTCAGACATTGTTTATCATTGCTGGGTCTTTGAAGAAGACACATCCTGCCTCTTGACTCTCTGAAAAGACAAATGAGCCAGAATAAAAAGATTTCTTCAAACATGCCCTTTTTCTTAGCACTGCTCTGTATGCACATCCATCCATCACAGCATACTGACCTTAAATTAATAGCCTCCTCTAACTTTATATTATTAAGCAAATGCAGCCTGAGGCAGACGTGCCATTAAATCTGAAATAACATTCTACCGTTCGTCAACATTCCTGTTTATATAGTACACTAGCCTTAAAACATACCCTATTAGGCTTTCTAAATTCCCCATAATCACAGTGTGACTAATGATGTGCTGTGGGGAGTGGGAGAGATAGCGGTTTAAGAGAAAAATGGTTACAAAGGGGAAAGAGAGAAACACTAAAATGAGTAAAGTAAAAGTCATGAGTCTCAGGAATGAAGGTGGTTAGACAATTGCAGGAGAGGGAAGAAATGAGAAACAGTGTTTACGACTGCATTGCACAGTAGTTTCACCCCTGAGTTCCAAGTCCATTGATAGAAAAGAGTCTAGTAGTGTTAAGAAGCTCATAAAGTGCCCCCCCTCTGTGATCTCCTTATTCCAAAGACTCAGTGATCAGCAGCAATGAGTTTTATCATCCCATAGACGCTGTAGATTTTGGCTATGGGGGTGATTGTGGAGGTGAGGAGGTTGAGTGCAATTATATCTGCTGACATAACATTTTTACTGCTCCTCTGCCAAAGTAGCTCATAAAAGAACAACTAGTTGTA
Source organism: Thunnus albacares (assembly GCF_914725855.1). Classification (NCBI taxonomy): domain Eukaryota; kingdom Metazoa; phylum Chordata; class Actinopteri; order Scombriformes; family Scombridae; genus Thunnus; species Thunnus albacares. Next base: position 22,409,682 of record NC_058117.1, read on the forward strand.
CTGACAGATTGGCCAACAAGCCCTGAGTAGGCAAAGGGATTGGTGTAAATGTTGACTTATCATCAAAATGCCAGGTCCTATTAGGTTTTCTGTAAACTTTTGAAATACGCTTACAATGGACTGTAAAATACATGCAGCTTTTACACTGTGTTCAGTAATAATACCTTATAATAAAAAGCATTTTTTTCTTTAACCACATAGAGGCCTACACCATCTTTGCTTTACTGTATTTATTTATATTTTAATGTATGTATTCAGTATTTTATGTTTAATTGAATTTATAGTGAATTAAATTAGTTTAACTCACATTGCGGCTTAAGCAGTCAATTGAGTGTTCATTTTTCACTTACAAAAGGCTGTGTTTCCAGCAGACTGAGAAACTTAAGTGATGCTTGTGAAATATCATTACATTACAATCTGACTTCTGATTGGGCAAATCATTTTTCTAATCTATACAGCTACATATGAATGCAGTATCCCAGACGACCTTTCAACCAAACTACGCTTTGAGCTTTCATAGCATGTTGGCATGCTAACATTTGCTAATTAGCACTAAACACAAAGTACAACTGAGGCTGATGGAAAAGTCAAGGGATCACCAGTTATTAACCAGAGTTATTACAAACATCCTGAGAGAGACATAAAAGTTTGTACCAAATGTTATGGCATTCCATCCAAAAGCCCATTATTGAGATATTTCAGTCTGGACCTAATTAGTGGACCAGCTGACTAAGAGACTGACATTGCCATCCCTGAGGCCATGGTTAAAAAGTATGAAAAATAAAAAACAAAATACCAAACATATTTTGGGGTGGGAACAAAGCGGTTCGGATGTGCCACCCAAAAAGATTCGACATTTGGGAAACATTGACTCAACACAGAGGATTTGGACAAATGTGCTCCCCAGAGAGATACAACGATGCAAATGTTATGTCTTTTGGCTGCCCAAGTATCATTGGGTAATAAAATAAATTCTTTGTTCTACCTCCCCAGCTGAACCAGTGGATGTACTGAAAGTGCTAGACTTCCAGAGCTCTCCTGAAGGAGTACGAAAAACAACAGGCTTCTGCACATTCCGGAGGGGATCCAAACCCGACATTGCTTACCGAGTGGGAAAAAAGGCTCAGATCAGCGCTCCAACCAAACAGCTCTTCCCAGGTAACCTAACCCCTTACAGTACATCCCACAGATGACCAACTTTCCCATTCACTTGAATGAGAAAGTGTGTCCAAACTCTGGACACACCTTGTACTGCTCGCATGGTTTGTTAAGCTTTATAATAAAAAAAAACAGCACAAGGATTGCTTTCCTGCTTCTGTTTTAGAGGCAGTTTGCATTTGCATGGTCACTTTAGGACTTACTTATGGAATATACAGGTTTATTGGATATTTAATTTGAACAATTTGGTGAAATGGAGGGATCTCATTTTCCTTGCAAACGCAGCTTTAACAGATCAACATGTAATCCCATTATAAAAAGAGTTACATTACCCTGACTTTTTTTTTAAAAAAAGATGACTATTCAAACAAATAATTGTTTGGAGGAAAGTCAAACTGATTATTTTGTTTACTGTCTTGAACCACTTAACAGCAAAACAGAAACATCTTAAAGATATCTCTATTTCACAATAAAATTGCTAAAATGATGTACTAAATAGCTACAATGAAACCCTTCACGACAAACACCTGTCTTCTAAAATGCAGTGCAGATTTTCAGCAATTATTTTCTAGAAGACGCCCATAAATGCAATGATGTTTCAGTGGGATCCAATAGCCCTAAGGGGATGAGAGTCACTTAACACATGGTGTATGTCATGTAAACACACGACTCAAGTACAAAGAACAACACCAGATTTTTGTTATCTCATATTTGGAGAATCCCATAGTTTATTACAGCAAATCAATGAGAGGAATATTTCTTTTGATGTTTTGTGGACTGATCTTGTCAATAAAGAGTCTTTCCTGAAGTTTGATTGCTGGCAGACTCACTTATGCTGTATTTGGCTGATGTAGTGAAATCTAGCAGAGTTTTCATATTGAGTGTGTAATGTCTGACTCAAAGTCTGTTGCCCGGCTGTTTGTAAAGAAAAAAAAAAAAAAAAAAAAAACAATAATGAAAATAAAGTCATATTTATTTCATCAGGAAGGAGTTCACTCAGAGAAATAGAAAAGGTATTTGACAGGTGGTTGCTTCTTCCTTACACTTGTTACTGTTCATCAGCTAATCTGATGATTTGATAATTAACTATAGAGGATAAGTCTCTGTCATTAATCATGGCTGCAGAGAACCAATGATCTGTGGACAGATATAAATAAGCTTTTTGTCTATTTTCAATCTTGCCAGAATATGAAACATTGTGTACTTAAAGCATAAATCAATTGTCTTATGATATAGAACATTAAAGTTCACGTCCATAGGAGGCCTTCTCTATTACTTGGGCAAACTGTAAAAAGAGCCCCCAGTTGCTTATTCAACTCAAAATTGGCAAGATAGTGAATAAAAATTTAGTAGGAGCTGAGTGCTGTTAAATAAATTGTCCCTGTCTCAACAGTGCGTGGTTGTCTTTTCGAATTTGACTTGATTTCAAAGTACAAAATAAGTTGAGTTATTAGAAAGTAGTTTTCTGTGATTTTTGGCTTCAGTTACCTGCACACATTATGCTTTCAGGAGCGGAAATTTGAAAAGTATAATTAAGCTAGAGAGGTGAAACATTGGCGATGCCATGAAAGCAAAAGTGTCAAAATGTCCTCAGTCAGAATAATGTGACTTTTATTTGATCAGGATGAGTTAGTTTTTCATGGAACCGAGTTATTTATGGTTTTCAAAATTATTTTGTTTTGAGTTATATTTACAGCCCTTGTAAAAATTAATATGGCTACATCACCACTACTGAGTCCTTTCAGGGCATTGCCAAGTTCTCCTTCAGCTTCCTTAATAAACAGTTCTCCAGGTCCAGTTGTCTAGGCGATTGGTTTTAATATGAGAAGAGAAAGTTAGAGAACCAATAAACTTGCCATTATTCAATTTAGTCATTACAATACAATTGCTCTTGTAATGACATCAGTCAAAAACTGATGTGTAAAAGACAAGGCATAAGGTGAAATGCAGTCACATGAATGCCTTGCATTAGAAGTGGCTACTATATGTTTAATATAGTCCAATGAAGAGGTCTCCTTTCAAAGAAGTATAGTTCCATAATTTCTGTAAGATAGGGGTAGAAAGGAAGAGTAATGTTTAACTTAGAGGATTAGACTTTACCCAAAATATGCACCTACTGCTGGCAACCACTCATCTTAGCCTAGCACCCATTCATCTTAGCCTAGCTCAAAGACTGGAAAGTTCTGCCCATATGTTACAAAATGTCACAAAATCAGCTTACCAGCACCTCTTAATCTCACTGATTAACATGACTCGTTTTTTTAATCTGTCTAAAAAATTAAGTGTAAAAATTACACATAATACTTTAACTGTTAGTTACTAAGACTAAGCTAATTGGCGGCTGGCAGTAGCATCTTTTTGTCTAACTCAGTGCAAGAAAGCATAAAGGCAATTTGGCCAAAATGTTCAACTTTTATTTATTTATTTTTTTAATTAAAGAAGGGAGATAGGTTATAAACCTTCACTGCAACATCCTAATAGATGATAGAAAACCTTTTACTTCTACTACCAAACATCCCCACGAGAACTATTGAATTAAGTTTACAAATTTTGTAGTTATGTATTAATAATTATGTAGATCTGAACCAGAGCATTGCTGTAAGACGTTAAATATACTCTGACAAAAAAGGTGCATTTACCTTGATCTTGTTAACTGCGTATTCATTGGTCTGGTTGATAACATATCAACATACATGCCTGCTGCTTGTTCCACCTTCAGGGGGGGTTTTCCCAGAAGATTTCTCCATCCTGTTTACCATCAAGCCCAAGGCTGGCCTCCAGTCCTTCCTGCTGTCTGTGTACAACAAGCAAGGCATCCAGCAGCTCGGTGTGGAGGTGGGCCGTGCCCCCATCTTTCTGTATGAGGACCAGCATGGCAAGCCTGCCCCGGAGGAGTACCCTCAGTTCCGCTCCATCAACCTTGCTGATGGCAAGTAAGTGACCGGCTGTTTCTCAAGAGGTCTTGAACACACTGGAGGTCAAATGTGGGTGGTAGATTTTTATATCTCCTGGATCTTGCATTTCTGTGTCCCAATGTACCAGATTGACTTTGACTTTTCAGAGTTGAATTTTCAAAAAAGTCTGTTGCAAGTCTTTGTTGACCAGCTCACAGCAGCACATTTTGACGCCCATTTTGAGTAATTTATCTTGATTAATAGGTTATATTTTATACTAAACAAAATACAACTCTGCTTAATGTATTTTTCAAGCACAGAGAATGTATTTAGTGCTCCTAGCCTGGTGAACTGACACACAGCTCTTAGGATTTATTATCACCATTATTTGTTCAGTCATTACCATATGGAACAAGTCAAACAGTAATGACAAATAGATTGCTGGCAGAAAATTGATGACTGCCTTTTCTTTTCCAGATTATTTACAGCAGTGGTATACTGATATGCAGTAATGGGCAGGATCTTCATAAATTGCATAGTTGTTCAGTGACGCTGATTCAAATCACTGTTAAAAGTCACCATCAATCATTTGCACAAATGCAAACAGGAATGCCTTGAAACGATTCCTTGTGTGGTTGTTCGTCTGTAATGAATTGTATTAGAAAACAAAACATTACAGTGTAAATATTCAGTACAACAATCACATTATAATTATAGTTTTGCAAAATGTAGCGTGCTGTAATGTGTAAATTGTGATACCACTGAAATATACTCTTTCAACAGCAACAGCAGTGTTTCAGCTTTCTCTGTTCTTGTAAAGAGTTTGATGAGAAGATCGATACCATTCTCATGTTTGTACGCTAAATATGAAGCTACAGCTAGCAGCCAAATTAGCTTAAATTATCTTAAAGACCGGAAGCAGGGGCTGACAGCTAGCCTGGCTCTATCCTGTAAAGTCACACATTTAAAAGCTTTACGGTTGCTGGTAGGCAGATTTTTTTTTTTTTTTTTACTTTGGACAGAGCCAGACTAACTGTCTCCCCCTGCTTCCAGTTGTTATGCTAAGCTTAGCCAATTAGCTGCTGGCCTCATAATTAGTGTACAAATATGAGAATGGAATTGTCATCTAAATCTTGGCAAGAAAGAGAATAAGCGTTTTACCCAATTAGTCACACTGTTCCTTTAATACACTAGTGATTGTCTTAAGTGGAAGTGGTTGTATTAATGACCTTTGATCTTGCGCTTCACAGATGGCATCGTGTAGCTATCAGCGTGGAGAAACAGAAAGTCACCATCATTGTGGACTGTAAGAAGAAGGTGACCAGGCCGCTCGGCAGAAGCGATAAGGCCATCATCAGCACAGAGGGCATTACTGTCTTTGGCACCAGAATCCTTGATGAAGAAGTCTTTGAGGTAAGGTGGCAATATTGAATTCCTTCTCACATGGGCTAGGCTGGTTGCCTGTGATGGCTATGGTGTTGTTAAAGGAATTGCTCTACAGTTTGGGAAATACGCTTATCCGCTTCCTCCCAGAGAATTAGATGAGAAGAGTTAAATGTCATAAGTATGGAGCTGTAGTCAGGAGCCAATTAGCTTAGCTTAGTTTAGAATAAAGACAGGCAGCAAGGGGAAACAGCTAGTCTAGCATCACTGCAGCAAAAAAAAATTGACAATTTTTACACCATGCAAGTCCCTGTAAAAGCACAAAATCTCGCTTTTACATTTCTGTTTGATTAGACAAATTAGATGCAATGTGTTTATTATGAACTTTAGAGGTGCTAGGAGGCGTATTTTTAGACTTTGGAGAGAGCTAAGCTCAACACCTCATGTCTCCAGCTTCATACTCAAAGCACAGTCGCAAGTCTTTTCACCTCACTCTCGAGAGAAAACAAAAAAGTGTACCTTCCAAAATACTGAGCTATTCCTTTAACATAATGCTTTCCTAGGTTGAAGAAGACTTTGGTAGACGTAATGGCTAGATTAGCTACATTGTTGCTCTTATTGTCTTCAAAAGTCTGCTTTAAGCTGTCTCCACCATTTATACAGGAATGTCTTTCACAAAATAATGCAGACATTCACCTCTAGATTGAAGTGATTATGTTTTGAAGGAGTTTGGAAGGCTTACCTAGATGCCAGTGATTTGTCCATTCTGGTTCGGTATGGATGTAATTGAAAGCATATTGTGAATCTTAGTCTCAATGAATCTCATTTACTATTGTGAAAGGGGACAATTTTAGTGTCTAATACTTTAAGACCAAACGCTTTAAGGCCAGACATTTTATTTGTCTTTCATTAACTTGTGCATACAGTAAATGGTGAATTTTATTGGCCAGAACAACAATATTGGCTTTGTGTACTTGGCAAGAGCCATGTCTGTGGAAAGGCTACTTGCACAGTGTGTTATTGAAAGTGTTCTTTTCTCTCAACACTGGTTGGATTTGTTTGAATAGTTGACTTAATAAAAGAAAGACTGAGTCCTAATAAGCTTCAGTTGTTCATATTGTAGAGTGTGTTGTTTCACACACATGAATTTTGCCTCTATTTGTCAGTTGATTCCAGGATATTCCTTCAATAACTGTGACTATCAAAGCTCAAAATCAGAATTCACAGCTCAGTTTATGGTTACTGAGGTTGCGATTATGAGATGGAGATCCAAGCTACCAGGTTTAGCACAGGTAACTCTGAGCTCAGTGGAAAATGTGAGCTGAATGCTAGTACAAAAGACAATAGCCTCTCTTTGATGTCTGCATGTGGAATGCTTGCTAAGTAGAACAGCCTGCAAAATGTTTGCCTCCAGGTCAGAGAGGACTTTCTACAGAGGATCCACTTGAAAATGGGATTCCACTCTTCTTCACTGATAGGCTTTTGGCAAACAAATCACCTTGATAGATATGGAGGTTAAACATATTGACAAGTAGAGGTCATGATAAGGAGAGACAATGTGGTTTATTGCAACATATTTGTGCATTTGGCATTTATTTTAACTAAGTACACAACCATAGTAAATTAGTTTTATAACTTTATGAACAGTAAAGAATGCAGTGAGTGAAAGCCATGGTCATTAGAGTTGGGACTGTCATTAAGGTAATTGAGAGTTGAGTGGAGAGGATAAAAGTAGTATAGCACTTTCACCAAGCCTTTTCTATTTTTAATGCAGATTTAAGACCAACCATTTGGATTTTGTGAGTGTTCTTTGTTTGAACATATATTACACTAAATGATGTAGAATTACCAGGTAATTTGTTTTGTTCTCTTTTTAAAAACCTGGAGAGAAAGAGAAAATGATTCCTTTTGTTCCAAGGTTTGAGGGTTTTTGCCCATTACATGGTGGTTTTTAATCAGTTTATCACACAAAAGCAATGCTGTGGTGGCCCGGCAAGACATTCAGCCATATCTTTAACTGTAAGTATTTCCACTTCAAGTTTAATTGCCTTAGATTTGTTGATTGCAAACTGGCTACTTGTAGGTGAACTGCACTGCTAATGGCAAAAGTTATTACTGGCCATGAGGGACTTGGTCAGTTATTGTACTGTATATTCCTATAGATCAAACAAAGTTTGCAAAAGTATATGTAGGCCATGTGTTTGGTCCAGGATTTGTTGCTTATGGGATTATACCTTGGCATCTATTCCACATCTATTCCTCTGGAGGTATACTACAATCATTATACCTCAGAGGCTATGGAAACTTTTGGAAAACTGCTGGCTGTATTATCTAGACACACTGTGAAAATTTGAAACATCTTTGCAATTAGGTTATTGAGACCAGTTCTTCCAAGGTCTTGTATATATAAATTGCATTTAAATTGTGATAAAAATCTACAGTATTTGTTTTTTAGTGGTTCTTAGGATTCCCAGACGGCTTTATTGTGTAAGTGTTGGGTAAATATGCTCTTCTGAGTAATGTAGTGGTTCCCAGATGGTGGAGAACAAAACATATTGAAAACTACTAGTCAGATTACCAGTTACTTTGGTAAATGGATCCAACAAGAGGCAATTTGCTATAGCTTGTCTTCCATTGGATTATTTTAAAAATGATACATTTACAGCCATCTAAAGACTAACAGATTAAAAAATTGTGGCTGTTTAGTGTACCAAGCCTGAGTTTCACAACTTTATAGCCATTCCTTAGTTTAATTACTGAGGTTTGCTGTGAGCTCTCTCACTAAAACTTCTTTTAGCTGTAAGCACATGGCTACCTTACTGCAGTAGATTGCATAAGCAGGTGTCAAAGCTGGAAGCACAGAGGAGAGTGAATGCTAGGGGAAAATATGATCAGTGTGTGCTTAGTCTTGGCTCAGACTGCACAGCTGTTTAAGAGATATGCTCACTGACCAGGCCTCCAAATGCCTTTTTTCCCTTTCTTTGCTTTTTTCTTCTTTTCAATAAATGCCACAAGATATGTGAAGTGAAATCATCTCCCCTCTCATTTTTTGCAAATCCATTCTTCAGGCTTTAAAGGATTGGGTAGGATTATTTGTTTGTTCCGTAAATATGTGTGTCTGTTGATATGTATGTGCATGCATGCATAAAAGTATGTGCATGTGTGTGTGTGTGTGTGTGAGAAGGGGAGAAAGGGAGAGAGAGGCGAAGATAGTTTGTTTATGTGTCTGTCATTACTGCATACTTGGCTTTTCCAAAACGCTGCCCTTTAAGCAGGATAGTCCTTGGCAGAAGAATCTAACAAGGCTCTGATGGGCTCTAGACCTTAAATTGAATTGTTGTTTATGGTTGAGCTGGCAGGAAGAGAAACTTCTGACTGTTTCTCATCTGTCTCAGTCACTTCTCACCCTCCAGTACCTGTCACAAAAATGTTTTGGTTAAGGTTATGTAATAGGAATATAGTAATTAATTCATATTTGTATTTGTGTTACTGTTACGGAGAAGGTCTTCAGGCACCGCATGTGATATTTTCAACATGTATATCTGCAAACAAACAGATTACTATAAAGTATCTTTGTTCTTTAACTTTTTCTCATTTTCGTCAATTTTACTTGATTGATTGTTTTACATTTTTGTCTTCTACTGATGTAGATTTTATGATATTAGTGAATGAGACCTTTGGAATCCTCCTGGTGTAGTTTCTCCGAGTCTCATACCGTGTGGAGGTATACTCCCTATGGATCCAGTGATGTAAGAGAAAAAAAAGTTCTGAAAAGATCTTATAGTACCAGTTTGCCCTTTTAATCCCAGTTATTTCCCAAAGTGCCCCCTTTTTCAAATTATACCCGCATTTGACCCTCTTGTCCCTTGTGCTTGTGACCAAACATATGACCATCGCTAACAGTTCCCAGCACAGCCAGGAAGTAATGGACCCAAGGTGCTTCTTAACATTTGCTGATGGAAAAGAGCAGAGCGAGGAAAAGGGGTGGGAGAGAGAGAGAGAAAGAGAAAGGGAAGTGAAGAAAGGGCAGGCAGACAAGCAAGCAGATGGTTCAAACAGTTCAACAGTTTTGTGAGCTACTGGCAGAAGAAATGTTTTAATATTCGAAGGGTGCAAGACATTTGTATGCCCTCAGTGCTTGAAAAGAAATCTTATCCCTGCACTGACCACAAAGGCTGCATTTGATAAAAGCTGGGAGAAATCTGGAGAGTATTATACATTTTCCTCTTCTCTGCTTCTTGGTTAATTGTTGTCCTTGTACAGTTTTGAAATTCCATCTGTCTATTTGTTCTTTGTGTTCCCCTCCCAGAGTTTGGAACAGCAGGCTTTTTAGATGATAAGTGTGTCAAGTGTGTGCAGAGATGGGTGCAAGAGATAAAATAAAGAAAATACAGAAGTAAGCTATGGCTACAAAAGATACTGCAAGTTTGCACAATATACACTTGAAAAGCAAAAACATATGCAAGAGTGAAACTTAAAAAACTGTTCATTTGAGCAGAACTATTCCACAAGGCCTCTGAGCTGGCCACATCTGGCTGATGATGCCAGGGGAGGTTCAGTGTCATGGGTAGGTCACAGAGATATTGTCAATTTTCATTTGATGAAATGAAATGAATGAAATCACACATCAAGGTCTGTGGATTGAACTAAGTAACCTGGACATTGTTTCTTGAAAGGTCGGATGTAAATATACACTTTATACTGTCATCTACTGTAATCTCAAAGTGGGATTGCTGTTGTAAAAACCCTTAAAAAATCTTTTATACCCAGTTGAGAAACTGTACATTCCCAACCCAAATGGAATTCTGTTGTGTGGTATGCATATTGTATCTTTAATAGCAGTGACTTTATAAGTACTTTATAAGTTTTTAGATACCAGTTGATCACACAGACATATAATTTGTGATTTTGACGTCCTTTTTTTAAAACCTCTGCATAATATGCATTTGTGTTTTAGTGGGTCAGTCTGCAGATGCTTTGGGCATATTTCCAAATGTGTGTTCCAGGTGCTTTAATATCCCCCAGCTGTTCCTAGAGGCAAAGTGGTGACCTGATGCACCTGGCCAACAAGACAATAATCTTTCAACCACGTAATTACATACTTACATGTTGCTTCGTAGGCATTAGTTGGAACTACATAACATTTGTGTATAGTGTAGATTAGGGCTACAAAGTGGCCTCATTTTTGTTTGTGATTAATCTGCCAATTATTTCCCAGTTTATTGTTTAAGTATATGTCTATAAAATGCCAGAAATTAGTTTTAAAAAATTACCAGTATAATTTCCCCAGCCCAAGGTGATGTCTTCAATGTCTTGTTTTGTCTGATCAGCAGTCAAAAATCCAAATGTATTCGATTAAGAATAATATGAAACAGAGAAAAGAAACAAATCCTCACATTTGAGAAGCTCAGACCGGAGAATGTTTGGTCTGTTTTCTTGAAACAGTTGAAATGATGAATCAATTATCAAAATAGTTGCCAATTAATCTTGTGATTGATTAATTATCTATTGTTTCAGTTCTAGTGTAGAGGAAATTGAATGCATTTGGCCACATCCAAGTCAAATCCAAGACATTAACTCTTAAGACTTACTGCTGAGACTCAAACTCCTGAGATTCACAAATTGATGTTCATTCTAGTTTGTAATGTCTCCTAATTTTGACGCACCCACTTTAAACACAAGCACAGACGTGGGAATATATTCAAGGGAATTCAGCTATGCCCCTTGAATGGTTACCAAATGCAAAACCACTGCTGCATCTGTTAAGCTTCACAGGCATGTTTTCCTCAGAATTTGTACTGGCCAAAGCAAGGTCTACCAGTGAAATGCTTTTTTAAAGAGCCATGTGTTAGAGCCATGGGTAAGATAGCAGTATTGATGAAATAGGCCCTGCACGCTAGCAAGTTCAGATTTAAGCACAGCCTAAGAAGAAGGTCTGTCTGTGAGGCTTAAGTCAGGGCAAAGTGTCTCGAAGGCCAAAAACGAGGCTGGCACCCCTATTAAATTTGAAACTCTAAAGTTGATGAAGTCATAAATTAATTACTTAAAAAGTAGTCCAACAAAGGCAGGATGGGAAACCCCCCCCCCCCCCCCCCCCCCCCCCCCCGTGCCTGCTGTCATCATTGATGCGCTGCCAGCAGGAGCTATATGCGTCTATTCAAAGTTACTGAACGTCTTGATTTTTGAGGCCAGTCACATCCTTGTTTCTTGTGAATGAGGTAATGCATGCCCATAATTCCTTTATCACAATTCCCCCATACCTCTATCCTTCTGAGTGGCATTCGGAAGCTCATATTTGACGTTCTGCTAACAATGTGATGCCAAGGACGCATTTTATGGTCTGCTGAGGTCTTGTTTTATACCTCCCACTACTAGGTGATCATCCAGCTGCCAGTCATTTTCCTTAAGTGACTTCTGTTCCCAGTGGGTGTTGGCCATGTGTTGGGAGGGATACTCTTCACGGCAGATGTCAGGGTCACCTAGCCCAGGGAAAATCTAGTGGTGTCTGCCTGCTGTTTCACATTTGTTAGCTTAAAATCAGATGTGAGACCTGCACGCTGGAGGAAAAAACAGTGGTGTGCTTATTTCCACTACTCTTGTGTTTACTTTATGTTCTTTAGACAAAAGCCCGATGCAGCTTTGCATACTCTGAAATTGCTTTGACTATGGGTGGAATGTGGATGGAAGGAGAGTTTTCATAATCCACTCTTCTTTTGTCTTCGATCAGTCAGACGCTCTTCCTTTTCAGTTTGTCCTTTTATGCACTTTTTCTGTTGAATGGTTGTGTTTGCAGTGTTAAATGAAGGTTGAGGCATGTTGTATTTACACACACATGCACATTGTACACAGACGCATTAATAGATCAATTGTAGTGTAGCCTAGACGGATAATTTATCCCATTGTGTCTTTGCCAGCTCCAAGCTGAGTCAGGGCATTGCTGTAGATCATTCCTGGAACTCTGAGGAGGAACCTCAACAGATGCCAGAAAGATGCACAATCCATTCCAGACAAAAACATCAACAAAAGCACCAAGCTGCAGACAAGGGAATCACACAGGGTTAAAAGAAGCGAGGGGGAACGGTGTGGGAGAAGCCAATCAGGGAGTATGGGAGTGACTGAATAACTGAATAGCTTTATAAATGGGCTAAGTGTGTGTGGTCTCTAGACAAGCCCTGTATGACATTTTTGGACTCTCCTGGACATCTCCACCTACTTTTGTCTTTAACACATTCTTAATACACTGTACTTTCTTACAGAATATATATAAACACAGATATTGAAGCAGACTGTTGGAAAGAAAAAGGTCTTGCTATCCTGAATGTGTCTTCTCAGTCTTGACTGTCATCTCAGTTTCTGGCTCTGACTTTGGAACTATTTGTGCTAGTATAAAAAGCACGTACAGTATGTCGTGGTTGAATGACTGTCATTAGTTTGAGTCATTCTGTTTTTCATTATAGTTTTTGTTCACAATTTTGCTGGTCTGAGGTTCAAATTGTCAAACTTTCAGTCACAAGATCACTTTAACCTTTAGGACACTGCTGTCCAGCACTATTTTAATGAGGTTCTTATCATATAGCTATATGGAGGCATCCTGTCCCTCCAGAAATCCACACACAAATAGCTTAAATGCTGAATCCTGCAAGACATTTTGTTGCCTGGTAATTGTACATACATGAATAAAAACTAACAAATTAACAGTGTTACTAAATAAAGTTTTAATATTCATTTGCATGAGTAAAAAAAGTTATTCAGTCCATTTGAATGAACATGAAATACCCAGTGCAGAATTAATAAACTTGTATGAAGGATATGAACTTGATTATCAACAAGATTGTGCGTGAGAGAGAGAGAGATAAATAGAGTGCATTTGTTCGATTGTTTTTTTTTAAAAATCTCCTACAGCCTATCGCTTTATGACAACAACAGCAAAAAACATTGTTTGTAGCCGTTACTGGTTGGGACAAATGTGTAGTATTCAAACTGTCTTTATGTCACCTTCGAGAGCAAGAGCTTTTCTTGCCTGATCTGCATTTTACGCTAAGATCCTTTGGATTGTAGAGACCTGTAAAGAACCACAAGCTGAGAACAACAAGGCGAGACCCCATCTGTCTACAGTCAGTCTATTCTAAATTTCAAGATCATGTCAATAGTAATGGAACACCGCTGACATGTTATGATGTCAAAGGAGTCATGCAAAAGAAAAAATGTAGTGTTTTCTTGTGGGAGGTAGGTTTCCATGAGTGAGTGATAACCAATATCGACTGATTTATTAATAGCACACCTATTAAATAACACAGTAGGTAAACTGAAGCTTACTGAACATATATCCCTCAGCTCATATGTAATATTTAAGCATGTTTATATTTCCTGGTTGTCATTTCAAAACCTGTTGAGATTTACTGGTCAGGTATGATGGGAACATGAGGCAGTGAATATCTAATGTGTTCCAGAGGTCTAAGCTTGTACAGATGTTGCCTCCTGTAATTTAATGCAATCTGCATGTATGTGCTTCCTCTTTAGGGGCCACCGTGATCGCGGCCTCCTTTCACCTTCACACAGCACTTATTTTCCCTGTTTATTTGTCCTCTTTTTAACTTACTCCAGGTGGATTTTGGAAAGGCTTGTCGAAGCACTGGTAGAGGTAGATGCAGGTCAGCTGAGGTGCCCATATGGTTGATGGGTATAGATAACATCATGCATATCAGTGGCATAGTAGTTCTTGGTTTAGAAATTCCTTAGGAGACAATCATGGAAAAAGAGCCTTTGGCTGATGGAAGAGTTCGGAGTGGGGATCTAATTTCCTTTTCCAAAAGCTCATGAAAAACAGACGGCCTCAGATAAGTGCAGACCTTGGTTATTTATCTGCTGTGTAAGGGGACTTGCCGTCCCTAATGGCTGAGTGAGGGGACGGTACAATAGTTCTCTTTTAAAAGCTTACAGACTCCCCTAAAGCCTTGATTTATTCCATAAAGTTATATGTAATTAATAGTCAAGAGACTATTGCCTCTAGAACTGTACAACATCCTCCTTGTAGTTTTGTGGTCACATTTTATTATCGCCACATTGTTGCAAAGCTGTTGTAATCAGGAAGAAGGTGCATACTTCATGGACATTAACATTTGGTTTCTATTTGCACTCAAGAAATAAAAAAAGTGTTCTCTGGAGAGATTTTAGAGATCGGAGATTGTAAGGTTGTATTGTAGGTGAAGTTTTTTGGATGTCCAGGGTTCAGGAAGTAAAAGTTAAATTCATTTTCAGCGTAGACTATGGGGTATGATTGGTAGTTGGAGCACTTCCAAGGCTTTTATACCTGTTTCGTGTGTACATAAAAAATGTAAGGAATGAGGTCAACTAATTCTGAAGAAGTCTATCATATCAAATCACTTAAAGAGCTTAAAATTCTGTCATGTGCATGCACCGCTAACGGAGTGTGAAAGATGAGGATTAAGTTTTGTAGAAACCCAATAAGTTTAAATCAGTCCACTTTCAGATTCTGGATAAATCTTGTGTGAATTTGGCCACTACGCTTTGGGGTTTTGGTGTCAATTACAATAACAAAGTGTTCTGTCTTGGCTACAGCTTTAATTTGTGCCTCTGAGTTGCTTCTCCTCAACAGCAAGAGTGGTTGAGGCTCCTGGGTATTGTAGTATTTTGAGCCATTTGCCAAGCCAAACTGGAAAAACATGATTTCTCAGAAACTAAGTTGAAATGAATAAAATTGTTGGCTATAACATAGACCTATAGTATCATAAATTATCCAGGAGAGTTCTCTGTTGAAGAACATTGAGGATAAAAGAAAACTTTGACGTGGGAATTCACAGAGACTCTATATTCTGCTGACAGGCTGTTTTTCTTCTCCTTCTTCTTCCAGGGTGACATCCAGCAGCTGCTGATAGTGGAAGACCCCAGAGCAGCCTATGACTACTGTGAACACTACAGCCCTGACTGTGAAACCCCCAACCACCATGACACCCCCCAGGCTCAGGAACCTGAGGAAGAGGTCAGTATCTGGAGTGGAAGAAGGCAGGCTATGGGAGATGGATTGTCATTGGGAGGGAGTCATAGTTGTCCAGAAGGAGGGAGGGGAAAAAAGTTAAACTGGGACAGAGGAGGGGAAGTAGTGGAGGGTTTTTGGTTGGACTGCAGAAAGGATAGGAGAGAGGAATAGTTGTAGTGAGGAAAGGTGGGAGGGAAAGTAAGGGAGTGAGTAAATATGGGAGCTGGAAATTCAGGAAAAATGATAACAGGGATTTGGAAAAAGGCCTTCAGACTTGCTTTGTAAAATTTAGTAAGCAAAGGATGAAGTAAGAGAATAAAATAGGATAGATAGAATCCCCTCGAATTGATGAAAATGGAATAGAGCAATACAAAAATTTGAATTCTCCTCACTTTTTGTGTAAAGGACTGTAAACTATAATGAAACTTTTGAACGTATTTGTGGAAACAGTATCTAAGATTTAAACATCTGGGTGGGCATTTCCAATGGCATCAGTTGACTGACATCTGACAGCCATTGTTTCTAGGAGATGAGCTGTCAACTGCGCTACTGGCTGGAGATCGTCATACGGAATAGCCAAGGATTATTGATGTTTTTTCCCCCTTTTTCTAACAAGCCCACATAGCATTGGTTATGTAAGTTACGGCTAAAAATTTAAGACTTCTGTCCCTTTATAGCATTCAAAATCTGGAGAGTGGAAGCCAGCAAGCTAGGCTAAGCTAGCCAGACAGTGCTATCACAAATACGTACAAAAGTCAAAACAAACACCAGCAATATATATTTACTAAAGATGAAATTTAACTTCAGTTTGGATTTTATAAAAGAAGGCTGGTGTTGTTTTAAAGATGAGGGAAAAGCAAGGAAATTATGCTTTGAGGCACAGGGGAAAGGGTTGGGCGTTGGGTAGTAGGTGTGATTTGAGATGCAACAATGCAGCACATTTCTCCAACCTTGTTTTGAACATTTTTCCTTTAACACTTTTCCATCTGCCAAAAGTAGAGAAAAAGAACTAAAATATTCTCTGTAAATTCTGTGATCTTTAAACGTTATTAAAACATTTCCTCAAGGCATAAGTACTTTGACAGAGACAGGCAGTTTCTATGGCAACTCTAATTTGTCTCTTTCCCTACTCTCTTTCCTGATGGAAACATGCTGACATATCAAACACATTTTAGAGTTTGAACACATCTTCTGAATTTTACATTTTATTGCTACTGGCTCCAAAACATCACTTGTAGCCTCTTTAGCCAAATCTCTCACTTGAAATACAATGCTTTGTGTCAGAGCCTCGTTTTTCTTTTTTCATCTTCATTTTTGTTAATCTGCTAGTTCAAGCCTTTCTGTCGACTGACATTTTCCTTCAGTATTTTACTAAATAACTGATGAGCTCACACTGGAAACTTTTCCCTTTTCCCTGCCACGAAGTCTGAGCCCACTTTGGAGTGGCCCCGTGATTTATATCACTAACGAGTTCTGCAGGCTCTGCCCAGACTCCCAGGGAAATTTAAGCTTTTCCTTCCCCAGCTAGACTCCCAGTACCTGGAAAAGTAGACTTGAGATCCCTGGTTCAAGAAAAATCGGGAGCTGGTTCTCTATTTGAAAATATTGGCTGTACAGTGGGTACCAGTCCTGGAAAATATAGCTTAATCTTCCAGTTTCTCTCAAGCAACAAGACAAGGAGCTTGTCAATTCTAAATAGACAGTAGGGAATCATTTGGTTACATGAACATTGTAACTCTGTTTTACTCATTGTCCAGTTTTGTAAAGTTGTAACAGGATTGTTCTTCCTACATTCCAGGCCAATATTTTGTAGAACTATTTAGTCCCGCACAATTGAAAACATTTCCTCCATAGAACGTAACTGCACACCAGTTTGTTTTTAACTGATTGACATCCCTTATTACTTAATTAACTAAACATCTACGATTCTTCAAAAGCATGGAGCATGGCTTTGACCTTAGCGTCTGAAGATGCTCCTTGACCTGAATCATGCTGCCTTGCAGTTGTCAGCCACATGTGTGCTTCTGGGTTAAAAGAGGAAAATAGAGTGATGCAGGAGGGGGCTTTTTTATGAGCAGACTTAAGTATTTATGCCCATCATGCAAGTCTGTGGTGAAGACCTTCAGCACAGCCGCACACTTCAACACCATAAATCTTTATAAATCCTTCCTTCATTCTCTATCTTTCTCTGTCTTTCTCCCTGACCCTCTTTTTCTTTCTGTTTCCCTCTCAGTCAGTCTGTCTGATTTGGCCAGGGCTTCTCTCTTGAGCGACCTCTCTCTGGGTCACTGCCACTGAACGGAGGCCAGGCCAGTATTGCAGCAGGCCATGGAACTTGTATTATTTTTATGAGCTTAGCAGTTGTTCATGGGACCAATATTTATTTCTTTGCTGATAGAGCAATGCATGTCTGTTAAGTTAATCTGCCTCCCCACTATTTTGACAGTGTCCCGAGAAAGGCAGATCAGGAGGAATTTTAAGTTTTTGACACAGGCCTAAGTGTTTAATTTGCATAATAGTGTTGGGCAGTGCACCAATAAATGTCATTGTGTGTTGGTAATTTAAAAGAATAGTTCGATATTTGGAGAGCTAATGGTAAGATGAGAGGAATAATGACACTTTAATAGCTGTCTGTTAAGCTGGAGCCAGGAGATGGCCCACTTAGATTTGGCTCAAGCTTCTTATTTAACTTACAGAAATGATGTTCTCATCTAACTCTCGGCAAGAAAGCGAATAAGTATATATTTTCCAAAATGTAGAACTAGTCTTTTAGGAGAACTTAAAGAAACAGGCAGATCAGGAGGATTCTAAAATTTTAAATATAGGGCAAAGTTGGCTAAATTGCATAATCAATATGGGTAATGGGCAGTCCCCAACAAATGCCATTAGAGCTAATGGTCCTTGTTGAAAGCAACAAGGAGTATTTGCCACTTCAGGTTTATGTCATTGCATGGTGTTATTATGTTCCCTGTGTGGTGTGTCATATTAAAATTATCTCTGAAATGTACGTAAACCACAACGTAATATGCAAAACAGACCATATTATAACCTAGTGGGCTGTTTTGGAAATCTAAAATAGAATGATCTGTTAAAGAAATTAATAAGAGAGAACACATGTTATTTTCACTGAGACTGTTCTGAGGCTCCAGAATTTTTTTTTTTTACAATGATTTTACTTCCTGCTACTGTTTTCTGTATGTTTCCCTTAATCTACCAACCTGCAACAAGTCAAGAAAACAGATTTCTGTTTTAATTGGCCCATTACTGAGAGCCATGGGCCATTGTTGGCATACAAAGTACAAAGCAGAGACTGATACATTTTCATTGGCATCATATTAACCCTCTAACACCTTGGAAGCAAACAAGAATCTTAATCGCTGTTTGCTCGGTGAACCGCTCAATAGGGTCATGTGACATTCAGAGTGTTTGGGTGGGAAGGGAAGCATAAAGGAACGCTGCATTCATCCATATTCAAAATTGTTAATTTTTCTGATATGGATGTGATGTTTCCCCTTTCATCATTTGACCATGTTATTTCTAAAATAGCATGACAACACACAATATTGTGATCATTTAATGGTTTAAATTTGGTTTAAACTGTTTTGAGAATGACATGCTCTTACATACCATGTAAATAATGTACAATATGTCTCTGAGACATGGTGCTGCCTTATTTACATGATTGCACTGATTGACTGACTGCCCCCCATCCCTTTTCCCTTACAGTACACTAACTATGACTACAGTGAGTTATATGACTACAGTGAAGGAGAGATAACCACTGACACTGTCCCAACTGAAGGAGCCAAGATTGAGGTAACACCTCTACTAATATAGTTATCATGGCTGTTGTCATGAATAACACATATACAAGCATGTGATTTCTTGTCGTCAACCTTTCCATCTTTCATTGTCTCTCTCTTGCCCTCTTTCTTTGTTGATTTAATGGTCTATCTTGATGTCATTATTGCTATTTGCTTTACTTTTAGCTAAATATATGCTATGTACTCCAAATGTATCTAAAAATAGGTCCACCCAATGGTACTGAGGATATGACAACAATTAATAAATAATTTACCCTTGTCACTTTAGTAATGTTTTACTTTGTGTGCTGTGCCTGCTTTGATTTCAGACAAATGTGGGTGGAGACTACTACACCGGTGAGTATGACTACAGCACAGTGGACGGAAATCAGCCTGAAACCCCCACTGAGAATACCGGACAAGGCCAGGTAACTTTTCAAATATGCTTTTTTCTTCTTTTTTTTTTTTTGCAAATATCAAGGCTTAGTGTTATCTTAATTTTGGTCAACAAGAGAAATAATGAACCATCTGACAACATGTTAAAGGAGGTGATACAATATGAAATCAATGTTTTTGATTATTTCCACAGCAGTCAATAGAGGCACAAAGATTGTCCATATCCAAACTGAAAGATACCCATTTATACAATAAAGGCGTCTTGAGGTTAGAAATTGGGAAAGATTATGTCAGATTTTATGGTGGAAGTTTATAACGAATCCTAGACAATATCCTGAATTTCTATAAATCAAAAGCTGTAGAAACAACAAAGTATTTTGTTTGGATAACAGATATTATTTGGTTCAAACCATAGGCTGGATATAAAGATGGACATAGCAAGTTGTGACATTACCCATTTGTTTGCATTGGAGGCAGTTTGAAACCCAGAGTTGCTGCTTACAGTTAGGGCCATCTTTTCCATTTGGAGCCAGAACCTCCCAAATAAGTAGTCTGAAAACATGATGCACTACCTCGGACCCAAGTTAATGCTAGTTTACCAGGAACACCGAATGGTGCATACTTGTGCTAACTTTAGCTAACTAACGTCTTATTATTTTTATTCTTATTTTTATTTTATTAATGGAGCAATAATTTCCAAAATGACCACCTGCACAATATTAGAGGGCCTGAATTTATTGATTTAGATGATAATGACTCATTGAAGAAATGTATTGACTTAGTATTTCATGAGAGAAGTTGACGCTTTTTGAATGGGAGTCTATTAGAGCCAGAGATTTTTTGGAGCCAGTACCTAGCGACTGTCAGTGGTATTGTAATTTATGGGACTTCCACATTAGCTCATATTTCAAGCCGTGGTTGTTGCCGTTTTGTTCAAACCTGCCCCATCGGATATACTTTTAGTTATCATTGAAAATGATCTGTGCATCAGCTGACTTGACCCAAACATTCCAATTTCTAGTTTTGAATTACTGTTTTGAAATTGAATACCAATAAAACTATTTCAAAACTGTGCTTCACTACCAACAAAAACATATTTTTATGATCTTCTTTGGAGGTTGAAACCCAACAAGGTTTCACTAAGATCAAACTGCTTTCTCCCCTCCTTGATTTTCATGAGACATCGCCTGGATAAAGACCGAAGCAGGAAAACTTTGTCATTTAATGAACCATAACAAATGGGAAATCAGTAGACAGACGCATCCTCTATGTTTCTGCAATATCCTGAATTTGGCAGATCCTGTCTTAATTTGTACTAAACCATCACATAAAACACAACATAATTAGGAACATTTGGGGGTTAAACTAAAACAATATGGCCATGTGCTTTGCCAGGCAAATGTCTGCCGACTGAATTGTGATGTATCTTGAGGTGGACAATGCGGCATCAGTCAGCTTTAGACATTACATTCATGTAAAGAGACAGGCCAGAAGGCTATCCATGGAAACTAAATATATACCATCCCATGATGGAACAATTGTCCAATTACGGAAGACTTTGATGCACTGGACACCTTTTTAGACAATGACATGGGGTCATGTTGCCCATAGACCTGAAACAATGCAAAAGAAATACTATGAGTGGATGCTTTTAATAAAAGTGTTTTCCAGTATTGTGTTGTCAGTGAATAATTTAAGTCATGCTTTACAGTCTGTACGGGCATTTGCATTTTTAGGGGGCATTTTGCACTGGGTGTCACTGTTTAAAACTGATAGTAGGTACTATATTCTCTGCTGGTAGTTTGTTGCTCAAAACACTTCAGATTCTCTAAGTCTCACCTAGAGGTAGCCTTGGTTTTTGGGTTGTTAGATGCCCAGTTGTAGAATTAACTTTTTGGTACAAGAAATGCACATTACATTAATGTAAATGTAATGTGTTATAGATAAGATTAGCAACTATTTTGCGAATAATTCAACAGTAAGCCAAAGAGAAATAGATGGGTGAATTACAAGTTGAGAGTTTAAGCCCTGTGTATGTAAATCTTAAAAAATCATTACCTGTTGAGAACATGGAAGCACTCTAACAGAATGTTTAACCTCTAATAATTCTGTCCAGATGTCTTGGACTATGATAAGATCCCATCAAGTGAAATTTACTTTTGTGTTTTGCAATGAACTCAACTGCAAGAACAGCTTTTTACAAATTCAGCTTCGATTTTCACTTCATTGGGTCTTAATTGGTTCTTGAAAAAATGTTTGTCTGTAAACATTTGCATTTGACTTTAATGAAGATTGAAGTATTTAAGATTATTCTCTTACCCCACTAGTCCCTCATATTGTCAATTTACAGCATGAATATATTTTATATACCATATTTTTTTCTTTTTTGTCATGTAGTACCATATTTTACTGTTAACCTTAACATTACACATTAATACCATCAATGTGTCAATACTTTGGGACATCCCCCATTGTGCTTTACAGAGAAAGAAATGATAACATAAGATGTTAATGTTAATAACAGTGCCTGTTGACAAACATATGTGGAATTTCACATATGTTGAGTTTTGGATGCAATCCCAAATTAGACACATGAATATGTGTACAACTATGTTGAATCTGCCTCAGGGAAGTTTCAACTCAGTTGGTGAACCAATAATGTTTGCCTAGTTAACCAAAGTGCTAAATGCTGATGCTTTAACTGCGAATTATGTTATAAAAAACATGTGAATCATTGAAGCTGTTCACATGGTTCCAATTCACTAACCAAACCTCCATGTTCCCTCCCATCTTAACAACCCCTGCTGCCTCTTTGCGATGCCTGGATTGATCCCAGAGCTACGAAGGGGAAATTGTGGATGATTACATCACTGGTGTGGAACAGGTTGGGGTGGACCCCACTGTTGCTGTGGAAGCTGCTGCCCCAGTGGACCCCCAAGGGAAGGCGGATCCTTCAACTGATGTGTATGAGTTTAAGGAATACGACCTGAAGGGATATGACAACAAAGAGTCGTCATATGACTATAGTGATTATGGCGATTACGGCACCACTGACGCCAAACCTACATCTGCAACATATGAGGAGGAGTTTGGTCCTGGTGTGCCAGCGGAGACAGACTTCAGAGAGAGCAGTGTAAGTGCTGGAGTGGTGGTGGAGGGAAGTACGGAGGTGGTGGTCAGGAATGTAGGAAAATGGAAAAGACACTGGTGGCATTTGTTTGATGGGGTGTTTGCAGTACCCGTTTTGTTTGTTGTTTCTAATGGTATCGGGTTATAGCTTAGAGCATTCTGCATGCACATGCACCAAACACAAATACACCAGCAAGCACAGACACACACCCTGTCTATCTAAGTCTCCCACAGATAAACAGATGTCAACCCAGCTGTCAACACAGACACACCCTCCATAACCTCTTGACCCCAGTGACCTCTGCTGTTTATTAAAGACAGCTTTTCTCTGGTTATCCCACCAATGATCAGTTTGGATTACCCGATGACAAACTAGGTCTTAGGAAATGTTAGTCATACCCATTTAGATCAATATCTAGACCCAGACTGAAATATCTGCTGAGGTTGTGTCTGTAGTGGCTAGTTTCCAGCCCCTTCCTTGCCTCAGGATCCAGATTCTCAGAGGCAGGAAGTGACACAGTCCCTGTCTGGATGTTGGCTTGAGATCTGTCTGCCTTGGTTTAATCTCCACCGCTCTATTAGAACTCTCCACCCCACAATCTCAGGACACCGCAGCCCTACTCTATGACTTTCTCAAAAAGCGTTTCCTCTTCAGGCTAAAGTGTACAATCTAGTGGTTTTTGGACACACTGCTGTAGATGGTTTGTGAATTCTTCTCATGTGAAGTCATTGTATGGATAGTGTCAGGTAACAACCCCTGCATTTGTGCGCAGTTGGGGTCTTTTTTGCAGTTACTGGCTTCAAGGAAGCTTAATAAATAGGAGTCAGACCAAAGTCTAAATTATAGCTTCTTGCAAAATGATTCTTGAGGTTTATTTTTCCAGCAGGCCGGGAAAAAAATCAGCTGTTTGCCTTAGCTAACTAAATCCATTTAAGCATGCAGAATACCAGTCAGCATTCTTTTCCTAGCAGTTTTGTTGGTGTTTTGAGTCACCTCTATAAAAAAGAAGATACCCTTCAGGACAGGGGATCTGCTGCTCTTGGTCTCACTTTTTCAATTTTTGGCTTTCAAACCATTGATGCTATGTCTTAAGCGTCTATCCCATTACTGTGTAATAAGCTCACCTTGTTTGTCTTATGTCCATAGGTGAGTGGAGGTCAAAGTTACCTGGGAGAAAAAGGAGAGAAGGGTGAACCCGCTGTCATTGAGCCAGTAAGTAATGCATTTTTCTGCTATGTCATAATTCTGATCATAAAACTTACTGTTGAGTAGGAAGGCTTAGCTTTGTCCAAGCTACTTTTGTGTACCAACGTAAAGCAGCTGACATTCAAATGTTTGAAGTCACATTCAAACATTTCCCCAGTGTAAATGTATTTGAGACAGAAATATTCAAAAACATTTTGATACAATTCAGTTCACAGTTAAATATAATTCAGGATGTCTTTACCTGGCTTTACCGCTCATAAAGTCTGACAGCTAATTATCTATCTATCTATCTATCTATCTATCTATCTATCTATCTATCTATCTATCTATCTATCTATCTATCTAGATTTATTTAGATAGATATGTTGACTGGCTTTCTTATCAACTAAGACTCTCCAACAGTTGTACTGAATAATTTAGAAGAGCCTATAAAAATGCAAAATCAGATTCTCTACACATTTTCTGGAGAATATGTTTTCTTTTATCTATTCTCTTGGACAGATACAGTAAAAAACATATATCTCTTGTTAATATCTTACACTATTAAATAGGATACTTTGATATCTGTTTTTCAGTTGTTTATGTATGTATCTTTATTTTTGTAGTTTTAGTGCAACTGAACTTAAGGTTTTGTTTATTTCACTGAAGCAATGATGACCAATCTTCCCTCCAGATGAGACATAACTAGGTCTAATGGCTGTAGACAAAACAACCACCGTCTACACAAAATGCCCTACAACATAAGTTCTTTGGAAGACCATCCTTTACAATTTAACATGGCAGGCTAAAATTGACTGAAATAGCAGCTGCAATTAACTTCTCTTCTCCCATACCATCTGTACCACCACAGTGTCCCATCCAAATCTTTGACCACACACACGCACACATTATAGAATGCTGCCTCAGATAGCTGAGCTATTGTTAACGTCTCACTTGTAGCTATAAGTAAACCCCTAAACCTCAAAGCCACAGCACCCACTGGCTCTCATTTCTTTCTCCTATTCTCTATTGCCTGTGGATCTACAGGCTGCCCTATAATGCTACTGTATCCACTTTTTCCTTTTTCAGGGGATGCTTATAGAAGGACCCCAAGGAGCCCCCGGCCAAGCAGTGAGTATCACGTTCTCCCACACTCCTGTCTGCCTTCCACAGATGGAGAACAGCTAAAGAGGGAAAAAATGTCTTTATGGAAAGAGCGTCAATCCTGATCGCCAGTGAAGCTTGAGTTGGGAGAGACAGTGAAAGTGTGTATTTGTGCATGAATGTGTGTACATCTGTGTCTGTGTGAGCACAAGAGAGAGTAGGAAGGGGGGTTGGGGGCTATTTTATCTTGAGGCTTATTTCTTTTTGAACCCATGTCTTTGCTTCTGTCTTTGTTGGCCTATGCATGTTAAGTATTGGATAGACTGACTGTAGTGGGAATGCTGGTTAACAGTACTTTGGGATATAATAAGTGTATTTGTGTCTCTCTGTGTGTGTGGTTTCAGGGTCTTCCTGGTACCCCAGGATTGCAGGGTCCCCCAGGTCCCACAGGAGATCCTGGTGAGAGGGTGAGTGAAGGCTGGCCTCATTTTAGAGCTGATTACAGCTGTTTCTGAGAAGCTCTGTCACCCATTTTGTACTCATCATGAACATTTCATTACACCCCTAACAGCCAAATGAAAAAACATACATGCATCAATTCATTTAAATTCCAAATAAGTTGCATATCAAGCAAAAATAAGCCATAGCTCACTTTGTGGGCCCTAATATACTGGAATACTGAGCCATCTTTAGCCATTCATCTTACTTCTAGAATTATGGGAGTCAGCATATATAAACACCCTTTCATTTGTTACCCTGCTGTCTTCTCCTTTATTGGAAAGTCGTGAAGTACACTCAATGCAATGGAATGAATAATACAATTGGACGCAGCTTGCTACTGCAGCAGGAGGGGGGGATTAGCAAGGAGGGGTGCAGGGAAATGAGATATGCCCATAAACTGTCAATATACCAACAAAGAAAAGTTCTGAGAAACAGCTGTGTTGGTATGCTACAGGATTTGTTCAAAGAGTTAGCTGTAAAATATGTAGATGCCTAAACTCCTTTAAACCCTTTTTCCCAGCACTGTGGGATTCCACTCATTTATTTGATTGATTTGATGACACAGAAAAAGTGCCGGTCCCCTCCAGAAGGCTGGATCTCAGCTTGTTTTTCCCAAATGTGGTGATTGCCCCCCACCCCTCTTTCATCACTCTTTTAGCACATCAATTCGTCTCTGGAGGTTAACCCTTGAATTGCTGACAAAAATATATAAACACGCCCCCCTCCAGTATGACCAGCAGATCTCGCCAGTACAAAAGACTTATTGTTCCACAGGGTAAAAGCGATTAGAAAATATGTTGTTGGTCCAAAGTCTGTCACCCCTCCCTTCATTTCCTCCCATGAGAAACCATCTTGCTAAGGATCGACAGGGGGATTAAAAGTGACTCTGTTTCTGTAGTCTTATGGTTTTCCATTGTGCAGTATCTGCCTGGACTCGACGTTTGATCGGCTCATTTCTGTCATGATGTGCTCCCTCCTTTCCCCTTTATCACCACTTTCACAGCCATGAAGAGCCATCATTAACACTAGATACAACTATGCTTACTGAAACAGCCACGGATGAAGAATATTTACCACCTCTGGGTAAAGGCAGATGGGAACACATGGCATCAATTTGAGCCAGCCAGTCTGACATTGCTTCACATGACAAGACTGCTAAATAGATCCTGGTTTCTCTGGAAACAGTGTGTACTACTTGGTCTTGATATTTAAGATACGTTTTTGTCTTTATTAAATCAAAATCTAGTCTCCATTATAATTTAACTGTCAATTCATCATGTCATTATTCAGTATGAGCAATTTTTATGCGATCAGTTTGCTTTTTTATAGTTTTAAGCCACACTTCAGAGACATGGTTTAGGATGTCAGTCGGTCTGTCACTTAAATATCTCATCAATTATTGGATAGATGGCCATGAAATTTGGTACTGACAGTCATGGTCCCCAGAGGATAAATCTTAATGACTTTGATGACCCCCTGACTTTTCATCTGGCACCATAAATGCTTTTCCATCTGTCCAACATTTTAGTTCATGACAAGATTTCTCCAAAACTAATGACCCAGTTTTTCTCAGCCTGGGCTTTTTGAGCTTAATACATGAAAACATGCTAACACACTAAACATTCCATACTTAAAGTTGTTAGCATGATAATGTTAGCATTAAGGTGAAGGCACAGAGTTCAGATGAGGATAATAAAAACAGCTGTGCCTGACAAAGTATAGCCTAGACTCATGAAAGTTAAGCCAAATATGACAACGTAGAGCTGAGTCTGACAAGCTGAGCCTGAGATGATGTCCTTAAATAGCTACTGTAAAGAGGACTGTCAGGCCAAACATTTTTCCACATTTGTGGTAAGAATCTAAAAATATCAAAACTCTCTCCACATTTTTCATTCACCCACCAATTTTGTTTTCTGTGATGTAATAAGCATTATAGCCTCACTGGGCTGTGGAATTTTTTAATCTTGTTATAAAGTCAGTGCTTTCTTGCAGGCAGTACCCTTCGGCCAGCTCATTCTTTACAGAAGGATTAGCTAGTTACATGGAATAGGCAACAACAATGCAGACCGTAGCAAAGTACCCTCCCATTTAAATTATTATTATTATAGATAAAGATGGGGTTTGCTATGAATAATTAGTTGTTCAGTCTCTGCGCTGTTACTTTGCTATTATTTGTTAGTACAGTTATCAGGTGTTTTTTGTTTCTTCCTGTTTTTAATTTGCAGTGAACCTCCAGGGGATTATAGAGAAGCAAAATAAATATTTTCTTGTGGGAAAATAAATGGCTTGCTTAACCAGATTTAATTAATTGTTCCTAGCAGAGTTGTGTACTGGTATACAAGTCAACGAAATAAGAGTTAATAATTTGACTTAAAAACTTTGATGATGTGGTTTGTTAACAACAAAATCCTATCAGTCCTTTAAAAAGCATTATCGTACTTAATGGGGATTCTGTATATTGAGTGGCTGTTGACCTTACATGTCGGTCCGTATTGCATAACACATTCATTGGAAGAACCAACACTCTTTCTCTCCCCTGATTCTCCAGGGTCCTCCAGGGCGTCCTGGAATTCCTGGTTCAGACGGTGTTCCTGGGCCTCCAGGTACCATTCTGATGCTTCCAGTAAGTCCTGCCGCTTTCCACAAGCCCACTGGGCTGTCTTATTTCCATCACACACTGTTCACTCTTCATCTCAGGCACTAGCCCGTGAACTCACTTCATTTAGTAAGACTACCTCATAGCAACACCAGTAGGCCAAAGATCTCAACCTTATTTTCTTTGGTTTACAAATCACTTACCTTGTAAATGTCAGCCAGTGCAATGGAGTGGAACCAGTGACTGTGCTTTTAAAGGCTTGGTGACACATATTTGTGTGTGTGTGTGTGTGTGTCAGCTGCCTGTGCTTGTATGTCAGCATATTGATGTGTGAATGTGTGCATATGTGTGTGTGTGTGGCATGGTGACAGCTTTACAGATTTAACACACTCACTAGGGGGGACCATTAGATGTCTCAGTCTGTAAAAAAGGACAAGTAAGTTTGTTTTTCATTGTGTTTCTTTATGTTTTGTGGCTGACAGTTCCGTGCAGGCGGTGAGGCACACAAGGGACCTGTGGTTACAGCCCAAGAAGCTCAGGCTCAAGCCATCCTATCTCAGGCCAGGGTAAGTACTGATGTTAAACATGACTGAGGTACAACCCACTCAGTTTAGAGGACATTTTACTATTTTTTTATGTCTGTTTTTCTCTATGTCTGTATAGTCAGATACTGTATAACCTCACCCTAATGCAATTCAGATAGAAAAGTGAGGTCTTGATTGATAGGAAATACTGTGATCCAAATGATTTTCTCAGGAAAAAAGTTTATAAGGGAATGTTTTTAATTTATCCAGAAGCTGTGGTGAATCATAATTAAAGCAATCACTATTCAGAATTCCCACTTATCCAATAAATTGTTTAATTCCCAAATATGGGCCTTGCAGTCCGATTGTGTCAGGGTAGGTAGTATACAAAGCAACAGCAGATGTTCACACCCACTCAGGGGTCCTGATAACCGCAGAACTGTTGAAAAATAGGCTGAATTATTCAGGTGCGATCTACAGTAGAACACATGGAGATCATTAAGTATTGCACAAACAGTTCTTATTCACACATTCATAACATTCTATGGACCTGGAGGGCTGCCAGAACTCATGTTAAGCAATGTGTAGAAAGCACTTGTCACCTTTCTATATTTGTCTTTTATTCCTGAGGTTTGGCCTTAAGGGAAGGAAAAGGGAAAAAAATGTCAAGACTTGTAATTTTTTTTAAATGCAAAGTGCATAATAGGCACAATTGCTGAACAATCTGGAAATGTTCACCAGTGCTTCTTTAATGATTTGTTTTCCCCACACCTGCACCTTCACAACCACAATATGCTATATGAGTGATTTGATCTTAAGTGTAGTGTCAAGCATGAATTGCTGTCCTTTGAATTAGCAAATTCACCCGTTCAGTAATCAGGCTGCAAATAAATCCCAGACAATTTTTTTGGCAGTACCACACTGTGGTCAACCATGAATAGGAACAAAGACCAAAGTGGTAAACCGTGAACAAGAACAAAGTAAAGTTTGCACACTATATGGTTTCATGCTATCCAGAGGTTAAATGGAAGGCTTTTTTATTAGGGTTTTATTTATTATTTGCAGACCCATTTTGGCATTAAGTCCAGGTAGTTTAATGAATGTTGTATGAATAGAAGTATAACTAATTCCCACTTTATTACAGGAACTACATGTAGCATTTTAAAATCCATACCAAATTCAAAACAAGATATTTCAAGTGATTGTAAAAAAATAAAAAATAAAAAAATAAAGCCAGCTTCTTATGTTAAGTTTCTAACTTTCAACAATTTCCTCATCAGGCCAAGAACAGATGATCTCAAGATCACATCAATGAATGTATTCATACATCCTTTTGTTAGGAGAACAAACATTGCTTTTTTGCCCAGAACCATTTGGTGCAGACAAGTGAAAGTGTCAACCCTGCTGGTGACCAGTGGTTTATGGGTTGTTTCTTTCTGATCCACAGCTGGCTATGAGAGGTCCTCCAGGGCCAGCAGGCATGACAGGAAGATCTGG
The DNA here is from genome assembly GCF_914725855.1 of Thunnus albacares. NCBI lineage: Eukaryota > Metazoa > Chordata > Actinopteri > Scombriformes > Scombridae > Thunnus > Thunnus albacares. The sequence goes on from NC_058117.1 coordinate 22,439,850, forward strand.
TCCTGTGGTGAGTAGTTTTCAAGCACTTATACACAATCACAGACATACACATATCGTTGATCTTCTTGCTGTCCATTCATTTCACAGTTAATGAAAAACACATCAGGTGATTAGCACTCCTTCCTGTGAAAGCTTCACCTCAAAGCATCTATCATTTCCTAACACACGCCCATACATACATGTGCACTCAGTCACACACATACACATTACCCCCTGCCCTATCTGTCTGTGAGGAAATTCAATTTTATACCATCAATACCAGATATGAAAATTGAATTACTATATTATAAAAAAAAACAAATACTAATCAAATAAAAATACTTTTATAACACATTACAGTTTATTTGTTATAGTTACAGGATAATCTCACACACACTTTATTGTGTCTTGTCTCAATGTGTTTTTTTACACAGCCAGTGCTATTTCTTTCTCAAACAACACATGAATGTTACACCAATCCTGTATTTCTTGGATACGGGAAGGATTTTGTATTCATGGAAAGATGCTCCAGGAGGTCTCTCTGTTCTATATTCATGATCCAAGTTTGAAATCTTACATTATGTGTGTTTGGATTTGCATTAGGTTCTTGTCCAACCTAGATTATACTGGTATTCCAGCCAAAAGATGGGATGAGAAAATATTTGGCTTCAGTAAAGACATATTCATTCACTAAATCTGTATGTCTTTGTTGATATTTTTTCAATAGGGAGGTCCTGGTGCTCCTGGACTTAAAGGTGACAGTGGGGACTCTGGACCACAGGTGAGAAGTGTTTCTTTTTTTTTAACTCTTTAATAAGTCAATATACATCTATGAATAAAGCTGAACATGTCTCATCTTTCATCCCTTTTTATACTTGTATACATCTTAACATAAACAAATAGTAACATGAATAATGTTTTAATTTTCAGTGTTCAATCTTTTATTTATTCAACCATTTTAATGCGTTATTCACAGGGACCCAGAGGTCTTCAGGGACCAACTGGCCCCCCAGGAAAAGCAGGAAAGAGGGTGAGAGTATTTTGAAACCAGGAAATGTTATACTTTATAACTTTATTGTTTATTTATTATTTATTACTAATATTTCAGGATAACAAAAGTGCAAGGATCAATGCTTCAGTGCCCAAAGGCAGGCGCCCGTCTGGTTTCAAACATGGCCTTATTTCAAATAAGTCAGCTGCACCCAATAATCGTCTCTTTGTGTTGTGTAAATTCATAAAGTCATGTTTATTTAACTATAAACCAGTTTGAAAGATGATAGCATCGTCCCTGTGTTTATTCTGCACAACCATGGAAGATAATTCAATCTTTTTCTAATGTGATTTCCATGTAGCCTGACATGATATTCATGTGTCCTCCAGGGTCGTAATGGAGCTGATGGTGCACGAGGAATGCCAGGAGAGGCAGGGGCCAAGGTAAAGTACACACCAGGTTATCCAAAAATCCAGTGTTGGTGCTGCATTTGAAAAGTTTCTTGTGATGCCCTGTGTTGGAAAAGAGTGACACCTGCCATATTGACTTATAAACCAAACTGTTACTCTACTGTTTCAGGGCGACCGAGGTTTTGACGGCCTCCCTGGTCTTCCTGGAGAGAAAGGACACAGAGTAAGTATGCAGAGAGAACATTCTGGGTTTACAGAAATGAATGATCAGGGTCAGAGGACAAACAACATCATTAAAGACTGCTATCCGTTTCCAAAAATAAGAACCTACAATCTCTCATATTTCTAGCCGCAAATTCTCATTGATCACAGTCATCGCCGCTCTGTACCCTGTCCTTACTGCGGCATCAGGGCTGATTGGTAGTTCAAAGGGCACCTCCCATCTGTCTCATGTACAACTCAGTGTTGACAGACATGAATTCTAAACCAGTGGAATTCATTAGGGCATTTGACACAGTTAGAAGTAGTGGGACCGACTCCAGAACCACTTGGGCTGCCTTTAACCAGGCCTGAAGGAGTGCTGAGCTTGGTGTTTGTGGAATTTGGGCCAGTGTATAGAGTCAGAAGAGCAAGGACAGAGTTCACAGAAGGGTATTTCGAGACAGGCCTTCATTCCTTATCCTATACTGAGTAATTACAGGGCCACCAGAGGTAGGCAAGTGCATATAGAAGACTATAAATAGGGAAACCATGTAGGTCCATGCCAATTGTGGTGACCATTGCTTAGATTAAAGGCAGTTTTGTTGCCATCTTTAAAACATCTGCTCTGTATGTTTTCTGAATTTTTGACCTATATCGTATTTTTTCAAAAAGTAAAAATTTGCTTTTGTTCCACTTAGCTGCAGGGTTCAAGTTAAAAGACTGTTCAATGACCCTGCCACTCCCTCTCTTTGTTAATGTCTTTTCTGTGATATTTCCTCTCCAGGGAGAAATGGGTTCTACAGGTCCTCCAGGACCTCCAGGAGAGGATGGCCAAAGAGTAAGTAGTACCACAGTCCCAATATATACTCCCCTGTTCTCAGCAGCCTTCAAAAATATTCTGCATTCCTGAATAATCCATGTTTTCTCTTTCTATTCCAATAACCCAGTCTTTCTCTTTCTGTCACAAAGGGAGAAGATGGCCAGGTTGGACAGAGAGGTGTGGCTGGAGAGAGTGTAAGTGAATTTATCATCATCTGTTGACACAGTGAGACAGGATTGTTAAACTGCAGCTTATAGAGCATCTTGGCAAAGATAGGAAAACTATGAAAATATCTACTTTATGTTACTCCTTTCTTTTGCTGCTACAGACCTCATCCCCTCATCCCCTCCACTCCAAATGAATTCCAACATTCATTTTGGCAATTACCTAAATGCACAGTCTCGCCCTCCTCTCTTCCTGCAACTGTAACAACATTCCTGTCTGCAAGGACCATTTCATTTGTAATGCAACCGTGCCAAGTCAGAATGGCTCTGAATAATAGATCAGAAAATAGGACGGGGAAATATGTTGTTCTGTCATTACCCATGAGAAACTGCCATAATCTGCCCGGTTCAAATGGACCATAGAGTTTCATGAGAAATGTCATACCCAAAACAACATTGTCCGTCTGAAGAAATAGTTGCACAGCATTTCATCACACTGTCCATAAGATGAAAGAGCAAAGTAAGTGCTCTGATTGTAAGTGCGTGACTCTCAACTGAGATGTTGAGATAAGAAACAATTTTCATGCTCATTTCCTGAATTGCACCTGCAGTTACCATAGCTGACCACATGAGGTCAGTATTTTACATACTCAAGTCACACCACTTTTAAGGATTTTCAGTTTACCTAATAGAGTAATAGAATAGTTTGTTATTGCCTCCCTATTTTTAAATAAAACGGACAGTTTCAGACAGATTACAGTTTGGCTATATGTTTAACCAGTATTTTAATTAATTTTCTTAACCTTGTGATTTTCTTAATATACAGGGTCCTAGAGGTTTGCTTGGACCAAGAGGGTCTGCAGGTCCTTCAGGACAGCGTGTATGTACATCTCCCATATCACTTGATGCTCATACTAGTCATAATATTCATTCTAGCTCTATGAGATGGCAACTTTCTTTGTCAAATTCTGATCCCTGTAGGGTCTTCCTGGACTTGATGGGCAAGCTGGTCCTAAAGGAAACATGGTGAGAATTTTTTTTTTTTTTCTGTGTGTGTGTTGGTGTGTATTTTCTTAGATATTTAGCTTGAAAGAGAATGGAATTATATGCAAACATTTGTCAAGACCACCTAAGCAATCAGTTTCTTTTGCCTGCCTGAGGCTAATTGAGGCTTAGTGACCTTTAACACTTGTGCAACATGACAAGAATGGAGGTCATAACTCATTTGCTAAGTAGAGATGGTGGTTGATGGCGGGGGGTGCCTTATCACAGTTCTCAGACCTTTTCCATAAACTACTGATGAGTGAAAAGGCCCTGATGAAGCTGCCTTAAGCTATAGTAAGGGATGAAACAGAAAAGCCTGTTTGTGCATGGTCCCATCATGCATTCAACTTTCCAGAGGGTCTCAGTGGGAGGTTTGAATGAGGATAACAGATGATTGGTCAAGACAGTTAAATAAGCCCACACATTGTCTGTGGTCACTGAGTCACTGAGCTGAAGAAACAAGCAGCTGTTTAAAGGACACAAAACAATAGAGAGTTGGTCATGCTTCTCATGAATATCTTCAAAGTTCAGCGTTGATCACAAAATATTTTAAAAATCAAAGCAGGACACTTAAAGGGAAAACTCACCACTGTTAATATGATGATTTCTTAAAACTAGGTCAGCTATGTAGTAGAAATATGCTATTAATTTTGAAATTGGTGCCCTATGACTAGAGAAAACTACTGAGAAAAAGGCTGTAGATTCCCCATATTGTTATTAAGGGGGAATCCTACAATAACAACAATGCATTGTGCGCAGTCCCGTCCAATCCACTACTAATCAGCTATTAAGGGTGTGTTTACGGCCAGCATAGCAGCCAGTTAGCAGAGACAAAGTATTATATCTCTTTACTGGGGCTTATTTTCATTTACAAAATGTTTTTCCTCATTGAGTCTGGATATATCGTACTGGTGCGCAAGGACTCAGTTTTGCGGATCTTGGCAGACCTACTGAGAGTTGCACACAAGCCAGTGCTGCCAGAGCTGCCTGTAGGCATTCAAAAAATCTCAGAGTCTGCCGTCTTCATTTCAGCTTGATTTTGGAAACAGTTGTGGATAAAGAGGTGAAAAACTGCATGCAAACACTGTTTCTTTTACCTATTTTGGACAACAAGGAACTGGGACCTAAGTGCTCAAGCTGAACGCAGCCACATAAGTTACAGGACACAGTCACTGCTGTGCTGTTCTGTATTCAGGGTTGGCAAAGTCTGAAATAATGTTCTGTCAGAAAACAAAGTCAGGTCTCCCAAAGCACTGTGAAGTTTGTTGCAGCATGGAGTTTTCAGTTCTGTCTCCATTCTCTCTGTCTGATTCTACAGCACTATATTCGGCCTCATAAGTTGTAATAGTTGCACCACATCTCTGCTCCAACATTATATTGTAAAGATAGTTGTTTTATTGTGTTAGATTCAGCTTTTCTGTCCGTGTGAAGTTCGAAATTCTCTGGTTTGCTGTTAGCGGAATCATGGAGAAATTCAGCAACGGAAGTTTGTGTGTCAGGCTGCAGCTGTAACGTCGCTCTGGTGGTTGCATCCTCCTCCACACTCTTGTGTCTCATTCCACAGCGTG